>NW_026000137.1:2783562-2878687 GCF_001458135.2 Marmota marmota marmota | reverse complement strand
CGCGTCGCGCGCCCTAGCCGTTGTCTGCGCTCGGCTCTGGACCAGTTTGGGGAAGTTGCCGGGGCCCCGCGTCGTCCAGATGTGCGACCTCATTGAACCGCAGCCGACCGAGAAAATCGGCAAGATGAAGAAGTTGCGGAGAACTTTGTCGGAGAGTTTCAGCCGCATTGGTGAGTGGCGAGCTGTACCCGGGACCCTGCCAAGCACCCTCGGCTCCCGATCCCTCGGCCCCGCGCCCCCGCCGCGCTCCTGGCTCTAGTCGTGCAGCTGGCACCCTGGGGGTGCGGTGCGGACCCGGGATGGAATGTATAGTGCTGGGACGTGGGGGAGGGTGAATACCAGAAGGAAAGACATCCCTGTCAGCATATGGGACTTCATTTGTGGGCTATCTCAAGCCTTCAATTTGGGTTCGTCCTCCCCTCCACTAGTGTTTGGGCTTTCGCGCCCGCAGAGGATGGAAAAGGGGACGCCTCGGCCCCAAACGCGCACCGGACTGTGCGGCTGCCCTGATCACTCGTTATTTTTTCCGCGCAGGCTTTGGTGTTGGGTGTTTAATCAATAATTTAGCCTTGGAGATTGGCGAAGCCTTGGGTTGTGCCACAGTATTGTTTAGCATATCCAACCTAAAGGGAAGTGGGACAGATACCTTGGGACCTTTTGTTCCGTACTTCGGGTCCTAGAAAACGAGATTGGGTGTTCAGTTTCGAGGTCTCTGAATTTTCAAACTGCTGGAGAGAAATATGTGCTGTGAAGTTGTCTGGACATTTAGGAATTAAGTCTCTCCAACTTGTTCCATGTACTAGAGCTCGGGGGCTATTGTCTTTAACCCGGGGGAACCTGCTGATTAACAAAAACCGACTGAGGAATGTTTAGTATACTCAAATAAATCATGTCACAGGCTATAACAGTGACAACAGTGGCATGTTGAATGGATTTGTTCGATTTTGAGTGTTGGCCATAGAAATCCCCTTTTAACCTGTAGAAATAGTTGTCTCCCTTCTGTCATAACTTTCACCAATACAGGTAACTGCACCCAACAAGAGAATCCTACAAGCCCCCAAAATAACCCATACTAAGAAACCTCCAGCCTTTGTTTCACATGTCATCCATGTTAATGAAGGTGTTAATGGAAATTAATCATAAATGGGCTAATTTCTCAAAATAAAACCCCAAGGTGTCAGTGAGTGCTGCAATCATCCTTCCATCCATTCATTATAAAATACGCAAACTTTCTTCAAGTGAGAGAAAACGTGGTCAAGATTTAGTCAAGTTTTTTTTTTTTCTTAAAATTTTATGTCGATTTACAAAATCTTTCCTAAGAAAAGTAATGTTGTGAAACCATTATTTAGTTCTGGTTTTGTTTATGTGTATTGGATATTTGCAGTTTCACTCTTCAGAGTTAAGAATGCATATGCTACATTCAGATGAAGTTTGAAGCCCAGAAGAGTGTGAGAGTGAGGTGTTGAGTTCTGTGCATCATCAGCAAGGATGTTTTAACCCCTAGCCCAAACCATCACAGAGGCAGGTCTTGGAGTCCATTAAGTCCTGCTCTAAAACACTTTAACTGTATATTTACTAATGCTAATGACTCTGTTGGAGTCCTTCCAGTTTTGTGTTAAATAATTCATTGCAGTTGAGTCTCAGTAAGAAATCAAGGACATTAATATAAAAAATTCCTTATGTTTAAATAATTTCAAGGTTTTGATTGACAATCAAGAAAATTTGGATTAACTACAATGCTGGTTAATGGGGCATTATAGCTAATTGGATTTTCTAGCTTATGGAGATTTAGTGATATGAAACTCCTTTGAGTTCAACTCTTGTTAAAAATGTCTCCTAAGATCTAGTGGATTTTATATCCTCGTTTTGGTACAGAGAAGTAAACATAACTGATTATTTCTTGTATTGAAGGAGGGTATGGTTCCAAATATCAAGTCAGTATGGAATACTGTGAAAGGAGATTTTGAAGTTTAAGTGATTATAGTTGTATATATACCAAGACCAGGATGATCATTGGACATACCATTCCAGAAAAAGAATTCTTTCTTATTTATTTTCTCAATTTTTCCCAAAAATTGAAAGCAGTGAGCACATTCTGATAATTTCAGGATTTTGAGATGCCAGAGGCTGTTGAACTGAGGCTTACTATGGATTTGTATAGTGCATGAACTAGGAATGAGACTGGGTGTCAGACTGGGGATTCCTGGTGTTGCCACTCTAGCTGAGTGACCTTATAAAGTCTATTAACTTCTCCCACCGTTAGTTTTCCATGTACAGCTCCATTTTGTTGTTGACACTTAGTGAAATAATGAACATGATTTCCTATGTGATATGTAATAAAGACTCAATAATATGTTCATAATATCTTGTCATTATTAGGATTATGTCATACTGACATAAAGGAACTTATAGGTAGAAAGCAAGAGAAGAGGAAAAGAGGCCCCTGACTTTGTAGTAGAGCCATCCTGAAAACAGAATGGGTTTTGGGATTAGGCAGATCTGGATTTGAACCTCATTTTCTTTGTTTATTGTGTATCATGGGCAACTGTAGTAATTCCCTGCACTCTAGAGTTTTCATCTGTAAATATTCATAAGTTTGTGGTGAAGATTTAATCTGACAAAAATCCCTAAAATATCTGATGCAATGTCTATCTCATGGTGAGATCAATACTGGAGGATGTTGTTATTCCTTCCGATTTTTCTGTTTATATCCCCTGTTGTCCTCTTTTCTTCATTGGGACTTCATGAGGAGATCAAAGAGTGAATGGTTTATCTGTTGAATAATCCAACACTGCAATTTATTCATTTACTTCAGCCAATATAAGATGGGTTTTTAAAAAAATATAATGACTTTATTTTGTTTTTTAATATGATTTAAATGTGTAGCTTTTATATGGTGAGATGTACAACATAATTTTTTGGCTGTAAGAAATCACTAATCATTTATCTATAGAAAATGAGGATGATGCTTGAAAGTATGTGATATACCACCTTATTATAACAATAATTCTGAGTACAAAAAGTAGGAAAGCTAATGTTTAATTTATTCATACATCAGAGATTGTGCTGACTTTTTCACCACCCACTCCAAAAACAGCTGATCTGAGATTATTACATCATAAAAGGTCTAATAAAGCACATTGCATTTCAAGCCATAGTGTTCTAATGTATAACATCTGCCAAGGAGTGACTATAACATAGCCATGGTTCTTTTATAAGATAGGTATGATTGAATATTATAAAGTCAACCATCAATTTCAGTAGTGAGTATTTATGGTTCTCTGCTAAATAGTGTCCATGTGGGCCCTTATTTAGCAATTACTTTTGTTGTCTCACACTTTTTTAAAAAAATTTTTAAATTTTTTTAAAATTTTGGCTAACATAAAGACAAATAAATTTAATTGTTGGACAGTTTGAGTATATTAAAAAACATTTCTTCTTTTTCTTTCTTTGCTTCTTTTCTATTTCAGAATGATAGCCTAGGAGGAGAAAGGCTCTGTGTAATCTCCAATGTATGATTAAGGTCAAATCTGACATTTCTTCATATTCATTTGGTATATTTCTTCACATTTATATGGAGTTATCACCTAGAGAAAGGAAGTTTATATACTGCTATACTTGATATGAACCCATGTATATCATTTCTTTAAAGAATGTAGTTTGTAAGGGAACTGAATAAAAGGAAGAGATTGTCATTATACTGAAATTTTGAATTTCTTACCTTGTGCTATAAGTATGTGATTCTGGAGCCTAGTTGTCATTTGATGAGCCCATTCTGTCAGTAAAAAGGAATATAAAGTTAAAGGTTTAGTCAGAAAATTTGAACTATTGTACTATACCCTTTCCCAATTCATTTTCAAAAGATTTCACTTTGAGATGGAGGTATGGTAAAGGGCTTGCCTACCATGTACAAGGCCCTGAGTTTAATCCATAGCACTGAAAATTTTCTTCTAATTTGAAAATTACAAAATATGTGATTTATATTCATGGTTCTTTTATAAGAGAGAAAAATGTATGGTTTTCATATGTCCCCAAAGTTAATATATCCCAAAGTGTATAATGCTATCCTTTTGACATTGAAGTGGAACTCATCCTTTCAACAGATTACGATAGAATACTCTCTATGTGCTAGATGTTGTTCTGACACTCAGATTTAGTGACCAACATGGCCGACCCCTGTTCTCAAGGATTTAAAGGGAAGACAAGCCAATGTATGTGCATGGACAATATAAGTGGCAAATTCTGCTATGAAAATTAGTGAAATTTGCTGTTGCAGAGCATAGGAAGAACATCACCTTCATATCAGTGATGTCATGGGAAGATTCTAGAGGGGACAGTGTCTGACCAGAGGCCTGAATAGAACATCTGGTGATCATAACTGGTTTAATATACAGTCTTTGTTAATCCAGAATAATGCAATATGCTTCTTATTCCTTTATATCCTTTAAGATGATTATGGTTTTACATTTACATAAATGATTAACAACAATCAGAGAATGTAATCAATAACAAGACATTGTGGTGTATGTTTAGGTCAGAGTTTATTCACCAGTGACCTGATAAATATCTAGCAAGAATAAGTTTAATTGGTCTTTGTTGTCACTATTAACTGCTTTTTCAGGGAAAGTGTTCAATATTTAGAAGAAACCATGTAAGGTGTCAATCTTAGCAATGAAAGATTTTAATTAAGTAATGGCTTCTTGATCTAAAAATATTTCCCCTGTGGTACCCAGGATTTGAAAGTTTTATAAAGTGGAGAGAATCTGGCTTTCTATTCATTATATTTTAGCAAATATACCTGCAAATTTTTATTTTCTCCTTTTGCTACCTTCAGACCCCATCTTTTTTTTTTTTTTTTTTTTTCTGTTCAGAGACTAGTGAATTGTTAGGACTTAGGAGACAAGAAGGAAAAGACATTTTGGTTTTTCTGCCCTCTTTATTCTCAATGGAGGGTCTTCATTCCATGTTTGCAATTCCCAAAGAGTTGCTACCACTTCTTAAGAAAACACATAGCTAAATTTCTAAAACTTTTATAATCCAAACTAGAGAAAATATATTTAAAGGTTTGTGTTCTGAATTATAAGCTGACTGCTGTAGTTTTGCATCTTGCATGATGGTCATGCAATATGTACTCCATTAATCTTTGTTAAATGAGCTGGGTATGAGGCTGTATAATAATTTGCTTATGTGTGATTTTGCATTTGAAATCAATGGGCATTTCATTTCTTATTCCAAAGAAATTACTTTTTTTTATAGAGCAATTTGTCTATATTTAGAATTACATGGCTACAATTTTGTAGAGGATTTAAGTTGTTGATTAAAAGACACACCTTTTGTTGAGGGAGTATGGAGAAATTTAAAGAGAGGCTTCTAGATTAGAAGTTAAATTCTAGTAAAAATGTAACTGTTAGGAACCATTTAGGATCTTATATCTATCAAAACAGGTTATTTTCAATTTAATATAAATTATGTCATGTATATAATAAAATATAGACCCTCCATTGAGAATAAACTTCCAAGTATTTGAGTGCGGGGTAGCCATTTGAGAATGGGATAAATGACTGTCTTCTTATTTTCTATTGACAATAAATTGTTATCTAACAAAGTAAGTAGACAAATTTCTTTAGGAATGTCTTAAGCAAAAGGGAAAAACTAAGAACTAAACTGTTAGAAACGTTTTATCTTTCTCAGCCAACCTGCACCCCTCATAACTCACCACCACATTGATATACTTTTTCATCTTTTTTGAAAGTCAACTTTATGCTATAAAACAGAAAATAACATTTTCAGTATTGCTAGAGTATATATTATAAGCATTCACATGTTAGCTTCAAATTAGGCACATTACTTTTCTCAGAGTTTAATTACAAAAATGCTTTGCTTTTCATTGCTTTTGTCAGAACATAGTTTTCCAAGTATTAACTCCCCAAGTCCTCTGTCCAGGCTAGGACTGTCTGCTATAGACCACTAACCACCTACGCACAATTCTGTAAATTTTAAACATTTCTGCAACAAGTGGGTTCAGATAAATTATTTTGTGCATTTCCCTTTCTATGAAACATTCTAAGTCATTGTAGAATTTAAGGAAGCAGAAGTATATGTGTGCCAACTATAAGTGGTATTCTTTCTTTAGAGTGATAAAATTCCAGTTCTATAAACTTAAAGTATTTGTTGGTTCCTATAAACATTCTAAGTGTATTGTTTTCTTTGAAAATACTTTTTTATAAAGTTTATCATGTTGGATAGTTTGAATTTTATCTCATTCTGCCATGTTTATTTTGCATGCTCAGTCTTTTGTCACCATGCTTAAACTTCTCTCAGTATGGAAATGTCATTAAGGTACCACACAGAGTGATTGTCATCCTAACAATTGGTTTGGGAGGTCTGTGTATCACACATGATGATGTATAGTCAGAAAAATTTCTGTAAGATGACTTTGTGCTTCTTTTATACTTTTCATTAAAATGTTCAAGAGGAGACGGGGAAAGGTATTTGGGAGGATTGTTCTATTTTCATGTTTATGAAAAATGTTTCACGAAGATGCATTCTGTGCAATTCTCTCTCATTTGCTATTTGTGATATAACATTGTTGTTCAGATTGGGGTCCAATTTTACTTTCTGAAATGAAAAAAACATATTACTGTTTTATCTGCCCCCCCCCACCCAATTCTGTTTTCTAGAACTTAGACAGGTAGCCTCTTTGGGATATTTCACAATTAATTGTTTCCTTTCCCTTTTTATTTTATAGCTTTGAAGAAAGACGACACCACATTTGATGAGGTAGGCTAAATTTCTTTATCTACTTTTAGGTGTATTTAATTACCTCTAGTAAAGTCAGTAGGTGCTAACTTCTCACTTAGAAGCAGGGGGAAAAAATCCCTTAAAAAACAAATAAGAAATAACATTTGTTTAGTTGTATTATTTTCAGTTTTTAAAAATAGATATTCAAATTTAAATATTCATTCAAATGAATTTTGTAGTAATCCCCAGAAACATGTATTTAAGTAAATAAACTCATTGAGAGACACTTGCAGGTCTTTGCATTTTGTCTTCCTGCTGCAGTAGTGCTGGAGAAGACCAGTGTGAGGTGCTTGCTTAGGGCAAGTCTAGAGCCTCAGAAAGCTGGACACTGTGGCTCCTTTGAAGACCTCTGCCCAATCAGGCATGATGTAGTATTGACCCACATATTGTCTTTCAGTCTCCCAAAGGAGACAGTGACTCTTCCTGTTCTATTTTCCCTATTCTCTTTGTGTCAGATGTGTCTTTATCTACTTGCTACAAAGTAGTGAAAAAACACTTTTGAAGTAAGGCAGAGAGTCATATGTAATTAATAGAATTCTGAATGTGATTTTAAAATTGTGCTTTCCTGAGTTTGTGTTTCAGAGTGAAGTATTTTATTGTAATCATCAAAAGCCACAATTGATCTGTTGCAAACTTGCCACACGTGTATGTTTACTGAGTATTTATATATAAACAGAGATGTATCTATACAAGGTGCTTACCTCACAGCCTAATAAAAGCAAAGATTTAGTTTGGTTTGGTTGGTTGATTTGTTGGAACACTTGCATATTCCATGAAATATGTTACCTGTCTTCCCTTGCTGTAGTGCTTCAGAGAGGAAAAAGGGCATTTGTGTTCATGGAATGTCCCCTTGGCCATGTGGCTGGCCCTGGTGCATGGCAGGTCCACTCTGGGAGAACCCGCTGCAGGCTGGGATTTCTGGATGGGGCCAGCATCACTTGGCTGTCACGGTCTGCTGCTTCATCTGCTGCACCTGTTCTTTTTTTTTCCGCCCCCTGGACTGAGTTCTACAAAGCTGTGTTTCTGGATTCCAAAGCAACTCCCCCTGCCAGTAGTCCTATAATATCTTCTAAAGCTCAATTCTTCTTGACCTGAAGCAATAGAGAAATTTTTTCTGTCCCATTCATAGTAGATAATAATGGTGTTTTCCTTCAAACCTGTATTTCTGGAATTTTCACCAGGCTATTATTGAGATGTTTTCAGGAGAGTACTTCTTTCTTCCATGGGGAAATCAGTATGAGAATACCAGACATCATTTCTCTCTTTAAAAAGGGAGGTGTTCCCTCTTAATTTTGGAGGTAGCACAAACTTACATTAAGAAAGAAAAATAAAGAAAAGGAGGAAAAAAAAACCCCTCCCAAATCCTGTTATTCAGATACAACCACTATTGAATATTCTTGCTTCATTCCCTGTGTTTTAAAATTGTAGCCCATTATATACCTGCCTTTCCCTTTAACCTGTAGCATAATGCGCCCCCTTTTTATAACAATGTCTTCTTAATCATTATTAGGAATTAAAAAAAAAAACAACTCCTCTGTCTTATTTAAACCTCATTGTTAATGATCGTGTTTTATTCTGTCATGTGCCTGGACTATGAGCTTAAACAAATGAAACAGTCTAGAGCCAGATGAAGGTTATGGTATAAAAGGAAAAGGATGTATAGGTGACTCCCCTAACTTTATATTATTCTGAAACCTGTGCACAGTTAAAGGTCTGGATTTTGTAATTTGGAGAAAAACCATCGTTAGCTTTTACACAGCGCTTTTCTTCCTTTATAGCACGGGAGATTGGTTAATGCTATAAATCACAGAGTGTTAGACCTAAAAGAACCATTGGAAATCGTCTTTTTCTCACTCTGTCATTTCACAGATGAAGGAATCCAGATCCAGAGGGGCAGGGTAATTTCCAGCTCAAGGAAAAACCAAGAGCTGGGAGCCTGGGAGATAGTAGCAATGAAGGCATGCCTTGGGGTGAACCCTAACCACCCTCTGATGGAGCAATTGACATACGCATTCCTTGTGTTTGTAAAATAGACACAATAATAGTATCTTCCTCTTAGAGTACCTAGGAGTATTAAATAAGCTAAAATATACAAAGGATTCAGAATAATAGCTGTCAGAGTAAATGTCTGAAAGTTGGTATTATCATCTTCATTGCTTTTCTCCTCCTCCCCATCCTCTTCCTCACTACCACCATGACCAATACTCCACCTCATATTCTCCTTTGTATTTGGAAGGTCTACAAAGAGGATAGAAGGATTCAGTTAGAAATTATGAATTGGAGCTATAAGGAGAGTTAATTTCAGATATCACTCTAAAATTTCAAATAAAGCTTTGTGTGATAATGTGCATATTAAAACTGAAAATGTTACCTGAACCCAACCATTTTTTTAGGTTCGATGAGGGGATGATTGCATTCAGCTTTGTAATTCCTAGTTATATTTTACATGGTTAATATTCAATAAATATATGTCAAATATGAGTAACTATCTGTTGCCAAGGAATAGAGAGAGTTAAATCAGGTGTCAGGCAGTGTGGATTCTTATTTGCTATTTTCTAGCTATTTGGGCAAGTTATCTAACTTGCCTCAACCTCAGTTTTAACATTTGTAAAATCAGTGAGTTGGACTGTGCTCTTCAACTATGTTTTCTAGTTCTGAATGTAGGATTCTAAGAACCTAATAACCAGCTTAAAATTAATTTAATCAAGATCAGAGAAGCACCAAATATGTGGTGATATAAATAGGAAGAATTTAGTTCTTCTATAATCATTTTCAGTTTATTGTGGTAGAAGTTTGCTTGAACTCATGTTTTCCACTTTTTCTCTCTTGGAATTGTAGTACTCTGTGGTCCACTGAAATTTAATTCAGATTTGAATCTTGAAGCCTGAGGGCTGGACCATTTTCTTAGATATGCCACAAGGTGCTGCAACCCTGTCCTTAATACTATGAGCTTATCTCAAGGAGTGGCTTCCTCCAGGGGGTGACTGAACTGGAGATCAGTTGTGGCTCCATGATTCATATAGAGGATTTCTTTAGAGGGTGTGTGAGGAGAAAAAGAAATATAGATTTAGTTGTCATTTAATTATTCGATTGAAATACTCTTATTGCTGATTTTCATTTTGAAAATTATAATTCTTGAATATATTCAGAAGTATGTGCTAATGCTTGTAAATTAGGGGTGTGTGTGTGTGTGTGTGTGTGTGTGAACAGTTTGGAAGTTAAGTATTGAGGTCTTTAAGTATTTGCAAATGATAGGGATTTTTACTGAAGCCTATCATCATTATTATTGGAGAGAGGACATTTTAAGGATGATAATTTTATCCTTTATTCATGTTGTATTTTGGCCCTTACTAAAATGTTAGCTGATTTTCATTCTGTGGCTTTAATGTATATTTTTGACTTGGGTGGATTAATCATTTATATAGCCATCCAAGTTAACATTTTTTTTTTCTTTTCAGTTTTAGGTTTCCTTCCCTATCTTCTTGATGTTTGGATCTTCAGGGTTTGAAATAGTACTGGGCCAAACTAAAGAGGCTAAACAAATCATTGCCAGAGAAACAAATAAGCTAGATGGAAGGCGAGAGATTGGCTTTTTACGTCATGCATTTTAGTGGGCACCGTGATTTTATGTTTTTGGTGACATTGTGATGAGGCCTCCAGTGTGAACTTCATGTCTATGATACTCTTACAAAACTTTCTAAATGTCTTTTTAGCCTTTTTGTCCCCAGTAAGCATTTCAGCCATTCTTCCCAAGGCAACAAGTAATAGTTATGCTACAACTTCAGATGAATTTTTGAATCTTCTTTTTTCAATTTAATGATTTGTTTTGGAATAAAAATGCTAAATATTATATAAAAGATCTGAAGATACACTCCACCAATACAGAATTATCACATATAAAGACTTTTAAACTTTAGAGACAGACACTCCAGTTAATTATAAATACCTCTGTATAGAAAGGGAAATGTCTAAAGCTACCATGGGTCATGAATTGTTCTTGAATAAATTAATAGGCTAAATTGTATATTTCTGCTTCCTGCCTCTGTTAAATAAGATAAGCTCAGATGAGGAACCTGAACAAAATTTACATTCGGCTTGGATTTTACATGAGAAGTTCAAAAATTTTGGTGATTGAAATAAACTTTTAAATGTAAAGGGTTTCATTTACTTATAGTACATAATCTAGAGAACTAAGCCCTTATTTGTTGGAAAAAATAGCTTATTATTATTTATGAGGTTTCTAATTATTCTCTGTCTGCTCAGTTATTTCATGTATGAGAAGTAGAAGGGGCCACTAGTATTCACTTGGCATTTTCTAATTATTTTACTTTTTGTTTTTATACTGGGGATTGAACCTAGGAGCTCTTAACCACTGAGAAATATCTTCAGCTTTTTTTTTTTTTTTTTTGTATTTTATAAAGAGACAAAGTCTCACTAAGTTGCTTAGAGCTTCCCTAAATTGCTGAGGCTGGTTTTGAACTTGCAGTCCTCCTGCCTCAGCCTCCAGAGCTGCTGGGATTACAGGTATGTGCCATTGCACCCTGTTTATTTTACTTTTTGAATCCTAGGAAAATGTGTAAAAAATGTATAAAAATCAACATTTTTATGTCTGAGCTGTAAGTTATCTAAGTACATTTTGTGGGTTAGCTTGTTTACTATGTGCATAATAATTGTATTAGATGGATATAATGTACACTGATCTTAGCTTCTAGACCATGACTGTCTTTACTGTTTTGTAAGAAGATATAATACCTGAGGATGATAAATGTAGCAGTGATGTTCATGAGAATCAGAGGCTAGGATATTCATGAAGATAATTTGGGGATACTCCTGAACATTCTTTTCTATTTATTGAGAGTATGGAAGCTGGGTCAGTCTCTTCTTGGTTGTTGTTATTGGTGATCTTAGTGTCCTTATGGATGCTGTATACATAGTATACAGCTATCCAGCTGCTGTTCCCTGACTTCCTCTACTCATGGCTACTTCACCCACACTCAGTTTCTGGGAGAACTGGATAATTTCACAGGACTGTCATAAGTTTGCAATGCTAGTAACTGTCTTTATTTCTTAGCTCTCACATACCTGCTATTGGATGGCCCCTTCCTTGCCTGTCCCAACCCATTTGTTATGGATTTGGCTGGCTCCATTCCTTGGGCCTTGAGTTGAGGAAAAACGTCATGGCCAAAGGGTGTGGCAGAGGGAAGCAGCTTACATTATGGTCAGGAAGGGGAAAGGGTAAGGGGGAGGGAGGAAGAGAAAGAGAGAGAGACAGACAGATTGCACTCACTAGATATAGAATATATACCCAAAGGCATGCCCCTAGTGATCCACCTCCTTCAGCCACATCCTACCCACCTTTAGTTACCACTCAGTTAATCCCATCAGGGGATTAATTCACTGTTTGGGATTAAGGTTCTCATAGCCCTCTGGATGCTCTTGCATTGTCTCACACATGAGCTTTTGGGGAACACCTAATATCTAAACCATAACACCCCTCTTCTTATATTACATTGCTTTCCCACTATGTTGGTTTTCTAGGACTGTTTTAGCAAAGTACCACAAACTGGTTGGCTTCAAAGACAGAAATTTTATTATGTCACCATTCTGGAGCCCAGAAGTCTGAAATCAAAGTGTCAGCAAAGTTAGTTCCTTCTGTGCTATAAGGCAAGGATCTGTTCCAGGCCTCTCTCCTTTGTAGATGGCCGTCTTCTCTTCACATCTCTTTATATCATCTTCCCTCAAAGTAGGTCTGCTCATCCAAATTCCCACCCCCTTTTAAAAGTCAGATTGGATTAAGAGCTCACTCTACTTCAGCATGACCTCTGCTTAATTTAACTAATTGACATTTGCAACACCCTCTAAATGAGATGACTTTTGGAGGAGCTGTGGCTTAAGTCTTAGACATAGGGATTTTTTTATGGACACAATTTGCCCCATAACACCCTTTGACTTCTTAGAACACTGAATTCTATTGGGAGTCAGTTTCCTGCTCACATGCATTCCTTTTTAAAATCTTACTTGGTTTTTCCCCTTGCAGAGAAGAATGTGTCTTTTTCCTGTCCCAGGCTAGTTTCTCCTGCTGTTCACCAGATTTCTTCCTCTTGTTTGTATTCCAGAAGCTCACATAATTGATTCTTTTCTATATTTTCTCTCATTCTTCTTTTTTAAGGTACTTTTGCCAGAGGCTCTGACCATGCTTAAGTCTTTCCTATCTCTCCCCTCAGATCTGGAACCCCTGTCCTCTGTGATTTTTTTTTTTTTAAATACTCCCATTGAGAGTCAGCTACTCCTTGCTTTTGGCTACTCCATTATGCTCACAGCAGTGTGACCAACTCAGCTTATACTCTGAACTCCCCACCTAGCTTCCAGCAGCCTAGTTAGATGTTTCTGCCTCTGTCTCATAGTCATCTCAGACTCAGCACATACAGAATATCACTAGTTCTTATATTCTGCACACCTGCATTTTCTCTCTCTTCCTTAACTTGGAGATTAGCTCTCCCAGTTACGTGATTTCCTGGGTGGAAACCTGATGCAATCCTGAACTCTATAAATCCAGGTCCAAGCCTTGGCTTGGTCCCTGTTCCCTGCTGTTGTCACCATTCTCACCCACTAACCTGTACCTATAGCCTCACATCTCTTGCCTGGATTTGCAGGAGTCTTTTGATTGGCTTCCCTGCCCAGAGCTTGTCTCCCATTTCAACAGAAGGATGGATTTGAAATACAGATGGTGTTTTCCCTTGCTTGCTACTTTAAAAGCTCCCCATCAGCACAAAGATCAAGTTCATTTTCCTGGCTCATCTTTCCAGGCCTTTCATGATCTGCCTCCTGCCCACCTTACCACTCCGGTCAGTTTTCTCTGCATTATTGTTTCAGCTGCTGCCATCTCAGTCATTTCAGAACTTTATCCCTTTTACCTGTTTTATCTCAATAAGCTCTTCACTGGTCACACAAGCTCCATCTGCCACTATTCCTGCTTCAGTATTTCCTTGCCATGCTACCCCCTATTTAAAGATTCATGTGTCAAATGTTTATTGATGCCTGTTTTGTGTCAGACTCTGCCTATGCTCGCAACCTGATTCTTGATGTAGTCATACTCATAGAAGTTAATCTTAGTGGACGTTCATGGGTTGACCAGCTCCTAGCAGCTTTCTGTGTTGGGTCTAAGCAGAGTCAATCTCACTCTCTCATATAGTAAGATTTTACATTACTTTGTATTCTGTTTTATTTTCACCAAGGTCAGTTCCGCCAATCCTATGTGATGTGAACTATCCTATAGAAATCTACAGAGTATTGTTTGATTATGTCAGAGATCCAGTATGTTATTATATTTCTAATCAACATTTTTGGATGGTTGAGGAAGAACTCCATTTCCTTGTTATTCTCTTGCTGGCATTTTAGTTAAAATTTTCACTTTCTTAAAACTTTCTGTGCTTCAGTTTTTTCCTTTCTATAAATGTTTGATCGGATTTACCATCTCCCTAATTATGGTAGACACAATTACCATAATTATGTCTAGTTCCAGACAGTGGCTAGAATGTCTGGGTAGTGCTGTAAGGATTCAGAGAGGAAGTGCATGTCACAAAATGCAAAGTGTGTGACATTTGGGGGAATTAGTCACTTTCATATTCATCATTCTGAAAAGGCAGAACGTTACAGAAATTGGAAGCTTGAGTATGTCCTCTTCTGCTGTGAGTACCCCGAATCCTGACTGCAGGCTCATTAGGCAGGAAGTCTCTGCTGAAGGGGTGGTGCCGCTCCCTCCTGGGTCATGCTCTGATTAGCGTGTTATGAATTTGTAGAAAGTTGACCTTTGATATAGTAAGTGTTTCTGTATAGCCAAAGTAATTTTTTCCAACAAGTACAAAGTAGGCCTACCTATAAGGACTATATTATTCCCATTTTTCTTCTAACTGGAATTTGAGCTGATTTAAAATCCTTAGGTTGCTTGATTGTGGTTGAGATGGTCTCTCACACGGAAAGCCATAATGATAATTGAAATCAGCTAAGGCAAGGGTGCAGGGTTTTCTGAGGACGGGAATCTGTGATCTATACTAGATATTTTTATAGTCCAAACACATTTACCTCTTCGTATTCTCAGTGTCGTAAATCACAAACAGCATAGTTACAAAATTTTGGAATTAGCAGTTTGTTCTCGATTCTGCAAACTTAATTTCTTCAGGACACATCAGTGTCTTTAAATTTCTTGAAGGAGTGCTTTCACAATTGATGTAATACTTTTCCCTTCTGAGTCTGTTTTATTTTTAATATATAAAGTTGTTTTGGTTATTCTTTCAATTTATTGTTTAGTTTTAAAATTTTGTTTCATAATACTTTTAGTTTGCTAACATTTTTATTATCTATATTTTTAAAAGCATGTGATCTTGGGTATTTTTAGTGATATAATGCTATGGCAGTACTTTTTATTACAGTATCTTATGGTATAATATTGTATACTTAATTTTTTAATAATCAGATTAGCAGTTTTCATATGTCTTCTTAATAACCACTCCAAATTCTATAACAATAAATCTCATATTTATGGGTGAGGAATATTTTGAACAAAATACTTTTTTTTTTCTTTTTAAAAATTTTATGGTATTGGGAATTGAACTCAGGTCCTTGTACATGCTAGGCAAGTGCTTCACCACTGAACTATATTTCCATCCCTTTTAAAATTTTTGCTTTGAGACAGGGTTTTGCTAATTTGCCAAGGCTGGCCTCTAATTTGAGATCCTCCTGCTCCATTATCCTGAGAAAATGGAATAGAGGTTTGCACCACTATACCTGGATTCTGAGGAAAAAACAAAATAACAAAACAAAACAAAAAAATGTTTTTATGATCATATAATTAAAATGAATGAAAAAAAGAATTGTTTCAACATGTACTTGTATACCCATTCTATACTCCAGGAAAGTACATATTTGACTTTTCATTGATAAAAAATACATTTTTTCAAGTCTTACAAATAATATTTGTAAGTGTTGGAAGAGACTTGGAAATGCACAGAGAACCCAGGGAGTCTTGGAGTAACCAATTATATGTGTTTATTTGTGTTTGTGTATCTGTGAACTTCCTCATATGAAGTGTCTGTAAAGTGTGATGTTTGGAAGGTATATTCATATTCATTCTGGTCTAGCAGACCTCAAATATGTTGTTATACCACTGTGTTCCAACCAGCTGAAATACTCAAGTGTGCAACCAATTTCCTTTAACAAAAACAGAGCAGATTGATGTCAGTCCCTCAATTGTGTTTTGATGATTCTCTGGAGTGGAAAAGAAAGGAGCAGAGTTGCAGTTAGAGGACCAGGAATTTGGCATGTTCCAGAGTGTGTCCGAGGAAATGTGCCAAGTATGAAATTATCAGCCATGACATATGTCTTGGTGGAAATAAACTGAAATACGTTCCTCTAGACTGTTTCTTGCCTTGAGGCCAGGATATGCCTATAACCTAGTTATCTCTGAGCATTATTTATTCTATTTTAAAGGATTTTCCAAAAAAGATGCTTGCAGCAGCACTATTGTACCATGATGGACCATGCTGGAGGTGGAGGCTAAGAGTTTTCTAAATACTCCTGACAGATTTTGGCACAGGCCTCTCTAGTTCCCCTACCCAGAAGTCTTGCTCTTTAAAATACTGTACTGTAGTTAGTCAGGGTTTACCTTGGGGAACATGGCTTGTCCCTCAAGTGTGCTTGGATGATACAATGATTGAGAGCCACTCTTAAGAAACATGCATTTCTGAAATATTAGAAAGGATCTAAAGACGGATGTTGATACAATCTTGGGCAGTCTGAATTTTTTTGGAGTAGTTCTTGATTTCAGATCATGCATTCTGATTTTTGATTTAGAAAATATAGTCATCTTGGTTCTACAATTGTGCATTTATTTTTATTTTTATTTATTTTTGGTACTGGGTATTGAACCCAGAGGTGCATTATCACTGAGCTATACCCCCTCAGTCCTATTTATTTATTTATTTATTGGTACTGGGGCATTTTACCGTTGACCTACATCTCCAACCCTTTTTATTTTGTATTTTGAGACACAGTCTCTCTCTCAAGTGGTTGAGAGTCTTTCTAAATAATTGAGGCTGGTCTCAAACTTGTGCTCATCCTGCCTCAGTCTCCCGAGTTGTGGGATTGTCAGCATGGGCTACCATGTCCAGCCAGTTGTGCTTTGTTAATATCAAATCAATATTCCAGATATTCTAACCAAAAGAAAAACCGAAACAGAGATACAGAAGTTTATTTTTTTTATTTTTTACTTGTAGATGAACACAATAACTTTATTTTATTTATTTATGTGGTGCTGAGGATTGAACTCAGTGCCCCAAACATGCGAGGCAAGTGCTCTACCACTGAGCCACAACCCCAGCCCTGATACAGAAGTTTTAACAGTGGAATAAATAAATATCATTCTACAACAGATAAAAATGGATTACTTGTTACCTTTTTGTTTTAATGAAAACATTTTTCATTTATTTAAGAGATTTGTAGATAAAGAAGTGAAATTGATGAGATAAATTTTAGGCTGGCAATAGTCATTCAAGGCATGAATTACTAATTCTTTTGTGTTGTAGGTGCTCATTTATTTTAAATCGTAAGCTCTACAGGTCTCTTCACATTGTTTTCAAGCGAATATGATGGAGAATGTCTTGCAATGCTTGATTTTCATCTCTTAAAAGGAAGACTATTTAATCTTATTAATGAGCATACTTGAGTCATTAAACGTTGGGGTTCAGGTGTGCAGAAGGCCTGGTAACATATGGCCTGTCCCCAGATGCCTTAATTGAGTTCAGAACTTTCCCCAAGAGATTTGTATTAGTTTATCTAAATGATGTGTTACATGTGCAATGAAAAGAACTTTAGTCATGAAAGAAAAAAATAAATAAATATGTACTTTGTAAAACACACTGCAAATTGTACAGTGTACTTATATTACTTTCTGTGTAGTTGTCAGTAGATAAAATCCATGACTGGCATCAATTGGATGACCAGTTTTGGCTGACTTGACTATCTTCAGCATTCTCTTTATTTCCCTTATTATTTCACCTTATATATATATCATTTTCCTTCATTTGCATATTTTTAGGCGACATAGTTAGATATATTTAATTCATCCTGTTCTTTTTGTCACAACTTTTCCTTCTTTTACTATATTACATATTTTAAAATTTCATTTTGATATTTGCCACTAAGAAAAGTAGTTATGTCATTGCAGAAAGTGTATAAAAGACCAAAAAGCATAAAATAAAAATCACAATGTCAAAGTGAAATCACATTTGTATGTAGAGTATGCCTTCAGCTTTGAAAAATATTTATCTTATGTGGGTGGGCAAAATATAGGAAAAGGAAATAAAAAAAAGGGTAATATGGAAATTGAGGATAGCGAGGTTGTGATTTGCCTGAGTTTCTCAGCTAGAAAGTGGTTTAGTGCAGAGTTCCAGCTTCATCCATCTCTGCCTCCAGAGTTCCTGTGTATCACATTTCATTGGCTGCTTTCTAGAAGGGAGAAGCAGCACATAGGCACTACGGGGTGTGGAGCATGTAGAACAGAAGGACCTAAAGTTCTTACAGAGAAGCGACTGATATTTGCTAGTAATTTTAGCAGGCGAATACTTTTTCCTAATAAGGTATGATAGTGAATCTAAAGGATTCCTGCAGTAGATCTATGTCATATTTGAGCCAAGTTACAACCATTTTATTGAGAGGATACTGAATCTTAAGGATATTAAAAAATTAATAAAAACATTGCTTAAGAGAATGCAGTTGATTAGTTATTGTGAAATCAAAGGGATTACTTTTCTAAATTTCAAATCTCAGTTTTAAGGTTCTTATAAACTGTGTTTTAAATCTGGATTTAGTTGGGGTTTGGGTAGAATATTTTGATGAGATATAGGCTTGATCCTTTTAGCAGTAATTTGTTTAATAAAAATTTCTGGCTGGACATTGGAGCTCTGCAGACAGTGTAGGTTATGGAAGTTTTAGTGTTGGATGAGGTACCATGGACCACCTAGGTGAACTACACACTGGCTCAAGCCACGAGGTGTGATGAGAACCATGCTCAAATGTGCTTTAACTGTCATGTTCGGAAAACTGTCAGATAATCTTTCAGTAGGTGTAAATTACCTTCATTGAACAAGGCAAAAATAGTTAATATTGAACAGAAATTGCCGGATAATGAATTCATTATTTTTCTTTGAATCTTGAATATATAAACTTGGATTATTATCTTGTGCATGTGAAACTCTTCATATTTATTTCATATTCTCTTTGTGAAGGTTAAATATGTACAGGAAACTGGCAGCTCTTTGAAATATTTACATGTTAGAAAGCTGAAAGATTTCAGGTGGGCATGAGGGAGAGACATTGAGCATATGCATTCTTTTTTATTGGTATGGTGAGTGCTGAGAAAAGAATTTTTTATTTTCTCTCCTTCAGTATCATTGGGGTTTCTTCTGAAAACTGCTTGGTTTTGTTGGGGACATAAAGCCTCATCTTGTCTCAAAGCAAATGGTTCACCTACCAGCCACTGTGTTTCCTCTTTCCCAAACCCTTGAATGGCCTAGGCACTATGTGTGGTAGATTTAATGACCTTTAGTGCCATCCTGCTATCGAGACAGACATAATAATACCCTTCTGGTGCATGACTGGTGCAGGCAAGGGAAGAAGAGAAAAGTTGCAGGCAGGAGATTGAAGTGTTCTATGATTGACTCCATTCTGCTATTTGATAATGGACTCACAGTCTCGACAAAATAGACGTGGATCTCCCGCTCCCCATTGCACTCATGACTAGCGCTGACGTGTTTGCCATCTGATTTGCTTCATCTTGTATATTTATCATCAATTGAGTTAGGAGGAGGTGCAGACAAACACATGAAGAGCAATTTCATTTTATTTTCTGATCCCATTTGGACTCAGAGGTAGGAAGATGTACTCCCTATTTGTGTGTGTGTGTGTGTGTGTGTGTGTTTTAAACATTTATTTTTTAATTGTAGGTAGACACAATACCTTTATTTTACTTTATCTTTTATGTGGTGCTGAGGAGCCGGCCCAGTATCTCACTCATGCTAGGTGAACGTTCTCTCTCTGAGCCATAACCCCAGCCCTGTGTATATATTTTTGATGGAAAGGAGTAGGGAAATGAAAATCTCAAGAGAACTATATCAGTTTTCCGGTCACCAAACTCATTAAGTTAATATTTACTTTTAAAATGAATGTGTTTGCCAGCCCTTCCTGCTGTTTGGGAGGCATTTAAGGTACACTGGAGAGCCTCAGACTATTTCCCGCTTCCACTGGGCATGTCAGTGGCCCATGTGACGTCTGATCATAGTTGTAGCGTCTGTTTCTTTCACTTCAAATCACATTTATCCCAAGGGTAAAGGGAAAGAAATGAAGCTAAGTCAATTTTTTCCTGTTTCTGTGTGTCTCCTGTTGACACATATGCAGGGGTTTAAGAAAACTGAACATTTGATTGAAGATACAATCTGGAAACTCAAAGGTTGAATTTGAAAACTGTCCATAATTTTATTTTTACCAGTTCTAATAGTGTTAGATCTTTATATTGTAAAATAGCACCTGGTCATTAATGGAAAGATGAAAAAAAATACAGATGATATTTAAAAAAAAAATTGGGAGTTTAGAAAAATAGAATTTCCTACTTAGCAAAAACTGTTTTTTTCCAGTATTTAAAAAAGAATATCCATTTCTGTTTATGCCTCACCACCCCTTTGCAATAACATGATATATCCCAGTATTATTCAAGTGTTTTTTGTTGTTCTTGTTAATAAAAATCTTTTTATAAGGTATTGACTTATGTTTTTAAAAATTTGCCCTTAACTAAGTTATTTTGAACATATTTTTTAAAAAAGCTAATTTCTAATTAAGAATGAAAACCATTTTTTCTTATTTCTACTCCTGTAGATTTTTTTACACATTTATTTTGTATTTTGCTCTTTTTACTAAACTGTTAATTCCAGTGTTTTGTGGAGGTTTCCTTTGGGTTTTCTAGGTATATAATTTAGTCATTTTCAAGTTCTCTCTTCCTTTCTGGTAGTCTATGAAATGATTATATCATTTTTTCCCTCTTGATGCTTGTAACTTTCTAAATGAAAGATGTTATTTTTCTTTAGCTCTCAGATGAGTAGTTTTTCAGTATAAAAATTTAAAGGAACATTAAAGTACTGATTATTTTAGTTTCTCTAGATATTTGATAACCAAAGGCCCTCATACTTTTTATAAGTTTTGTTGATGAGTTTTACAAGCATGCTGTGTTAGGTAAATACCAATTATGTTTAATTGTTTTAAGGAATTTTTAAAATTGTTGAAGAAAGCAAAAAGACATACATGCCTCTTTATTTTCTGGTTGACATTCCTTTGCTCTTAGAAGTGTGTATATTAAATACTTCAGTAATGAAATCCACAAGTATGTCCCATGAGATGTTGCAATTAGGGTTTGGTATTTATGTCTATCTAGTTGGAAACATTTCTGAAATTTTCATGGAATAGTCTACTATTATTTTGAGGATCAGCAAGGCAGAGATGAGTCACAGAAATTATTGCTTTAGCAGTTGGTTGGGCAGGGTATTTTCCTGTGAGATTTGTTTATGATTGATCAGTGGATTGGCTCATTCACCTCTGGTTCTAACTCCCTGTGCTGTCCAGGAGGCGGGAAGCCATGCTGGATGGTGAGTGGAAAGCCCAAGAGCTGGAGCTCTGGAATTCCCCTCTGCCCTACTCTGCCTTCCTCCATTTATAATCTATGTGATGCCTCCTCAGATCCTACTTTCTCCTATCTGTAAAACAAGGACAATAATCTCTACCTGGCAAAGTTGTGAAGATTACTAAGACAATGCTGGTAAGTCCTTGAAAGTCTTGGCACATGCAGGCACCACTGCTTTGTAGCGCTGGATCACGGTACCTAACATGCTCATCATGGTATGCATGTGACATCTGTATCATCTTTCTCTCTAAATGAGCCCTCACCTAGTGGTTACAAGCTCAGGGGCACATAGTATCTGCCTGCTTTGATCAAAGACACCAGTGATCTAACTATAGGAGACCTTTCATTTTAAAGACAGGAAACTGGGGATGTAAAGTTCCAATATAGGCTTCTTCAGGCCCCTGTCCCTTTCTCCCTGTAATAGCAGATTCACTGTGACCATGAGCTCACTGGCTTTGGCATCAAGGAACATCCACTGGTGGGATTCCCCAGGCAGAGGCAGCATCCGAGTCTCTCCATAGATCTCAATTGGTCCTTTGTACCTAGTATGTGCTGAGCAAATGTTTCTTGAAAACATTAAGTGAATACTTTGGGGTTGTTTTAGTGAGTTTTTTAAGTGTGTGTGTGTGTGTGTGTGTGTGTGTGTGTGTATATATATATAATTTTTTTTAAAAAAAGACTCATAAATTCACCAATAGGGACAAATCTTATTTAGAATGTTTTTTTCTTTATGTGTGTTAATTTTCCAAATAATGTTTGCATTACTATTTCTTTTTTTATGGATAGAGAAATTGTGGTTTAGAGGAATTAAACAACTACTACAGGGTCACAGGGCTAGTGACCTTTCACCTGTAGGATTGACTTA
This sequence comes from Marmota marmota marmota, assembly GCF_001458135.2. Lineage (NCBI taxonomy): Eukaryota > Metazoa > Chordata > Mammalia > Rodentia > Sciuridae > Marmota > Marmota marmota. Next base: position 2,856,299 of record NW_026000137.1, on the reverse strand, counting down.
GACAAGCACTGGTGTTTGTCAGCTAACAGCAGCAGAGAGGCCTGCTTGTTGGATTGTTGGCCTTTGAAAGTAAGCTCCCCTGCTCTGAATGATGACTGAGTTACATTTAATGTTGAATAGTAACTTTTAAGTTGCAAATTACTGCTCAGAGTTTAGGGTGGTCCTTGCCTGTGGGACTAATTGAGAAATGAAGTACAAAATGATAGTGCTACAAACAAACTGATTTTCCTATTTAGAGTAGGTACTTAGAAACTCTGTGGTATTTGCCTTAAGGAATCTTTCTTATCTATTTAGAAAGTACAGTTCAGATGCAGAGCACTGCCAATAATTCATTGTGTTTTCTTTACCCCTATTATTTGTTTGGAAACTACAATTTAGATTATATGTGCACATTTTTTCAAAACATAAAATGACTCTCCTCTTGTATGGTAGTGTTTTGTCATCTTGAGATGGTTTTTTTTGTGCTGGTCTTAAAATTCTTGAAAAATTGTTAATCTAGTGTGACAGCTGTTTCTTGAGATTTTCCAGTTTGTAACTGGATAAAAATATATTATAACCTGAGTACATAGTTTGGGGTTCATCCTATTTGTGTTTATGGTCTTTCTTTTTTGACCCAAAGATATATAAAAATTAAACTCTTAAGGTTGCATATGAGTGCACTGGATTTTTTTTAAGGGGTAGGGTGTGTCACTTCTTTAAGTGGGTCAGGAGGTGTGGGCAGGTATCTACTGAACCTTGTTAATGATTGGGAGGCATATCCTTACTTCAGACATGATAAGCAAAGACGACTCTGTTTTTACTGAAGCTATTCCTGTCATTCTGAGTAGTTTATGCTGTTTATTTACCTTGTGTAAGGAAATTCCTTCTTTATCATCCCATCTTATCTATCCAGGGATCCTCATTTAAAAAGTATTATCTGAAGCTGCATATTTTTGTTTTCTTTCTTTTAATTTTAATTATTTATTTATTTTTGGGGGGCAGTGCTAGGGTTGGAACTCAGGGCCTTGTGCATGTGAAGCAAGTGCTATGCCACTGAGCTACACTCCAGCTCTTTTTCTTTCTTTTTTAAAGCTTTCTGAGTTTCTGCCCCATCTGTACACTCTGGTTTTCCATCCTTCTATATATGACTATTGTGCAATGAATATTCATAGTTTCCTTTACTAATGTAATCATATGCCATTTGTCAGCTTGCTGACTTTCTTGTATTATATATCTTAAAAAGTTTTGTCTTTAATGTGTTTCAGATTTTTCTCCTTGTTTCTTTTGTTTGTTTATTTATTTTTTCATTATGGAGTTTGTGGTCATGGGAGTTTTTCCCTCTATGAAAGGTATATGTGGGTCTAAAACCGCATAGTGCAGGATGTCAAATGGATTCCTATTGTGGACTAAAAGTGTGGCTCCATGCCTTCTGAGCGGACAGCCTGAGCACATGGATGTCAATAATTAGACATGTTTTTATTTTAAGAGACAGGTAGCTGTTTCACTTATTGAATTTGGAGATCTTTACTTATTTTGCTCTCTTTAAAGAGCTTTGCTCCATGTAGTCATGTCTTTGGCAAGGTCAATGGCAGATTGGGATACTGGCTTGGTGGCAATATGAAAAAGGCATATCTGAAAAGGAGAATCCAAAGGATTTTGAACATTAGATTTTAAGGTGTTAGGTTTGTTTTCTTAATTTTTTTTCAATTTCTTTTTTAAAAGTAGAACACTTAAGCATCATGTCTGTCATTTCATTTTTTAAGTGATTTTATGGTAAAATTTCTCTCTCATACTTGATCAGAGTCTAGCAATTAACACTCCCTCTGTTATCCCTAGAAGACTTGATTAGGATGGCAGTTGCAGTGGAGATAATGCCTTCCTGGTGTTTTCAAGCCTTTTATTCAAATCAGTGCTTATTTTCTCTCGTTGTTGTTTAAAAACAGCTCTTCAACCTGGAACCCAGTGATGGTTTTGTCTGGAAGGTTGAGTTATTGGGTTTGTAGAATTAGAGGGACAGACAACTGCCTTCTTTGTCATCACCAGAGGCCCTGAAACTCCTCCTGCTGGCTATACCAGGCAGACGTGTCACTGTATTCACAACAAATTTTCTAGGGCTTCAAAGTTTAAGAACAAAACAAGACAAAAATTTTCATGTTCTTTCAGCGAGTTCTTGCAACTGCCCTGCAATGTGGTGGGCCCATATTTTCATCTTCCTTGTGTAGCAGAGGAAATTGTATTTGGAGAAGGCTAACGCTGTCCCCCAGGTCTCAATATTTTGTTCTTGGAGTGGAGCTTTTTGTGGAAGTCAAGTTTCTTGCCCTTTCACCCTCACCTCATTATTTTGCTTTCCTGAGGAAGGATTTAAAGACATAGTTAGCATCAGGTTAGGGGAAGTGTATGACCTAGAAACCCTAGTAATGTGGATTTCAAAATGATAGTTATTTCCAAAATATTATAACATTAGTGACAAAGAATATGAGTCATTTACTAATTTGTCCTTCAGACAAATGTGTTTTATTTTCTCTGTTCTATTTTCCTATGTTCCAGGTTTATAGACATGAATACTTAATTTTACATAGTTTGGAAGGAAAGCTTAAATCCTGTTTTGTATTCTTTTAGATGCCTGAAGACCCAACAGCTCAGGCTATGGTGGGATTATTGGCATTTTGGCTAAAAGGAAAGAAAGAAGCAACCATCCCTGTGAGAATAGGAGAGACTAAGATACTTCTGATGGCTTTACAGAAGGGGGCAAAGGTTTGGTGATATCAGGAAGTTGTTTATGAGAAGGATTCAGCATTAGATATGGATTCAAGTCTGTGCTCTAGCACCCAGGAGCTTTATTACTGTGAGCAGACAGTTGCTTGATTACCTTGAGCTCCCTATCCTCATCTGAGAAGGCTGTGAGGAATCTCAGGTGACAGGTGAGAAACCAGGTATGGGGCTGAGCTGCTTGAGGTCATAACTTGCAGCCCTATCCAGGCTCTTGTGTGGTAAGTTAGGGAAGTACCTGGTGTATATAGGAAGTCTTAATTTATTAGTTTCATTCTTTCCCATATAGATATGTTGAGGTTAAGCCTAATGAAAGGGATTTAAAAATGAGTAGAATATTTTAATATTTTCATCAAATTTAACTCATGTACTTATTGACCTTTTATACCTTGGACATTTATTTTTAAAATATGATATTTTTACACTATCAATCACTTGAAATATTGTGTAGTGTGATGTCTAGGAAATTCATTATAAGCCTTTCTAAGAGGGAAGGCTTTGTGATAAAAGCCAGCTGCCCAGACATTTCCACCCTCCCCACCCATCCCCCAGCAGGCTGCAGAAGCGGCTTTTGGCAGAGCTCCAGATTTCCTAAGTGATGGGATTGTTCCCCAGCCAGGAATGAGAGGAATCTGCCCAGATTGGAGATGGCTTGAGCTACTTTGCTCGTTTCAAATTCATAGTCTTATTCCCTAACTAAATTTGACCCAGCACCATTTTCCAGCATTGGGAATGCTGCTTGAAAACACTAGTATGTGCAAGGCCTTGCTACTAAAAATTGATTTTTGAATCTACTTTTTCATCCTATAAAAGCTTTCTGTTTTTCTTTGCACTATGGAAGAATCAAGAGTTGCACCTCTGCAAATCAATGTGATCAGCTTCTGAGTGATGAGCTTCAGTTTTCCACTTGTAGCAACTCTCCCTACCTGGGGTGACTGAGATCCTGGTTTTACTTTCCCCTTTTTACTTAGAGGAGGGAAGGCTTAGTTATTTGAATGGGTTAGGCCAGGAAATTATTGGCTATTGTCAGTGGAATTTGTTTATCTTTTCCACTCCTGCATTCCTAGACTCTGAGAAAACTGGCCATCCCTGTGACTGCACTTTGGTTTATGTCAACTTCTCGGCTTGCTTTCCTTTATTAAATGCTTGATGTTCCTCTCCCCTTTGAATGTAAATTCAGGGATCCCCATGCAGACACTTCAGAAAGGGCTTTATTACTTGACACAGTTAAATAAAAAGATTGATAATGCTGAACCTCCCTGGCCTCTTTTTATTTGGCTGAGTTATCTCCTCAATGCACATTTTCTACAGTTGTTCTTTAGGATTTAGGATTTTTCTACATAATATTTTTCAACTTAAGGTTGATGCAAGCATAATTCTAATGATCTTCTAGACCATCATGGTCCACTAGAAATATAATACAAGCTATTTATATAATTAATTTTTTTCTACTGGTCACATTTAAAAAAGTAAAACTGAGGACTTTAGTTCTGTTGTTATTATTATTTTTTCCTAGAATTGGGGATTAAACCCCAGGCCTTGCACATTCTAGGCAAGAGCTTTACCACTGAACTGCATCCCCAGCTCTCTTACATGTTTTTTCTTAAACCAAAGTATCAAAAAATATTATAATCTGGGGCTGAGGTTGTGGCTCAGTGGTAAAATGCTCACTTGTCACATGTGAGGCACTGGGTTCAAACCTCAGCACCACATAAAAATAAAATAAAGATATTGTGTCCACCTACAACTAAAAAATAAATATTTAAAAAATTGTGATCTGGATATGCAACCACTATACAAATAATTTTTGAAATATTTTCTTTATTTTCTTTTTGCTAAGTCTTCAAAAATTTAGTTTTACTTACAGTCCATCTTGATTTGCAACAGCCATATTTCATTTGCTCAATAGCCCTGTCTGTGTAGCTAGTGGCTACCTCATTGGTCAGCACAGATGTATGTAGTTAACTTTACTTTTGTGTAGAAAATGCATTGAATAGGGGCTGGGGTTGTGGCTCAGCAGTAGAGCTCTTGCCTAGCACGTTCGAGACCCTGGGTTCCATCCTCAGCATCACATAAAAATAAGTAAATAAATAGTTATTGTGTTCAAATACAACTGAAAAATAAATATTAAAAAAAAGAAAAGGCATTGAATAGTACTAGCAGTTGGTTGTCTATGAAAGTGGCCCAGAAAAAGTCATGAATGTGTGTCTTATGTTCTTGCCCATAATTAACATGTTCATAAAGAAATTTTCTTTATTAGAAAACTTAATTGTGGGATGAAACATTTCAATATATGAATTCACATGTAGCACATGTCAATTCATATAGAGATCAGACTGACTTCTTATAGTGATAAAGATTTGCTTTGTCCTAGGGCAAGAGTTAGCAGTCAGGACAAGAGCTAGTCCTTGAATACATTTGCTCATATAGAAGCTGTGGAACTCAGTTTTATGTGAAGGTCACTGCAAAGCCAAGAATTGTTATTTGTTCTTGATAGCAGTTTTTCCCCCAATTGCTTTTCAAGGTCATGAAATTTAACCTGTGAAATCTGATCGATTTTTAGGATATGAGTTGTCTGCTTTATGTTTCAGCTTGCACCCTGAGTTTTTCAGAATCCCTCAATTGGCTTCTTTGGAAAATGTTCATCAAGTATTGAAGGCCATTACTGAGTCTTAAATGTAAGTGGATATGGATGCATTTCAACTATTGGAAGATTCACATGATTTACTCTAGGATAGTACTTTTCTAATTTGATGTTGATGTGAATCTCCTGGGGTATCTTGTTAAAATGAGATGTAGTAGTTCTGAGGCAGGGTCTGAAATTTTGCATTTCTCATGAACTCTCAGGTGATGCTGATGTTGCTAGTCCACAGAACACACTTGGATCTGCCAAGGAGGTAGTGGATGATAACAAAATACCAGTATGTCATAAATTTCATCCTGCAGCAAAACAAGTAAAATACTAGGATGATAGTGAGATTTTCCACCAACATAAAGTATTCTTGTTTCATATCTATTTTAGATTCAGAGATCATTTTTTTCCTGTCTTATTTCCAGGGTTATTGTGAATGTCAGTTATTATTTTTTTTTTAAAACAACCTTTCACGGAAAAAGTAAAAACCTGAAGACACTATGTCTTCAAATTAGTAAAAGAAAATTAATTTTCTGGCCCACAAACTCCTAAAGTCTTATGTCATCTGTTGTCTATTAGCAACGTATAGTTTTCTTTCATAGCTTTTATAGTATTTTGCATTGTGTCACTTTCTCCACTAACTTTTGGTGTGTGTGTATGTGTGTGTGTATGTGTATTTGTTTTAAATTCACTTTATCCCTAGTATCTGGCACTGGGTCCTGCTCTGTTGGTTCCCATTCAGTACTTTTAGAAAGGCTTTATTTAAAGGGAGTGATACTGCCTCCTAATGGAGTGTTTTGGAGGTTGGTGATGATTAACTTTGGTTGTTTCAAAAAATGGAGTGTGTTGTTGGTGTTTGCTGGGCAGGGGGATAAAGGGTGCTAAACATTCTGTAGTATACAGACTGTCTAACCAAATGAAGGCTTATCTTGTGAAGTCTTTGAATGTTCCTACTGGGAATTTAGTTTATCTATAAACCCAACTCCAAAACCTAACTCCATTTAACATATAAAGACAAACTTTTTTTTTTTTTTTGCATGCACCTGGTTTTAATATATTGTGAAATTTCCAGGAATGCAATGCCCAGCACTTCAAAAGTTGTACCTTATTGGTTACTTTGTAAAGAAATATCTATCATTTTGGCAAATCTGATCACTGTTAGCTTATGGTACACACATTTGTACAAATACACAGTTGTAGGGGATACTATGATTATGGATATATGTGTGAGTCTACACACTTATTTAGCCCTTGTTTCAAAATAATCCAATAAGAGGTATGGAAAATACTCAAGTGAATGTATTTTTACTCCTTTAACATTCAAACATTAAAAGTAGTTGCAAGCATCTTACTATATCATTAAATCATTTAGTATAGTTAGGCCTGATATTTACATCTTTAAATTCTCTCTCTCTCTCTCTCTCTCACACACACACACACACACACACACACACATACACACACACACACACAGAGATTATACATATGAAAGCCTATAAAAGTCACTTCCTTTTGTTTTGCTTCTTTATTACAGTTTAAGCTCTTTATTATTTCTCTATATAAACTACCTCTGCAGATTACATATGTTTGTTATCAAAAGGTGGCTAGATTGGTAGAGATGAGAACATGGTTCCCATGGAAACAACATTGGAATTGAAATTCTGGCCTTGGTTTATTTCTCTAAGTTTTAACTTCTTCAAATTCTCTACATGATCAACATCACCACTGATAGGTAATGAGTCATTGTGTAAAAAGTTACAGTAAGTGCTTCATGAATGGAATTGTGGAAAATGCCCTGGATTGCTTGGTTGCTCTTGCCTGGGACTCCTCAGAAAGGCAAATTCCCCACCTGAGACCCAGTGTTCTACTTCACTTGCATTTTCAATTAGGGGAGACAGAGTATCTTGGAGGAAGGGCTGTGGTTCGTACAGAGATCTGAAGTGGTGTGGGAAGTGATGCTGATGTTGGCGAGGCAGCATTAATGAATTAAAAGTTCAAGTTGGTCAAATTAAATAAACTAAGAGTGTGTTTAAACTTTCTAGGAAGTTAAGATCCTTAGATCAGGGTCCAGCATCCTAAGAAGGTTCTGTTTGGAGTGATTAAAGGCAAAACACAGGAAGACTTATGGACTGTGCCTTGCTCAGTATTTGGCTTGGGATGGGTCACAAAGCTCAAAGGCCACACATGGGAGCACACAGTGTTCACTTTCAGTGCCTGGAAAGGCTCTTGGGACTGAGTTGGGGATTAAATGGTTGAGGATTCCACAGCAGAAAGCCATTCAAGCACAGATAGTTTCAGTTTGCTTGAATCTGGCTAGACTGTTGCTTATTAATTAGAACTCAAAGGATACAGGAGGCTCAAGGTTGACTGGAAAAAGGTCACTGAAAGTGAATTCACTTAAAAATGAAGATAAAAATGTTATGGTTAATATGCATAGAAGATTTGGTTGGAATTGGATCTTTTACAAAATAAACTGGAAATCATGACAAGAAATTTATTCTAGTTTTTATTTGCAACTATGTGCTACTTCTTAAAGTAAAATAAATGATAAGGTTTTGGGAACATTTTTTTCTGGTAAGTTATATGATAACATAGTATACTGTTCTTTGCTTAAGCATAATCATAACGAGGGTCTTATATATTTATTTTTATTTTCCAAAGGATTTTTTAAAAAATGTACTATACATTTTATTCTCTTTTGAAGTATGTATAAACTGTAGATTTTGGCTCTCTTTATTAATTATTGAAAAAGGATCCTGAGGTTCTTTTTCCCTTTGGTCTTTTATGTGATTTGAGCAGTTTTCCAAAATCACTTTTATCAGCTATTATATTATTTTTCAGAACTGTAGTTGATTTGTATTTTATTGCCATTGGTGGAGAGGCCATGTAGCGAGGAATTTTGGCTAAACTGATTTTAGAAGTGATCAGCTTCCTAAAGAATATTTTTGAATTATGACAGCTTATATGTATTTTGGGGATAAATATTTAGATCACAAGTTCCTGTGTAACCCTCAAATTCTTTGTTTAATTTGTGGTGATCAGAATATTTCCAAGAGTTTTACAGTTTCTATTATAGAGTCTTATGCAAGGTAAGTCTTTAATAAATGCTGGTTGGATGGGATTGTTGAATATTATGAATTTATATTCTTCCATGACATGATATTTGAAAATTTCTCTGAGTTGCCCAAGGTTGCCATTATAAAATTTAGCTTAGTCTCTTTTTTAATGCTATATTTTAAAAGTAACATTTTCATCTAAGGATCATGGCTATGAAGTGTTTGCTTCAAAGAGAATGCTTTGTTTTCTGAAATTAATAATAATTAAAACAAAACAAAACAAAACAAACAAACAAAAAACCCCACAAAATGGATAGCATCTGTGCAGGGATCTTTTCCCTTAATATTATGAGCAATTATCTATCATGACCTAAGGCCTTGTAAATTATGAATATTCTGGAAACAATGAGGCATCTTCTTCTGCTACAAAGATAATGCAGGAGTTAATGGAAGCACCATATGCCTAGGGGGAGATGTCATCAAGACAAACATTTAGTTTGTCAAAGTGACATTTGGATGACTGTAAGCAATATTAATCCAGTCATGAGCTCTTGTCAAGCTTAGGCCTGATTTTAAAAGTAGCTATTTTAGGTTTATTTGTATATCACTGTCTAGTGTAGCAAGTGATTTGAAGCCATCAAACTTTTGGGGAAAAATAGAAAATGACATAAAATTAATTAGCATTTGGATCTTAGCAACTATTGAACATGACTCTTTTTTTATTATTTGAATTACCCTGACTGCTTCGTTATTTTATGATGAAATGTTGTAGAAAGTCGCTTCTTTCTCCATATGTTATCAGTTCTTTCCTGTGTGGAAAGAAGTGTTAGCAAATAGACTGTGTGTAATATAACAAGGATTCATCACACATCATCATCCAAGAAAGCATCACTATCTCTGAGATCCTCCAAGGTAGATCTTTGCCAACTGGGGAACATATACTCAGCGGGCAGGGCCCAAAGACCTCCCAAGGATGTGTAGGCCTGGATTGTCATAAGAAGATTAATTTCCAGATCCCCATCTTCTTATGTCTCTTTTCCGAATACAGTCATCTGCCTGAAAACACACTTGTGTTTGGACAGACATCCAGTAGAATCTTCTTTCCCACCTTTCTTTCTGTTACAGCCATTTTCTGTTTATATAAAAGTAGATTAATGGTTGCTTAGGGCTAGTGGGATGATGTGATGAGAGGATGGGGTTGATAGCTAAGGGGCATGGAGTTTCTTTTTGAGATTATCAAAATGCTATAAAACTGATTGTAATGATGTTTGCACAGCTTTGTGAATATATGCTAGTCTTTGAATTGTGCACTTAAAATGAATATGTTGTGTGGTATACAAATTTATATCTTAAGTTATTTAAATAATAGTTTTATTTTAAAAATGAAATGTTTATAATAATGCCAGAAATGGCTACTTTTCACCCACTAAAAACTTGTGGCCAACTGTTCTATATGTTACCTTAAAAATTAAAAAACATGCACTGTATTTTTGTAGTTTTAAATGATCAGTTTAATGGTTGCATAATATTTCCTTGAAGCTGCAGGATACTGTAGTCAATCTCCTATGTAAGTACTTTACTATTTTAATATTTTAAGTAATAAAAATTTCTTTCCATATTACTTTTCTTCTTTGGACAAAATCATGGTTTACTCTCAGGAATGAATAGATTGCTAAGGTTTAAAATAGGTATTGCTATGTTACTGTTTTTACTGGGTTGAACTAATATTTAGCCTTTAAAAAATTGTTAACTATTTTCTTAAGTATCTAGTGTTGCCTACCACATTAAAAATTGTATTAAATTATATTTTGAATGTTTCAGTAAATTGCTTTTAAAACTGTGTTTGTTTCCTGTTACTACCTTAACAGTGACGAGTGTTCAGTGTTGTGGTTATGTCTGTATTCCCAACCTCTCAGGACACTGAGGCAGGAGGATTACAAGTTCAAGGCTGGCCTCAGCAACTTCATAAGATCCTGTTTCAAATTAAAAAATAAAAAGGGGGTGGGGAATAGATGTAGCTCCTGCGTGCACTCTCCTGTCAACCCTCTCCCCCCGCCACCACAAAAGTGATAAATGTGTTGGTTTTGTTCAGTGAGTGTTTGCTGAATAGCCACTCTGTGTCAGGACCTGTGCCAGGTGCTGGAGATTGGAGGTACAAAGATGAGAAAGCCTTAACTTCTGCATGCCAAGAAGTCACACATTTACTGGGGAAATTAATTGGTTATAGGAGGTTAAGTGAAGGCTTCATTTGAAGAATAAAAAAGTGTTTAAGGTGGAACCTGGAACCTGGAGTATATGGCCAGCATAGAATGGAGTGGGGTGGATATGTATTTATACCTGGAAAGGTGAAAGGCCCTTTGGTGGGTGGTGGGGTCAGGAGCCAGGAGAAGACATTCCAGGTGGTTATGGGCCAAATAGTCAGATGGGGACAAAAAGTTCCAAGAAGTTCCCTCTGACTGAAGCATATTGTCATTCCCATTTACTCGGCAGTTATGTAATTGTTTTTGTTTGCTTGTTTCTTTTGTTGCTATGTATCTGTTCTTTGCATTGCATGGAAATAAAAATGGGAGTTTAATTTTTTTTTTGTCACGTTCAAGACATTTTCATTTAGTCTGTTTCTTGACATTTTTACATTTTATGTTTCTTTTACATCCTGCGCACATTGGATTATGATGACTTATTTTGATGTGTAGTATATGGATATTTTAAAATTTATAACATTATTGATTTAGTTGGCTCAGCATAGCAAAACCTTGTTTTTGAAGGTCATTTTCCCACTAAATGTTGAGAAGAGCTGTAAGACATATATTGGGCCCAGATTTCTCATGCCCACACTTTTCCCTTGTCTGACTCCTAATTTCCCTCAACTAGTCCTCATGTTCTAAAGGTTCTGCCACCTCTGAATAGTGCCATCATCTGGGACCATTCAACATGGGAGCTTTTGTGGGACATTTAGGATTCAAACCATAACAGCATATATATATTTATTAAAATTTATTGAACTAAGTTTGGCATGGTGCATATACCTATAATTCCAGATATTTAGGAAGCTTAGGCAGGAGGATTACTAGTTCAAGACCAGCCTCAGCAACTTAGTGAAACCCTATTTTAAAATAAAATAAATAAAAATAAAAGGGGTTGGAGATGTAGTTCAGTACCACACCCTCCCCTGTTAATAAATAAGTAAATAGAATTAAAACTATAATGAGAATATTTGTTCATTTTGCTTAAAAATTGTTTTGAATTAGCTTTTCTTTTTGCATAATAATTAGGTGAAAACCACAGGTAGACATTTATGAACTAATTTACAATGCAGACATTTTACCTCTACAAAAAGAAAGTAGATGCCCTTAAAAATGAACTTTTTTGATTTCAGTGAGTACAAAATGTGGCAGGTATTCTGTAGGACAGAAAGAATGATGGTCTGAATCCCCTGGGATTTACATTGTGTAGAGATGTGGAGATTAAGAGTTATACATGTTCTCTTCTCTCTCTGTGTGTGTATATATGTATATATTCCTATAAACTATTATAGTTGGAAGGTTTTCTGCATATTATGTGTTTGGATAATTGGAATTTTCTTGATAATCAGATCCTTAGTGTTTTCTGACACTGGTGTTTAGATGATAGAAAATGACTTTGTTCCTATGCTTGGTTTATGTTTCGGTCTGCAAATAAGTCTTATTTCTAATTATTATTAAGAGAATGAGTTCCCTTGAAACACTAAATTTTCTAAAGAGGTTGGTTAATTCTATAATTTTCCTCCCCTTTTCTATAGCTCAAAAGCAGTGTTAAAATCTAGATTTTTTCCAGGTTTGAACTGGAAGAGGACATGAGTCTCTGAGTGGAGGTGTGGGTAGAGTTGTTTGGAGGGCTTTCTGTCTAGTCTCAAATAATCTTAAATAATCTGTAAGGAGAACTCTGGTTAATATTCTTCTATTTAAAATAGGTCCAAACACATACTTGATGATACTTAAAATGAATCTTTTTAGACAGTTATAATTTATTTAAAGTTAGATGAACAACAACAAAACCCTTATTCCCCTGAAGATACTCAATGCAAAACCATTTCAAGAGGCAAAGGTCTCATCTTTAACACATTGACCAAAAGAGAAAAAGGATGTTCTTTTTTGAAAGCATGTTGCCCTACTTTAATCTCCCTTCCGTGCCATGCACACTGAGAGTAATTAACAGCCACTTGTGAGGCTTCTTTGAAGCAGATCTTGGATCTGGGACATGCTCTGTCAGTCTCAGAAAGGTCTGGTCAATGGAGAAGAAAATCATAGTTGACGGTTGTGGGGTGGAGTCAGTGGGCAGGAGCAGCCAGCTTTTTGACAGCGGTTGAGTGCTCTGGGTTACTTCCACCAGTTAGTCAAATGGAGACTGTCTTCTTTTTCTTTCTTTAACTTCACTGCTCTTTGCCTAAACACTCAAAGACAGGCAATTCCATCACATTTCATGATTCACAAAGCTCAGGGCAGGAGGATGTTCATCTCCCAGATGCCTGAGGTTGTTGAGTTAGTGGTTTGCATTGAGATAGTAAGGGGAACCTCTGTTTCCTAATTAGTGCAAGGAACACTGACAGTGTGAGGGACCCTTTTCCTTCTCAAGGTGATTTGTGTGCCTATGTGTATTTTAAGCCCAAAGCCACTGTGATGGACTTCATTGTAAATTAGCTCAGGAGTAGCTATCATTTAAACCTTTACTCTTCTATTTTCCTTATTAAGCTTTTTCCTTTGTTTTTAAGAAATGAAAATATGTATTACAAAAGAGTTATGATAAAAGGTTTTCCTCTTCCTCTCAAGTCCCTCCTTACCCTCTCTAGAGGTGACTATAAGCATTTTAAAAACTGCTTTTAGACATTTTCTTTGCTTACACATCCCTTTTCTCCTTTTTTTTTTAAAAACACACATATCTTGTTTTTCTTCCAAACAATATATCTTGGAAGGTGTTCTATATCTTCATATGTATAGAGCCAACCTGTTCAGTTTATGGATTTATGCTGTTAATAATTTGGTTGTGCTATAATTTGTTTACCCATTTTTAATTGGTGAACATTAGGTTTTATACAAGTTTTGTACTTACACACAGGAATGGATAGCTTTGTCTACAAGTATAAATGCTGAGCCATACAGGCTACATATGTGTAAAATGTGAATGCAATGATGTGTCATGGAAAGATGACACATTCTGAGAAATATAAGTGCATTGTTAGGCAACTTCATTGTTGTGTGAACATCTTAGAGTGCTTACACGAAGTAAGATGACTGTGATGTCACTAGATGAGTAATTTTTTTTTCTTCCTACAGATCTTTTTTTTTAAGCTTTATTTTATTAATTCATTTTATGTGGTACTGAGGTTTGAACCCAGGGCCTCACACATGTGAGGCAAGCACTCTACCACTGAGCCACAATCTAGCCCCTCTACAGATCCTTTTAATGTTTTTATTTGTGCATTATCATATACAATACTGGGATTCATTGTAGTCTATTTACATGCATGTAGATCAGTTTCATCCCTCAGTACTTCCCCTTTTCCATCTGCCTTACTCCCCCTCAATCCATTTCCTCTACTCTACTTGTCTCCCATCTATTTTTGTGAAATTCCTTTCTTATTATCTTTTTCTTTTTAGCTTCTGCATATGAGAGAAAACATTTGACCCTTGACTTTCTGTGTCTGGCTTATTTCACTTAACACTATGTTCTCCAGTTCCATTCATTGACCAGCAAAGGACATGATTTTGTTGTTTAGGACTGAATAAAATTCCATTGTGTATATATACCACTTTACCTATTCATCTGTTGACAGATACCTAGGCTGGTTCCATAACTTGGTGGTTGTGAATTATGCTGCTATAAACATTGGTATGTCTGTATCACTATAATATACTAATTTTAGTTCGTTTGCATAAATACCAAGGAGTGGAATAGTTGGATCATATGGTAGTTCCATTCCTGTTCTTTTGAGGAATCCCCATACCGATTTCCATAATGGTTGTACTAATTTGCAGTCCCACAAACAAAGTATAAGTGTTCCTTTTCCCTCACATCCTCACCAGCATTTATTATTATTTACATTCTATTTGTGTGTGTGTGTGTGTGTACTGGAAATTCAACTCATGGGCACTCACCACTGAGCCCCAGCCTTATTTTGTGTTGTATTTAGGGACAGGGTCTCACTTAGTTGCTTAGTGCCTTTGCTGAGTTTGGCTTTGAACTCATGATCCTTCTGCCTCAGTCTCCCAAGCTGCTGGGATTACAGGCATAGGCCACCATACCCAGCTATTATTATTTACGTTGTTGATGATTGTCATTCTGACTGGAGTGAGTTGAAATCTCAGTGTAGTTTTAAACAAGTCCACATACATACAGTCATCTGATCCTCCACAAAGGTGCCAAAAACTTAAGTTGAAGAAAAAAAAAAAAAAAGCCCTTTTAACAAATGGTGCTGGGAAAACTGGTATTCATATGTAAAAGACTGAAACTAGATCCCTATCTCTTACTTTGCACAAGAGTCAATTTAGAATGGATTAAAGACCTAGGAATTTGAGCAGAAACAGTGTAACTGCTAGAAGAAAACCTAGGGTCAACACTCCAACATATAGGAATGGGCACTTACTTTCATAATAAGAAACCTAAAGGTCAAGAAATAAAACTAAGAATTAATTAGAGGGGTGGAACCACATTAAAAAGCTCTTCACTACAAAGGAATTAAAGAACATGAAGAGAAAGCCTACAAAAATGGGAGAAAACTTTGCTAGCTCTTTTTCTGACAGAGGATTAATATCCAGGATATTTAAAGAACTCAAAATAACTTTGTACCAAAAAAGAAAAAAAATCAATAAATGGTCACATGAACATTTCATGAGAGAACAAATACAAATGGCCAACAAATATATGAAAGAAATGTGCAACAGCATTAGCAATTAGGCAATGTAATCTATGGGATGCTTATTATTTATGTGATCTGTCATTGTCCGAAATGCTGTCATGCAGTGCATGATGTATATACTCCCCAATTTTTCTAATGCTATGCCCTGATTCATACCCTATCTACAATGTCCACTTTTATCTTTACTCTCGTTGTGTTTTCTGAAATGGAGTTTGCCAGTCACGCACATGAAAATTAATGCTTTACTAGTTGTTTTAAATTTGAATTTCTTTCATTATCAGTGAGGCTGTGCATCTTTTCTTTTTTTGGTTTATTAACCATTTTGATTTTGTTTCTTGTGAACTCTAGGTCACTTTTGATACTTAGCTTTATCTGATTACTGCACAGCTTTGGGATACCCAGAGACTTGTGTCTTAGAACCTTCTTAGTGTTATTAGCAGCCCTTGGAGGTCATCTGTTCCCACCTTCCACTTAGGTAAGAAATATTTTCATAACCTCTAAGACTTAGTCTTTGACCATCTGCTTGAATGCTTTCAGTATTAGGGGGCTTAAAACCTGAAGGGCATCTAATTCCTCTGTTGGCTTTGGTTGACAGAAAATTCAAGATATGTTAAAAGAGTATTTGAATAGAAAAAAGAGTATGGGAACAGCTGGACTCTTTAAATAAACCATATTAATAGAGCTATAAGATCCTTTCAGGCCCAATCTGGGAACCAGGAACAATGAGTAGTTAATGAATCCTGTCCATTTGACTAAGGAATGAGAAATATAATCAAGGAGAGTCCTTTGAGGTTATGTTAATTGTCTGTTGCTATATAATAAGTTAACCCTAAACTTAGTGCCTTAAACTATAAACATTTGTTCTCTTGCAGAGTTCCAGTGGGTCAGGAATTTGGGAGTGGATCAGCCAATGGTGCTGGTTCTGCTGTCTCAGAGGTGCAGTCAAGATGTGGTTGGAGCTGCAGTCATCTGAAGGCTTCTCTGGGCTAGGAGGTCTGCATTTATAGTGACTCACTCACATGGCTATTGGCAGTAGGCCTCAGTTCCTTGCCACATGGATCTCTCTGTAGGGCTGCTTGAGTGTGCTCACATTCTAGTGGCTAGCTTCTCCCAGTGAGAAATCCAAGAGAAAACACAATGGAAGCCACATGTCTTTTATGACCTTGGAGGTTACACATTGTCATTTTTGTATCATAGCATGGCTCACTCATATTCAGTACCAGAGGGGACTATACATGAGTATGAATTTCAGGAGACAGGGATCACTGGGGGCTTTCTTAGAGAATGGCTACCCATTGGTCCCAAAGATTCACATCTCTCCCAACTACCAAACTACACTCATTCCTGTCAAGGCCCCAAAGCTTATCCCAACATATAGTCCAACTCTTTGTGTAGAGGATGAGGAGCTATTTGAACAGATTTTGGAAACTGGGAGTCTATTAAGAATTTTCTTTTGTTGGAAGAAATTGTTAGATTTGGGCCGTGTTCTCAATTATAAAAGAATTTCTTTATGCTTTGTCCTAAGACATTTCTGGCTGAAATAAATAGGAAATGGATTTATAATCATGCCAGAGGAATGGAGTTCTAGTGCAATATTCCAGCTTATTTTTAGTCAGAAAAGTTTTATGACATTCACTGGTTCTTAAATATGAGGTTGAGGTTCCTGGAAAACCCACATTGGAGAGTTTTCAGTTGAGGAACTTGAACCTAATAGGGAAAATGTGAATATCAAAATTGTCCTGACTGTTTGGTTGTGGTTTTAGCTTCAAACCTGCCATTTTATACTTTGTGCTGTGAGACTGGGTCTGGAACTCTGCAAATTACATTTCCCAGGTTCCTCAGCCAGCTGGCTTCCTGTTTGTTTCTGGCAGTAGGAGGCACTGGTGGAGAACTGAAATGTAGGAAGAAGGAGAAGAATGAACTTTGCTGTTGTTTTCAGCTCATGTCAGCATTTTTCCTGGGCCAGCTGTAGCTCTTGCTTACAGTTTCATTTGGAACTTTCAGCACCAACTTTGCTACAACCCCTAACCAAGGTGCAAGTAGTAGACAAAACACCAATGTGTTTTGTCCACGGACTCTACTAAGAGTCCCATTAGTCGTCCCTTGTTTAGGTACCCAGATTCCGATAATTCCACATCTTTTGTGTTTCTTAGGCTGGGAGCTGTTCCAGAATTTACTAGTATTGGTTTATTTGTGCCCGTTTTACTCTTAGTCTTCCAGTACCTTTATAACCAGCTTCCTGTATTAAATCCCTGCCAGTTAAAATACCTTATGTCTGAGGATTTTGCATGCCTACTAACCAAAATGGTTATTGTGGTTTGTAAATACTTCATCCCTTCCCAGTGACATGTTGTTAATTTTTCTTTCTGGCAAAGTTGTAGTCATGCCAAGAGGTCAGTCTTTTCTCCATCTGGTCTTTTGTTCACATGTTTAGTGCTTTTCTGATTTTTAATGCTCATAACTGTTAACTCCATTTCATGATCTGGCCTCATGGAACAGGCTTCCAGCATCCTACTTCCTTGATCCAAAGTGGTTCTAGAAATGCATGTTATCCTGGGTGCTGAGCAGTTTTGTTTAATCTCTTTAACTCAAGTACTTAAACACCAACGGGCCTGCACTGTGTGTCCTTGGCACTGCCAGCACTGCCTGCCTGAGTTCCTGCCAACTGAGCCTCTTCTGCACAGTGCTTAGTGGCCTCCATCTCCATCTCATAGACTCTGCAGCTCCAGGACCTGCACTTACTTCTCTTCATCTTCTTTTATTTTTCCCGAGAGTTTTATTCACACTCTTCCATCTGCTTTATTTTACTCTTCTGTTCTTAAACCCCGTTTCCCTCTTTTTCTTATTATCCCCAATTGGAATGATTGATAGTTTGTATATATTAAAATTTGAAGCACTTGCTGAGAAGGTATATGTTTTGAATTACTTGAATTTTATATAAGGAGAACTCCTGCTTAAGAAAGCATAATTTATCAACTTATGACTCCAATGAGCTCTTTATAGATGTAAGGAAACAGCTAGTGATTTCATTAATTGCACTTCTGTTCTTCAGGTTAATAAATTGATTAAGCCTTAGTTTATTACAGGGCTTATGTGTTTCTTTAATAAACATTTGCTTGTTGCCTTGTTTACACAGCACTGTTAAGGGAGGTACACTGGGGGATGGCAGGGGAGTAAAATGACCCAGCTCTGGCCCATCTTATAAGACTTTACCATGTAGCTGGGGACATAGGAAACATAGCTTAAATAGCAAGGGGATCAAAATAGCTATAAGATGATGTGCTGTAAATGGTACTTAAATATGTGCTATGGGCAGATATGTGCTATGGGTACTTAAATATGGGCAGATTGGTAACCATGCTGCCTGTATGCAGGTGCTATACACTTGATGCTCTTTAGGACTCTAAAGTAGTCACTTTAGGTAGTGGTGTTTTGTAACTGTTGAATCTGAGGTTTAGAGGTTAAATCCTTTGCTCAAAGATATCCATCTGTAAGAGTACAGAAGTTAGGATTTGAGCCTTAAGCTGGCCCAGGTCTAAAGATCATAAAAGTACAAGAGAAGGTCATGTACACTTGTGCCTGTGCTTGTATGTTTGTGTTTTGGGGGATTTTTCCCATTTGCTCCCCTGGCTCCCTTCTCCATGCTTCTCCACCCTGCTTTGTGCTCTGAGTGTCTGACCTGTGTGGATTTCACCATCCAACACCTGTGCCCTTTGGCTTCCAGCCATGTTTGACCGCTGGGAAGAACTTGGGAGATTCGAGAATGATGTTGGATTTTTATTCCTACAGCTCTTCTCTAGTGGGTCCCACTGTTAGCTCCATAGTTCTCTGTCTCTGTCTTACCTTCTCTGCTTTACACCACCCTGCTGGATTTCAGGAATTCACTCTGTGACTCTTCCAGCACAGAGAGGATAACCATTACTTGTCTTAAGCACTGACCCTGCCCACCACTTTGAAAGTTGTTCCTTGGACTGAGGATGTGGTTTGGTGGTAGTGTACTTGCCTAGCATGTGCGAGTCCCTGGGTTTAACTCCCAGCACAGAAAGAAAAACAAAAAGCAAAAAACCCAAACAGTTGTCCCTTGGTCAAACTCAATCTGAATGTATCACAACCAATTTGAGTCTAGCATGCATTCCTGCTGGGACTGACATGGGGAAATCTTTGCAAGGCCTTTCTTCCCTTCTCCCTCTTTCCTTCCGTCCTTTCTCAGTATGTTCAAGATTAAAGATAAGACATGGTCCCTGCCCTCAAGGCATTACTGCAAGTTAGAATTTGATTCATAATAATGAAAATGAAAACTTCTGTGATATACTTGAGAAATAGAGTAACCGAAGGAAGAATCTAACACCTGGTATTGGTTGATAATTTGATGGGAAATGCAATTTCACAGATTGGTTGCTTGTTCTTTCTACCATGGATATTAACACCTCTTGGCCAGAATTGGTTTTGCTTGATAAAACAACACCAAGGAGAGTTTTAAAGTCTTTTTTTTAAATGAAGGTACTAACTGAAACTTTGGTTTTTAGAACTTATAATTTCACTGATAAAAAAAAAGTTCACTGTAAGAGGTGTCCATTAAATAAAATTCCTGACTGATGTCCCGGGGTTTAAGATGCATATGAAGTTTGGAAAGGCCTATCAGTGTATGTTTTTTAAAGTACTAGACTTAATTTTGGAGCAATTTTAGGCTTACATAAGAATTGTACAGAAAGTATACAGAGTTCTCTGTTTATAAAGTGTGTTAACACCCAATTCAAGTCTTCATACATGTACTTTGGATAATGATGTCCATCACATTCCACCATCCTTGCTAATCCCCTGCCCCCTTCTTTTCCCTCTCACCCCTCTTCCCTATCTAGAATTAATCTAATCCTCCCATGCTCTCCCTCCCTACCCCACTATGAGTCACCCCCCTTATATCAGAGAAAACATTCCGCATTTGTTTTTTGGGATTGGCTAACTTCACTTAACATTATCTTCTTTAACGCCATCCATTTACCTGCAAATGCTATGATTTTGTTCTTTTTTAATGCTGAGTAAAATTCCATCAACAGAGATATGAAAAATATATATGTATTAGGAATTGTAATGCAAAAAAACAAAGTACATGTATAAAGGCATAAGTTGGTGTGAATATACTTTATATACAGAGATATGAAAAATTGTGCTCTATATGTGTAATAAGAATTGTAATGCATTTCACTGTTGTCTGTATTTAAAAGAATAATAAAATCAATAAAAAAGAAAGTATACAGAGTTCTCATATCAACTCCTTTATCCCTCCAATTTCTCCTATTTTCAATGTCTTGCATTAGTCTGGTATATTTGTTACAATTGATGAATCAATGTTGATTTGTCATTAACTGAATTCCTTAGGCTTTACTCTGTGCTGCACAGTTCTAGGGGGTGTGACAAATGCATGACATGTATTCTCCATTACAGTATCACAGAAAATAGTCTCAGTGCCCCAGAAAATTCCCTGTGCTCTACCCACTATTCACCCCTCCTTCCTTACCCTGGAATCCCTGCCAACCACTGATCTTTTTATCATCTCCATAGTTTTTCCTTTTCTAGAATGCATGTGGTTGGAATCAAATAGTATGCAGACTGGCTTTCTTCACTTAGAAATATGCATTAAGGTTCTTCTGTGTCTTTTATGGCTTGGTAACCCATTTCTATTTATCTCTTTATAATTTTGCAGTGTCTGGATGTACCACAGTTTATTTACCCTATTACCAATTAGTGGACATGTTGGTTGCTTCCAAGTTTTGGTGATTAGGAATATAGTGGCTATAAATACTCTTGTGCAGGTTTTTGTGTAGACATGTTTTGGATTGGTGTCCCAGGATTTAATATGCATGAGGAGTTTGGGAAAGGGTATCAGGTTTTTCAAAAGCCAGAAAAAAAGTGTAGTTTTTGTCTTTGCCAATGTTAGTTCTCACCCTGTTATTGTAGCTTGGCTGATTATACTAACACCAAGGCAATAACATCACATCAAACGATAACATGGGAATGAAAGTATTTATGAAGTAAGCTACCCATTCTCAGATAGGAAGCACAGTCTCTAATCCTGACAAAGGGGCTTCTTTGAATTAATCAAAGCCAAGGGCAGATATTGACTTCCTTACCAAGCACACCGAGGCTTAATTAAGTTATTAATTAATCTTATACTTGCACATGAGCTGAGAATTGGAGTTGAAACCCAACTGAATATCTTGACATAAAATAAATCAAGTATAAAATACTTTATAATTTTATACCAGTAATTTATCTGATAACTTGTATTTCAAATTAAGAACACCAAACACATTACAAATGCATACCTAGAGTATGAACACATCTTTGGGATGTTAATGTGGGTCTAGCTTGCTTTTGAGTTAGCAAAGAGCTATTCTTTCAAGACTTCCTGTGGCCCCTGATAATTCTGCCAAGGGGTTTGACATCCTGGAGCTTTGCCAGTCTTTCTTCAGAGGCTTTGTTTCGTGCCACCCCCCCCCACTCCCCACCCTCAGAGTTTCTAGGGGTCTGCCTAATTCTGCTTCAGTGCATGTTGATGTGGAGCCAGAACATGTAAGTTCCCATCTGAACACTGAACTTGGAGTAATGTGACTTCAGGAAAGCCACTTTTTTGTGTGTGTTTTGGAGAATATCAAGCCTTTTTCTGCTGCTTGGGAATATTATAAAGGTGGATTAGCCTATGTTTTTAAAGCTCTTACAACTCCCAGGGGAAAATGCTTTGCAACTTTCAAGCATAATTACTGGCTTATTCCAGCTGGAATAAGGCAAGCAGAGTGCATTCACTTTAAAGCCAAATGCTCCCCCTTTTTTTCCAGGGAGTCCATTTAGCTCCTCTGTTCAGAGGGGTAATTTATCTCTAATGTGGAAGCATTTGAATTGTAGTGAATATTTTAATCACTATTCAATATTGCATCATAAATCTGGATTCATTACTGTTTTGGTATCTGAACCTAAACATATTCTTACACAGCAGCCCAGAATCTTCCTTAACCTAAATTGAAGTGAACAGGTGCTTCACACTCTGGTTTCTAAAGAGCACTCAGAGCTTTCTGATCTGGCTGTGCCTGGTGAATGGAGACATTCCATTCCACAGTGTTGTCCAGGTATTTGGAGCGTGCATTGTGACAACAGAAGCGAGCCACACTGACGAATGACTTTCTACCTTGTTATAATTACTCATAAAAATCACAAACTAGAAATTTTCCTTTTAATGTACAAAGCATACACAACTAACAATAGTGGAAAAGTTAGTCTCTTACAGAAAATGACTTTGGTTGAAATATGACACAGCATCTCATTGTTCTTGAGCTTTCTTCCGCTGATATCAACAGGATCATGTGAGCTGGAAATAGTCACAGAGAAATAGATATTTATAAGTGTTTTCTAAAAAATGTACTTTGTAGATTGAAAACTGTCATCCCAAACATGTGGTTGATTAGAGATCTCTGTTTCTTGTTTATTCCATTCCTCCATTTCATTTTGTAGTAATAGGAGGCTATCACATTCTATGTGTTGAAAGTGCTTGTTCTTCTCTCCAGACCATTAACTGTGAAAAGGACTTTGGTTGTACTTTGAGTTATTTTTAGTTCTTGTTTAAAATACATTTTTCAAATATTTCCAGTGGACATACATCAATTTAATCTTTTCTCAATTTTGTATTGTCTTGACAACACTTTTAGTAGTTGATGCTACCAATTTTTTGTTTATTTCTTATTTTGTTGAGACTTAAAATTTGTACATCTTTATGGGAAACATTGTGGTAATTCAGTACATGTATAAAAGTGTGTTAATTTAATCAGACTAATAAGCATTTTCATCTCTTCAACCATTAATAATTTTTATGTGCTGGGAATTTCATACTCTTCTCTTTCATTTTTGGTATTGAGGTTTGAACTCAGAAGTGCTTTACCACTGAGCCCCATCCCCAGCCCTTTTTATTTTTTCTTTTGAGACAGGGTCTCACTGAGTTGCTTAGGGCATCCTAAGTTGCTGAGGCTGGCTTTGAACTTGCGATTCTCCTATGTCAGCCTCCTAAGTTGCTGGGATGATAGTATGCACCACTATGCCTAGTTTATACTCTTTTAAAATAATTTAGAAATGTATCATAAATTGTTTGAATTTAAAGAAGAAGCAGAGTTACTCCTCTACTCTCTTTTTGGTGCCTCTTGGTGAACTTCTTTCCAAAGGTTCCTCCTACTCCCGACCTTCCTAGTTACTCTACTGACCATTATTCCATCCTATTCTTCTATAAAGCTGACTTATTGGTTTCCAAAAATAAGAGAGAACATGTAGTATTTGTCTTTCTGTATCTGACTCAGTGCCAACAATTTCTTAAACTAGAATGTGAAAGTTTAAAGCAAGATGTAAACATGTAATCTGAACATCTTTAATTCTCTTATGATGGTAGAATATTCAAGATCTGTATGAATTCATCTTTTGGTATTTTTCTGGATCTCTGGTGGCTCATATTTTGGCTCTAGACACTTTTTACTATAAAGTACATAAAATGTGGTTCATGGGACTGAAGAACTGAATTTTTAATCTCGGTTATTTAAATAACCACGTGTGACTAGTGGCTAGTGTATTGACAGCGATCAATCCCTGAGGGGGTGCTACAGGGAGTTCGCAATGCCAGACCTATCCCCTCACTAGGCTACTATGTGTTACAGTCCACACACAGCCCACAGATGGCTCCTGACAGTGTAATCAGAACCTGTTTTGGTTCCTCCCATGCTTAAAACCATTTGGATTCTAAAGGCTTAAACTTTATCTTAATATCATGGAAGACTTTTAACAACAAAAATAAAATTTATTGAGCATGTTTTCTTCATGCTAGTGTTATCACTGAATATTTAGTTTCTACCAATTAAAAATTTAGTGTCCATTTGAGGGTACCCTTTCTGATTGTAGAACTGATGACTTTTTCCTGGGCTCTTATAGAATACAATGAGCTCCTGTTTTTCTATAAAGAAACCAAGGCCTAGTGAGCTAAATAACTTGGCCAAGGTCATAGAACTGTTCACATTTTTGTTCTTTCTATTTTGCATCAGTGCCGCAGTCTGGCTGGGCACAAAATCACAAGCCACTCAAACAGGAACAAACTTTATTTTTAAACTCCCGCCAATGCCCTGTATGCTCTCGGGAAAAATGCTGACCCACACACGCGCGTTCTCCCGGCCCAGCAACAGGAAGTCCCTCCTCCGGAATTCCTTCCTACCACACTTCCCCAACCAATGGGAACTCTCCAGGAGTCCGGTAGCAGGCCCAGGTGGACAGCAGGAGTCTAATATCCATATGAATACAGATCTTAACATAATCATATCATCCCAATGGCTTGCTGGTGTCACCTTTCAACCAAAAATGCCATGCATCATACTACTTGGCTATGGCTCTTAGCATCTCCCCACTTCTGTTTAATTAAGCAACAAGTAATGCAGCTTAGGGACCGTGCCTGTTAGGTTGTCCAATTCAACATATGGTTCTTACCCAATTGGATGAGCTGACCTCTAGGCGTCAGCCTCCTGTCTTAGGTTGATACCACTGCAATTGGATCATACCCGTCACTGACTACCGATCCAGCATATAGCCATACTTGTGGATAGGCCTATGCACCAGTGGGGGGGGTGAGGTTCTTTGCCTCACCTCTGTTGGCCCCCAAATTTAGACCATCACTAGTAGAAGGGAGGAGGATACAGAAATGCCACGACACCAAGCCAATTGACGGCTCCTTTGGAAAAATTGTATCACTGGTGACACATCAGCAAAGATACGCCAGCACTACCATAATTCGCTGCATTAACAGATAGTTCACAATGCATACAAGTGATACATAGTCCAGGCAAGTTCTGCAAGCAGTTCAAAGCAGAGGAATCTATCAATATGTCCATTTCCTCCCAAAATAAATCGACTCCTTGATTGAGCATTACTTGTTGAGTTATTATTCATTGATGTATCAGTTTATGCAGTTTGTTGTGATAACTATCTAAGAAGCTGTAGTTTGGTTTCATCTATGTCTTCACCAGCACTGGGATGAAGATAGGAATTCTGGCAATGATGCTAAAAATAAAAAATTATGTAACATTCCAACAGGTACTAAGAAAACAATTTTCTGAACAATTTATATTATAAATGCAAAACGTGGACTATCCTCGGGATGAATTGGAATTGAAAAAAAACAATCTTTAATATTTATAGCTAAAACATACCAGGTTTTTGGCAAAGCAGACAATTGGGGAATCCCTGATTGAGCAGGTCCCATAATAACCATCTCATTATTAATGGCTCTTAAATCTTGCAATAATCTCCATTTACCAGATTTCTTTTTAATGACAAAAATGGGAGTATTATGGGGAGATATGGAAGGTTGTATATGTCCCTCTGCTAATTGTTGTTTGACCAGGTCATGGGCTACTTGTATCTTTTCTTTAGTCAGGGGCCACTGAGGAACCCATAGTGGTCTTTCTGATTTCCAAGTAATTTTGATTGTCTCAGTGGCCCTTTCTGAAAACCCAATCCATGTCTATTTATTCCTTGATCTATTTGAATTGGTGCTGTTATACCTCCTTGTTCTTGTTCTCTTAATCTTTTTTCTTTCCTAAAGCCTTGTCTAGCCCTAGTAATGGGCACATTAGGATTGATGTTATTTGTTAATGTCAAACCTAATTGATCTAGGACATCTCGTCCCCATAAATTTATAGGAAGATGATCCAATACATATGGCTGTATAGTTCCTTCACATCCTTCAGGATCCTTCCAATCTAATACTATTGCACTTCTATGGGGATTAGTCGCCACTCCTGGGCCTCGAAGCATTTGAGTGGCTTGTTGTAATGGCCAATGTTTTGGCTATTCTTGACGAGATATGATGCTAAGGTCAGCACCTATGTCCAGTAGCCCATTAAATTTATGTCCTTGAGTATTTAATTTTAGCATTGGGCGAGAATCTAAATTTAAAGACAGCATAGCCCAATCCACACCTGTGGAGCCTAATCCCCTGGAACCTCTTTCTACACTATGACTGGAAAATTTATCATGCAGGCTGGGTATTATTAATAACTGTGCTATTCTATCTCCTGGTGAAATTACTGATATACCTTTTGGAGAACTAGCTATAATTTTTATTTCACCTACATAATCGGGATCAATTACCCCAGGACTTATCATAAGTCCTTTTAGTGTAGAAGAACTGCGTCCCAATAATAAGCCTACTGTTCCTTGGGGAAGAGGTCCTTTTACTCCAATCAGGACTTAATTTGGGTTCAAACTATAGGATCAATTCTTTTGCCAAATGGTATTAATCTGTTGTTTTCCCATGATTAGATTGAGGTTTTTCAATATTTTCATCACCCTATAATGAAATTCCATATCCAGTGACAGTCACTGCCCATTCTTCCTTCACCAAGCCCCTGACAATGACTTATATCCATCTCTAAAGATTTTCCTGGCATAGAGATTTCCTATAAATGGAATAATATATTATTTCAGTCCATTCAGGCTGGTACAACATAATGCTTTGGACTGGATACCTTATAAACAACAGAATTTTATCACCTGCAGTTCTGGAGGCTGTAATTCCGAGATCAGGTGCTAGCATGGTCACGTTCTGGTGAGGGTGCTCTTCCTAGTTGTAGAACTGCTGACTTTTTACTCTGCACTCACAGAATGGAGATCTGTGAGTGCACAGTAAAAAGTCAGCAGTTCTACATTCTGCTATCACAAGAGAATTAATCAGTGTTCTTTATAAAGGCACTGATCCATTCATAAGGGTTCTACCTGCATTATCTAATCACCTTCCAAAGGCCTTGTCTCCTACTATATGCTAATGGAGATTAGACTGAAACATAAAGAAGGGTTAGGGAGCACAGACATTCAGATCATAGCACATATTATCTGATCTTTTGTTGTTGGGTTCTTTCATTCATGTTTTCAAGGTCTATCCATGTTGTAGCATGTATCAGTACTTTATTCCTTTTCACGATTTAATAGTATTCTATGTATGGATATGGCACATTTTGTTTTGAAGGCTTTCTAATCCATGTATTCTGGGATTTCATTAAGCATTCTGTAAAGCCACTGTTCCTGGGACTGGTCCTCTTGTTGTTGCTTGAAGGTCCTGGAGGTTTATAACTGTGCTGGTACTTGTGGGCAGAAGGCTGCTGTAGTTCATACAGCAAGACTGGCTGGTTTCCACCTGCTCCAGGCAGGGTCTCCAACTATTGCAGCCTTTGCGTAGAATCAGCCAGAGTACTCTCTGAATGACTAAATGTGCCACTTGCTGGAGTAGTGTCTAGCAGAAGTCTAGAACTCTTTCAAGAAAGAAAAACAAAATAGTATTTCAATAAAGGAGTAAGAAGATTGACACTTATCTCCATGAGGTCACTTCCTTTGGAGGAAAAAAGTTTAGATAATGTGCTTTTTGTTTTAACACAACTCTTTAGATACTTTGAAAAATACCTTAAGCTTGTGATTCTAACAGGGAGAAAAAAGGAACTCTAACTTTGGAGTGATTGTTATTCAGAGGATATATTGCTTACATAGGTTATTAGAATTTATATTTACTTAACAACAATTAGATGGTTGTGACCAGGTTTTTTTTTTCCCCATGTTTGATAATTAGGAGTATTGGCATAAAGCAATGATTTAAACCACTGGCATTTAGAACTAGAAAAATTTTTGACATAAATTATCAAAAGCTCCTAATTTTATAGGTGACAAAGCCAAAGTTCTGTGAAGCTTTTGTAAACTTGCAGGAAGTCACAGAACCCATGATGTTGTGCCAGTAAAACACAAGTCCTCCTTTGGTCTATGGATTCTCTCTCCAGGCAGGTGCCCTTGGAGAACTTATAGATTCACCTATAGCATTTAAAGAATCCCTCTTTAGGGGCTGAGGATATAGCTCAGTGGTAAAACACTTTGCTAGCATGCGTGAGTTCAATTTCCAGCAACACACACACACACACACACACACACACACACACACACACAATCCCTCTTTACAATGGAGGTGGTTCTTATTCAAATATTTAATTGACATGGCATCTAATAATGCTTATAAAAGGCCCTGTCACCTATTAGATGAATGACCTTGGGCAGTTTGTTAATCTCTCTGCTTTCCTTTCCTAACCTTTAAAAGCACACGTACTTTCTCATAGGAATGGAGTGATGCTGTGAGCTAATACTTGTACTTAAACAGTGCTTGGCACAGAATAGGTATTCGGCTATCATGAGCCTAAGTTAGGATTATGTGTTGAGAGTTGCCTTTTAATTTTTTAAAACCCATGTATAAGAGAAGAAATAGCTGTAGAAAAGTTGAAACAGTCATCACCTTGTGACCTTGTTTATATTGAGAATATGAAAAGGACAAAGGCTTACTTTGGCACAGATAGTGGTGAATTTGAGTCTGGGCTCTTCCACTTTCTAGCTCCATGACCTGCCAGGCATTTGACTTCCATAGTAAATGGGGTATTTACGTATACTTTACTGTTAAGGTTGTAGGAAAGGGATGGGAAACCAGCCATAGTATACAGGTGCTTTTTAAAATCCTTTTCATTGAGTAAAATGTCTCACACGCATCGGGATCATTGGAACTAGCATGGAAACACACATGCATACATGTCCAGGTGGAGTTTTATTTCTTCCAGGAAACTCTCTTAATTAGTCTCCAACTTCCTTACATCTCACTCCATGTAAACTATAACACACCACTTCATATATATTGTCTTGAATTACTTAAAATCACTTATTATGTATTTATTTTATCTCTAAGAAATTTAATGCTTCTTGAAAAAAAAAAAAAAAAAGCCCTATCTTGTAGTTATTCTGGACCACTCTCTCCAAGTACTGAGAATGTCAGAGATAGGGAAGGGATTATTGATGTTGATGTGAGTCCATCACAAAACTGAGGACTGAGTTTCCTCCCATGAATTTGTTCAGAACCTACATGTTCATCTCCCCCTGCCTCCTCACCCCGAGTCATTGTTTTTAATCTCAGTATTTCAGATTAGTGGTGTCTGCTTTGAATCTCTTTATTCTAGTGCAAGCCACTGGAAATATTTCTAGGCATTGAATTGTTATTAGAAATGTATTCTTTAGATTGTTGATTATAGTCTGCCATTTGGAGTGTGCCTCTCAAGAGCCATTGTAACCTTTTGTCACATTTAACTTTAATAAAACAAAAGCAAATTTCCATTTAGTTTCATGGTTCCAGAGCTCCTTAGTAATGCTTGCATTTTATAGTACCTTTGTTTTGCAGAGTAGAAGTTGCTTTGCAAACATTGACTTTCACAATTATAGAGTAAAGCCAGTGAAAATTATTTACACTACCAATCTGGAAGCTTTTAGCATATATTATTTTTAAATGTATTTTTAGTAGCTATTCTTTATAGTCTGCTTCTCACATTTTACTTAAAAACTTTCTTTTGAGTATTGCTTAAAAAGCATGTGTTTAATAATATTTAAAATGTATTAATTTATTCCATATTTATTTTGCTCTCTATGGCTGGTGCTGTGATAGTTTCTGGGAATAGATTGGTGAATGATGCAAACTTTGTTTTGCCCTTGAAGAATTTGCAACATAGTTGAAAGTAGGTTAAAAAAAAGATGAAGTAATGACTGAGAAAGGGGTAAAGTCAACAGAGTTTATTAAATTTTGCTATCACTGAAGCTAATCTTTAAAATAATTTCAAGATATGATGATATGTGGAAATAGGTCAAGATGAATGTATTTTGTCCCATGATTGTTTACTTTTGTAAGCACCAGAATAATGTATGTTGGCTTTGAATTTGTGATCTTCCTGCATCAGCCTCCCAAGCAGCTAGGATTACCACCATGCCCAACACTTGTATTCTTGATAATTGTCATTCTGAATGGAGTGAGATAGAATCTCAGTAGAGTTTTAATTAATTTGCATTTGTCTAATTACTAGAGATGTTGAATCTTTTTTCATGAATTTTTGACCATGAAATATTTCTTCTTCTGTGAACTGCCTATTAAGTTCCTTTGCCCACTTATTGATTGGGCCATCTGTTGTTGTTTTTTGTTTTGTTTTTTTTGGTGTTAAGTGTTTTGATTTGTTTTGTTGTATGTCCTGGAGATTAATGCTATATCTGAGGTGCAGGTGACAAAGATTTTCTCCCATTCTGTAGGCTTTCTCTTCATGTTATTGATTGTTTCTTAGGCTGTGAAGAAGCTTTTTAGTATGATACCATCTCATTTATTTATTGTTGATTTTACTTCTTGTGTGTTAGGGGTCTTGTTAAGAAATTTGGTTCCTAAGCTAACATGATGGATATTTGGGCCTACTTTTTCTTCTAGTAGATGAAGGGTCTCTGGTTTCATTCCTAGGTCTTTGATCCATTGAGTGCAGTTTTGTGCAGGGTGAGAGATAAGGGTCTAATGTCATTTTATTACATATGGACTTTCAGTTTTCCCAGCACCATTTGTTGAAGAGGCTACCTTTTCTCCAACATATGTTTTTGGTGCCTTTGTCTAGTATGAGATAACTGTATTTATGTGGGTTTGTCTCTGTGTCTTCTGTTCTGCTCCATTGGTTTTCATATCTGTTTTGGTGCCAATACCATGCCCTTTTTGTTACTATGGCTCTGTAATATAATTTAAGATTTGGTATTGTAATGCCTCCTGCTTCACTTTTCTTACTATTGATTGCTTTGGCTATTCTGGGTCTTACTTTTCAAAATGAATTTCATGACTACTTTTTCTATTTCTATGAAGAACATCATTAGAATTTTAGTAGAAATTGAATTAAATCTGTATAGCACTCTTGGTAATTTGGCCATGTTGACAATATTAATTCTGCCTATCAAAGAGCATGGGAGATCTTTCTTCTAAGGTCTTCAATTTCTTGTTCTAGTGTTCTGTAGTTTCCATTGTAGAGGTCTTTCATCTCTTTTATTAGATTGATTCCCAAATATTTTATTTTCTTTGAGGCTGTTGTGAAAGGGATGGTTTTCCTAATTTATTTCAGTTGACTCATCACTGATGTATCTTTGGGGGGAAGATGGCCAGCATCTTATTGGGGAGTTCTTCTGCCCAGAAGAATCCATGCTACCCTAAATGGCCACCTAAATCTTAATGTCTCAAATAATTAACAAACAATAAAACACAAACACTCAGAAATATGTTTACAAAAGCAAAGCCCCTGCTAGATCTACTCCACATGGGTTCTGGAAATAGACAAAGACAAATGGCTCCAGTGGTTTATTTAAGGGGGTCCATCAAAGGCAGGGGTAAGGTTTCAAGTGTGTTGCCTTGCTTTGTGATGCCTTGTGGTCAGCAGATTGAATTGACATCTTGGCAGGTCACGTGCATCTCATGTGCTGTGTAGGATCTTAGGCAGAGTTTGAAGGGGAGGTTCTCCTGCATTAGGCAATCAATCCCTGAGTGGGTGCTACAGGGAGTTCGCAATGCCAGGCCTATCCCCTCACTAGGCTACTATGTGCTACAGTCCACACACAGCCCACAGATGGCTCCTGACAGTGTATAGGGATGGATGCAGTTGACTTATGGATGTTAATTTTATATCTTGTTACTTTGCTGAATTCATTTATGAGTTCTAGAAGTATTTTGGTGGAGTTTTTTGAGTCTTCTAAGTATAGAATCATGTCTTCTGCAATAGTGATAGTTTGAGTTCTTTTCCTATTTGTACTCCTTTAATTTATTTCATTTGTCTAATTGCTCTAGATGGAGTTTCCAGGACTATGTTGAATAGAAGTGGTGAAAGAGAAAGCATCCCTCTCTTGTTCCACTTTTTAGAGGGAATGCTTTCATTTTTTTTCCATTTATAATGATATTGGCCTTGGTTTTAGCATATATATAGCCTTTACAATGTTGAGGTATGTTCCTACTCTCCCTAGTTTTTCTAGTGTTTTGAACATGAATGCATGCTGTATTCTGTCAAATATGTATCTATTGAAATAATTATGTGACTCTTGTTAAGTCTGTTGATGTGATAAATTACATTCATTGATTTCTGTATGTTGAACCAACCTTGTGTCTCTGGGTGAACCCCACATAATCATGGTGCACTATCTTTTTTTTTTTGTACTTTTTTTTATTGGTTATTCAAAACATTACAAAACTCTTGACATATATCATTTTTCATACATTCGATTCAAGTGGGTTATGAACTCCCATTTTTACCCCAAATACAGATTGCAGAATCACATCAATTACACATCCACATTTTTACATAATGCCATATTAGTAACTGTTGTATTCTGCTATCTTTCCTATCCTCTACTATCCCCCCAGGTGCACTATCTTTTAAATAGGATTTTGTATGTGATTTGCCAATATTTTATTAGGAATTTTTGCCTCTATGTTCATCAATTATATTAGTCTGAAATTTTCCTTCCTCTACGTGTTTTTGTCTGGTTTTGGTATCAGGATGATAGAATAGTTTGGGAGGATTACCTCCTTTCTATTTCATGGAATAATTTGAGGAGGATTACTGTTAGTTTTTCTTTGAAGGTCTGGTAGAATTTATCTGGTCCTGGGCTTTTCTTTCTTGATAGTCTTTTGATGGTGTCTTCAATTTCACTGCTTGAAATTGATCTGTTTAAATTTTCTGTGTCCTCCTGATTCAATTTGTGTAGGTCATATGTCTCTAGAAATTTGTCCATGTCTTCAATATTTTCTATTTTATTAGAGTCTAAATTTTCAAAATAGGTTCGGATTACCATCAGTTTTTCATTAGTGTCTGTTGTGATATTTGCTTTTTCACCACAAACTTTATTAATTTGAGTTTCCTTTCTCTTTTTCTTTGTTAGCTTGGCCAAGGATTTGTCAGTTTTCTTGATTTTTTTTTTAAAGAACCAACTTTTTGTTTTGTCAGTTTTTTGAATTATTTCTTTTGTTTCAATTTCACTGATTTCAGCTCTGATTTTAATTATTTCTGGTCTTCTACTGCTTTTGGTGTTGATTTGTTCTTTTTCTAGGTCTTTGATATGAAATATTAGGTTATTTACTTGTTGATTCTCTGTTCTTTTAATGAATGAGCTCAGTGCAATGAACTTTCCTCTTAGCACTATCTTCCTAGTGTCTTAGAGATTTTGATATATTATATCACTCTTCTCATTTACCTCTAGGTATTTTTTTAAATTTTATCTCTGACTTCTTCTGCTATTCACTGGTCATTCAAAAGCATATTATTTAGTCTCCAGGTGTTAGAGTAGCTTCTTTTTTTTATTTTATCATTGTTTTCTAATTTCATTCCATTGTGATCTGATAGGATGCAAGGTATTGTCTCTCTCTCTCTCTCTTTTTTTTTTGTATTTGCTAAGAGTTGCTTTGAGGCCTAAGATATGGTCTATTTTAGAGAAAAATAGTATTTTTTCTACTGAGAAAAAAGTGTATTCAATTATTGATGAATGAAATATTCTGTATGTGTCTGTTAAGTCTAAACTATTAATTATATATTTTTAACTCTATAGTTTATTTAGTTTTTGTTTAGAGGATCTATCCAGTGGTGAGAGAGGTATATGTTAAAGTTGCTCAGTATTATTGTTTTATGGTCTCTTTGCTTCTTGAAATTGAGAAAGGTTTGCTTGATATACATAGTTGCACCATTGTTTGGGGCA
Organism: Marmota marmota marmota; assembly: GCF_001458135.2. Taxonomy (NCBI): domain Eukaryota; kingdom Metazoa; phylum Chordata; class Mammalia; order Rodentia; family Sciuridae; genus Marmota; species Marmota marmota. The sequence continues at coordinate 2,822,356 of NW_026000137.1, read as the reverse complement.
TAAATATTTATGATTGTTATGTGTTGTTGATGTATAATTCCCTTAAGCAGTATGAAATGATCTTCTTTTTCCCTTTTTATTCACTTTAGCTTGAAGTCCACTTTATGATATGATGATAGAAACTCTTGATTATTTATGAGATCCATGTGAATGATATGTTTTTTTTCCCACCCTTTTACCTTCAGTCTGTGGATGTCTTTGCCTATGAGGTGAGTGTCTTGGAGACAGCATGTTTGTGGGTCCTGTTTTTTAATGCAATCTGCCAGTCTATGTCTTTTGATTGAAGAGTTTAGGCTATTGACATTCAGTATTATTGAGAAATATTTTTTATTCTCTTTCATTTTGATATTTTTCTGTTTTTTTTAATGAATTATTTTCTCCTTTAATGGGCTATTCTTTGAGTGTAGTTCCTCCCTTTGCTGGCTTTCAATTTTATGTTTCATTTCTTCTTTATGAAATATTTTATTGAGTATGTTTTGTAGTACAGCTTTCTAGTTATGAATTCTTTTCAGTTTTGTATATCATGGATTGTTTTTATTTCATCATCAATTCTGAAGCTTAATTTTTCAAGGTACAGTATTTTTGGTTGGCATTCATTTTCTTTCAGAGTGTGGTATATATTATTCCAAGATCTTATAGCTTTGGGGGTCTGGGTTGAGAGATCAGCTGAGTTCTAGATTCATTTCACTCTAAATGTTACTTGTCATTTTTCTCTGATAGCCTTTAAAATTTTATCCTTGTTCTGTATGTTAGGCATTTTCTAAATAATGTGCCTTATTGTGGGTCTGTTGTAATTTTGTATATTTGGAGTCCTATAAGCCTCCTGTCTTTGATTTTTCCATTTTATTATTTAGTTTTGGGAAATTTTCTGATATTATTTTATTGAAAAGATTGTACATTCCTTTCATTTGTATTTTTGAGCCTCCATTTATCCTAATAAATCTGAAATTTGGTCCTTTCAGGTTATCCCATATTTCTTGGAAATTCTGTTCATAGTGTCTTAACATCTTTTCTCCACAGTCAACATTGTTTTCAAGATTACACTTGAAATCTTGAAATTTGTCTTCACTGTTTGAAGCTTTACCTTCCAGTTGATCTGGTCTGTTGGTGATGCTTTCAATTGAATTTTTAATTTGGTTTATTGATTGTTTCATTTTGAGGATTTCTGCTAGTTTTTTTTTTTCCCAGAATCTATCTTTATTGGAGTGATCTTTCACTTCCTGTATTTTCTCTCTGATTTCACTCCTTATACCAACCTTTACTTCACAGATCAGTTTAACTATGTACATTTTGAAACTCCTTCTCTGACATTTCTTCCACTATGGTTGTCAATGGATCTTTGGTATCTTGGTTTGTTCGGGGCAGTTTGTTCCCTTGCTTTTCCATGTAGTTTATGTTTCTACCCATTTACCAGTATGGATCTGAGGCAGTAGTTTCTTCCCTATGGACTTACAGGGTCCCTGAATGTTTTTAGTACCTCACTGTTTAGGGGAAGACAATAATAGCAACTAATCAAAACAATATATAACATTAAACCAAATAATTTCTACTATGATGTGTACAATGTTAATTATCACAATAAACAGAAATGATATGATCACTTATTGCATACAATAAAAACTGCAAGTTTGCACAAGGGTTTACAATTTCAAATGGTGGGCAGGGAGAAAACATAAGTAATATAGAATATGATGATTATGAGGGACAAGGAGAGAAGATAGAAATAAAATATTAAAGAGAACAATAGAGATTGGCTGTTAGTGGAAGAACAGAGAGAAAGGGCATCAGGGAAACAGGTAAGAGAAACAATATATATAAAATAAAAATTTAAAGAAAATTAAAAATAAAAGAATATAATAAACAAAAGTAAAATATACTAATCAAACACCTCATTCTCAAAAAACCGAAACATGAAAAATAACTGGCTTCAAAAATACAAGAAATGAAGGAGAGAGAGGGAGAGAAGAGAAGAGAAGAGAAGAGAGAGAGAGAGAGAGAGAGAGAGAATATTTAAAGAATTCTTTTTGTTGGAGTTCAAAAGATTCTCAGCTTCTATTCTCAGCAGTTTTAGGTGGGATTGTCTGGAGCATGATGCTCCCCCCTCTGGACTGCTAGAGTGAGAGAGGTAATCCATAGGCAGAATTTCTGGTGGCAGGGTTTAAGTTTAGAAGGGCTCCAGGCTCTTTGCTGAATTTTAGTTGGTCTGGAGATTTTAAATCAGTGCACCTCCAGGGCTCAGTATTGCTGGTCCATGCTGGAAGACTGTACCTCACCTGGGGTACAGCAACCAATTGAAACAATATATAATATCACACCAAAGAGTTTGTACTGTGATGTGTACAATGTTAACTATCACAATAAAGAGAAATTATATGATACAATAAGTATGCAGTAAGTGATCCCCTGGGTTCACCTTGGATGGTGGAGGCTAGGCTAATTCTTAGTCCCCTATGTCATGTGCGGACCCCTCATTTCCTGGTCCTGGGTTCAGTCTCTAAACTCAATCTCTCCTGCCCCAGCCCTTTTAAATTCCTGGCCAGACACATCTCTTCCTGTGAGTCCTGCAAGCATCTGTATTGGAGGGGGAGGGGTAGAGCCAGGTAGGTTCCATGGCCAATTGCCCCTGTGTAATCTTCTCTCCATGTCTGATTTTCTCCTGGTTACTGAAGCACACTCTGTAGTGCACTGTGTGTTTGACTGGGCCTGTATTTTGGCCAAACTTGGGTTTGCCAAGAATTGGCTCCCTCAGCAGCCTGCCCCCATGCCTCATCTGCTAAATGGTTCCTTCCTTTGTCCTTTGCATGCCGCTTGGAGAGAAGGCAGCTTCTTTCCTGTACAAGGATATCGTGCAGTGCACCTTTCAGTGTAATCGGGCAATGTCCTTGATCTCTAAACGCTGCATACCCAGACACTTTCAGGCCTCCTAAAATTGCTTTAAATTCCCTTATCCCTCCTTTTTGCTTACAGAGGGTTCACTAGTTGGTATGTATGGCCTGGCTACAGCAGCGGGCTGTGCCGCTAGGGATTTCTTCTTTATTTTATTATATCCAACCTCCTGAGTTTCCTGTCTTCTTTGAATGTCCAGTTTTAAATTCCAGTAAAGTCCCACTTCCTTTTCCCTGTTCATTCACCTTGCTGAGAGCTGCCTGTCTGCTTTCTTGGTTTTATACTGTGGTGCAACCAGGAAAATGATCTCCTCTATTCTGCCATCTTGAAAGTCCCTGGGTCCTTTTGGTTTTGGATCCTGTACCTGCTCTTCCCTTTGCTTTGGATACAACATTCCCTGATTATCTTTTTGTTTTATTTCCAGGGTCAGCTTAAGTATCTTTATTTTAAAGCAAAAACTTTAAGCCAGCATTTCATAAACTCTGGTTTAGGGTAGAGAGAAAAAGATAAGCCACAGTTATATGTATATCAGGCTCTGTCTGTGATTTTTATTCTTTACCAGGGCAACCCTGTTACTCTTCAAGAAGTATTCTTGAGCTTAATTGGTTCACTGTAGAAATAAGTGGTTTTCACATGTCCTAAAGGAGGTGTTCTAGAGCTCCTTTCCCATGACTCACCATGCGTGGTGTGAGAGCATATTAAGGACTCTGAAAAGTATTGTAGCAAATACATTAACTTTGATCCATGTCTCAGACTTAATTGACCATGGAATACTTTTCTTTGAGAGCAGCTGTTTACATATTGAGAAATGTTTGGTGTTTCATAGAACATAGTTTGGAAAAAAATCCGTGAAACATAGTCTTTATTAATAAGAGTGAAAATATTAGGAAGGAATGTCCCATAGGTAGTGGAAACACCAGAGAGATTTTATCTGTCTCTTTGAGTGGACTTGTCTTCAGTAATTCAATACTTACTTTGTTATAAGTGGGCAGTTTTTAGAGCCATGGCTACTCTATTACCATAGTCCAACTGCTAAAACTACAGATTTTATATTATAATCTCGTTTAATAAATTTTTATTTGAAAATTTCCAATTATACATTAGAAAGGCATATTACTCAAATTCAGTAGTTTTCAAGATTGTGCATTGTTCTTAATTTATTTTTGCTGAACTTTTTAAAAGCTGAACTTTTTAAGTGGGAAACATGCCATTTCACCCTTTCATTCTGTAGTGAGAATTTTCTTTTTTGTGGGATGGGTGCTGGTGATTAAACCCAGGGTCTTGGGAATAACAAGGACATGACCTACCACTGAGTGAACAGTATCAGTGTGCTGAGAATCAAACCCAGTGCCTCACACCTGCTAGGCAAGTGCTCTGCCACTGAGCCAGAACCCCAGCCCATTCCCAGTTTTTATGTGGGTTATTTGCCTTTTATCATTGAACTGCAAGATTTCTTTACATTTAGGTCTTTGATCCATTTTGAGTTACATTTTGTACATGCTACAATTAAGGGGCAACACTCTTAAAAGAAAGCATTTAACTTTGCTGGGCATGGTGGCATATGCATGTAATCCCAGCAGTTCACAAGGCTGAGACAGAAGGATTGTGAGTTCGAAGCCAGCCTCAGCAATGGGGAGGTGCTAAGCAACTAAGTGAGACCCCTGTCTCTAAAGTAAATATGAAATAGGGCTGGGGACGTGGCTCAGTGTTCACGTGCCCCTGAATTCAATCCCCGCTACCAAAAAACAAACTAAACAGTAAACATTTAACTTCAACTTTTGGGTAACTTACAAAGAGAGCTACTTTTCTTTTGTCTCCATCCACTTTTGTATCCCATCCCCCACCCCAAGTCTTCCATCCTTAAACTAGTCATGACCTAATTTATGAGACTCTATTTGTGTAGTGTAGGTATTTGTACAATTAGAACCTATGAGAGGACAAAGTCTTTATTATAAATGCGATTACATTTAATTAAGCAAACAACCAAGTTGTAATAGGCATCTGCTGTTTTTGCTTCCTTGAGTATGCTTCTGTTTTTCTGAAAATGGAACTTGGTTTGTTGTTTATGGAATTCTCTTCCTATAGTTTAGTCTGATTTTGCTCAAGGTGTGCCCACTTGGCCAATAAGGATTCTGACATTAAGGCTACAGTGATTGGTTCAGAGATGGGCCCAGACCAAAAAAGGGTAATGAGAGAGACATAACCACAATTAGTGGTAAAGAAAATCTTGCTACCTTACTACCATAAAGGGATGTCTGTCATATCAGAAAGCTAACTTGAGGAAAAGTGAGCTAAGAGATGGAGAGAGATAGATTCTCTTAGCTATTGATTTAATGACTTGATCTGGCTGTGTCTGAAGCTTACCTATTTCCAGACCTCCCAAATACATGAATCTGTACATTCATTTTTCAGCTGGCATCTGAAATAGCTGTGACTATTACATACACAGTGGTGGGAGCTGAGGACCACAATAGATATTTTCTGCCTTCATGGACTTGGCAATCTGAAATTAGAGACAGAAATTAATGAAAAGTTCAAGAATAGATATCTATATGAAATAGATTGACAGCACAGAGGAAGAAGTGGGCAACAATTAGGAAGAAGTTCTGGAACTGGAAAAAGTCATCATAAAAGGTAATTTCTGATTTGGAGTTGAAAGATGAATTCACATTCACCAAGTATTTCCATAAACAAAACTGATATTTCCAAAGCAGTCTGTAGAAGTCATTTTTCATTGTTTAGAGGAGTTGGATGTGTGGTTACACTCTACCAGTGCTGTCAGTGAGCATCAAATGCACTGTAACATGGAACCTTCCTAACAGCTCTTGGGAACTAACTGTAGCAGGTTATTAGAAAATTAATAATTTAGGAAGTGACTTTGATTTTCAGAATCATCTGATGTTAAGTCCCTGGAGATTTATGATTATATCTTCTGGGTGGATTGTTTACTGTTTGTACAAAAATTTGCTTTGTTTCTTTAAAATTTTTTCTTATTAAATTTTATTTTGCTTGAAAAAAAAAGATTCAGAACATTATTTTCTTTAATGTATTTTTTAAGAATAATGGTCCAGTGTAGTATAAGGCTTTAAGTTGATCAACTATGTAGACCTGGGATTACTGAGTTCAACCCTTTCCTTTACAGAGAAAAAAGTGTAGCCCAGAAAGGTTTCAGAACGTCTCCAGAGACACACAGCAGGGTTGGAGCTATAATCTTGATTTCCTTATTCTTGATGCAGTCTTTGTGTTATTTCATATCTTTTGTTTGAGATTTTCTTAAGAAAGAAATTCTTTCTTAACAAAAGCTGGTGGACTTTACAGTAATTCTTGAGGGAAATGATAAAATATCAGGCGGCTTTATGGCCTTTGTTTATCACATTGTCAGCTGGATGTTTCTGTCTGCCTTGGTTCTGGACTTCCCTGGAATGGCTGGAAGGCTGCCATTTCACCCAGATGGTGCTCCCTGGTCTGCTAACTCTGGCGGGAACTTGTGATCCTCCTGCAGATTGTCCCCACACCTACTGAATGGAGCAAGCGCTAGAAGTCACACATTCTGTTTTCCTGACTCTCAGCAGATGACCTTTATTTTGCGTCTTCTTTACCGAGCCTCCATCTATCTTCTCCTGTCTGTAGGCTCCACATAAGGTTATGCAGACTCACTGTAGCTTTGAAGAAGGTTATCAGAAGTCACTGTTAAGATATGGAGATGTAAGCAAATGAAAGAAAACAAGAAAGAAAAAAACACACCCCAACCTGCCCCCCCTCAAAGTTTGAAGCTAATGTTTTGCCCTTTCCAGTGGCACTCAAAATATAGGACAGGCTTAGAAGGGGATATCTGTTTGCATGACCATTAACGTAACTTGTCTTGGACAGTCACTTGGATATCAAGTCCTTATTTCCTTGATGTGTTTCTTATTTTGGGTGGCTGCATAGGGAGTAGCTGATGGCACTGGGGGTGGGGACTTAGCAAACCTAGGATGCACATGGTCATGGTTTTCACTTCACGTCCTCCTGATGCTCAGTGGAATTGTTTCTAATGCATTTGCCACTTGGCTTTGAAATTTGCCTGACAAATAAGTACTTCCTCTGGTACATTTACAAGATGGTGTGTAAAAACAAAAACCGAATCACTGTGGTCTGGGCCCATTAGAAGTTTTCTGTCTAAAATTGATGACACAAAAAGATCAACCCTGTTTCAGTTCAGCAGCAAACTATTCTGCCCCCTTCTGAGGTCCAGGAGCTATTGCCAGAGCTTTGGGAATCGAGTAGCTTGCCAATTGTCTTCATGTTGAGCGAGGTGTGTTTTGGGGATAAGTAAATTGGAGGAGTAAAGGAGTAGTGTGGAAGGCAAATGGAAGAGGCAAAAATCTGAGAGAAAAAATAAGAGAGAAGGATATACGGCAGGAAGATCATATTTATATATATGTAATAGATTTATTGAGCCAACTGACATGCCACACAATTCAGCAATTCTGAGTGTTCTGTTCAGTGGTTTGTGCATTAACAGTGTTGTGCAGCCATTACCACAGTCAGTTTTAGAGCATTTCATCTGCTCAGAAAGAAACTTATACTAATTAGCTATTACCTCTTTATTGTACACCACCCCTGGCATTAACCAAGTACTAAATATACTTTCTATCTTTGTGGATTGATCTATCCTGGGCATTTTCTTAGATAAATAAAATCAAAAGCTTTGGCTTATTTTTCTTTTTTCAGTTAGCATAATATTTAAAAGTTTCATCCATGTTGTACTATGGTTGCTGAAAGCTTTGTTCTGGTCCCCGAAGCCAATAATGAGGACACAGTTTTAAGAAAAAGGGTAAAGAAGATTTATTGCTTTGCTAGCAAAGGAAAAACACAGGGGACTCCTGTCCCAGAGGATGTGATTCTGACCCTCAGCAGGAACAGGGGGCTTTTAAAGAGGTGACTCAAAGACTACATTCCACTGTTCTCTTTTGGAGTTGTAACTCGATTGTTAATTTGGGCAATAGTCATTTCTGAAATCTTCTGGTGCCATCCCCAAAGTCTGGATTACTTCATTCCTATGGTGGGTGTGTGTTCAAGTTCAGATAAATCTGCCTAGGTTGGGGAAGAAAGGTAATCCTGTTTCCCCTGAAATTAGAGAGCTGGAGAGATTGGAGAGGAGCAGGGAGAAAGGAGGAGAAAGAAACATGTCCATTTTAAAAATTAGTTGCAGTGGCAGAGCAGCAAGGGCTATATTCAAAGCACAAATTGGACCCCTGTTATACTATGTATCAGTACTTTTCTCCCTTTATAGCTGAATAATATTTCATTGTATGGATACACAATGAATTAAAAATTCACTTATCACTTGATTGATATTTGGGTTATTTCCAGTTTTTACTTATTATAATAATGTTTTTATAAACATTTGTGTATCTGTTGGACTATTATATTGATTAAATACACAGGAGGAGGTCAGTAGGGAAATTATTCTACAATGTCTGAAACATTTAAGGGGTTGTCATTTAAATGTTGGTTGACCTTTATTAGTAATGAAAACACTGGATTTACCTTTACCTTTTTTTTTTTTTTTGGTACTGGGGATTAAACCCAGGGGTACTTTATCACAAGCCACTTCCCCAGTCCTTTCTGAGATAGGGTCTCATTAAATTGCTTGATCCTCCTGCCTCAACTTCCTGAGTGTGGGATTATAGGTCTGTGCTACCATGCCAAGCTGTGTTTACTTTTAAGAAATAGATTAAAAAAGTTAGAACACTGGCATTAGTTCATCTGGAACTTTTCAACTGGTTTTATTCCAAGAAATTATTGTGTTTATTCTCTCATACACAGAGTGTTTTTTACACTCTTTATCAGTTTACTATGCCTATCAAACACTGTAGGGCCTCATGTTACTGTTACTTGAAGGGTCGGGGAGAGGGGGCAGTAAGTTTAGGAAACAGACACAGGGATATAGTATTTGGTGTTTGCTCCTAATACAGGAAAGCAGAGAAGTGATGTCATCATCTTGGAAGTGTCAGGGAAGGCTTCACAGAATCACATTCAGCTTGGAATTTAAAAAAGTGGATGAGAACCTGGTTTTCTTTTTCAATTATAAAATAGTTTAAAGTTTTGCTTATTAATTTTTGTTACCATAATATTATTTAATATGTGTTTTCTTTTTTCTAATATCACCCCTTTTTATTGAGAAACAAAATAAGTCATATTTGTATGACTGAAGGAAAAGCGAGGAATTAGAGACTGGTAAGCAAGAAATGAAAGACAGAGACCAGGCAGAGATACACACAAGAGTTTATTTGTCAGAGTTGACAAATAAAGGCCATCTCTCTATAGGAGAGAGAGACAAAACAGGCTTGGGTTCTGGGACTAATTTGGGGGAGGCTCAGGAAGCAGAACCGGGCAGGTGGGTCCTAATGTGGCCTGTTGGGGGTTGGGTTGGTATAAGGGAATGGTGAGCCTGGATTCCTGCGGAGTGATGGTAGTGGTTGGGTGTTGGGGACCTGGGCCTCTGCAGCCATTCCTAAGAGTTGGGAAGGGGAACCAGAAGACCTGGGTGGCTGGGGGCCACTATGGGCTCAGGGATAAAAATGGCCTAGTGTCCCTCCAGATGGCATTTAGGACAAGGTCCTAGAGACTTGCAAGGCTTGGGACATGTACAAGCCCAGTGATCTGTCTGACTAAATTTTAAAACAGGGTCTGGGCTGTCCTGAGGGACCCTTCTGTTGGCCAGTGGAACCAGGGTCAGATGCTGAGGCTGGATGGATGGCTTGAGTGAGCATCTGATATTTATGCTTCCTGGCCTTCTTGTCTCTCCCGTTATACACCTTAAAGGCCACTCCCAGAACCTCAGCTTGGGGAGTTAGGGTTCCCCCTCTTGAAGTGCCTTAATATCAGGATAACTCTGAGAGAAAAAGTAGGTCATTAGTAGTTGTCTCCCATCTGGAGTCTCAGGGTCCAGATTAGTGTATTTTAATAAAGCCTTGGTCAGGCGGTCTAGAAATGCTGAAGGGTTTTCATTCTTATCTTGGATGATTTCCTGGAGCTTTTCATAACTGATAGCCTTATGGGCTGCCTTTCTAAATCATGCCATGAGGCAAGCAATGAATTAGTTTCTACTAGTCACTCCTCCAGGCGAATTATAATCCCAGTTGGGGTCCTGATCAGGGACTGCTTCAGTGCCAATCGATGGGCAGGGGAGGTCTGATGTACCTCATCAGCATAATTTCTAGCTTATTCCCAAACTGTTCTACACTTCTCAGGAAGGAAGGTGTTAGACAAGATCATATGGACATTGTAGAAGGTCAAATCATAATATTGAGTCAGATATTGAAACTCTTTGATGTATGTGGTGGGACTTGAAGTATAGGACCCAAGCCACTTTTCTTTCTGTGAAAGACCTTACAAAAAGAGAAAGGCACATGAACCCAGATTATACCATCTACCCCAGACACCTAGTGTAGAGGACACAGTGATGTGGGTTGGGCAGAGGCAGCCCATGAGCATGTGGCAGGAGGAGGAAGGGCAGAGGGGCCGAGGGGACAGTTGCTGCAGCGGCTTCATCAGAAAGAGAATTGTGGTATGGCAGGAGATCATAGGCTGGGTTGAAAGAGGAGGAGTCCTGGATAGGATCTTCTGTCCCTTTGGAAGCAGTTGTAGGGGAGATGAGAGCTAAGAGAACTTGTGTGGGAGAGCAAGAGTTGAGACAGAGGGCTTAAAACCTAGAGAGGAGAAGGCCTGAACATATGATATCTCTTTCCATTTTCCCGAACACTCAGAACAGTTGAAAAGATCCCTGATGATATTGGGATCTAGAGTGTGGTTAAACGGCCATTTGGAGTCATTATCCAAAGGATATGGAGGCCAGATCTGATTGTACAAGCAGATAAGTGTTGGGGGGTTTGGGTCCACGGTGAGGGAGAAGACCCTAGGTTAGCCAGGAGGTAGCCTAGGAGACTATGGGAGGGAATGGAAGAGGAGCCGCCCATGGTGAGACGTAGGAGGTGTGTTTAGAGGTGGGACATCCTCCAGTCTCTAGTATCACCTAGTCAAGAGGACGGTTACACTCAGGGGGTCCTCCCCACTGCTGGGTAAGCGTCAGGGCAGGAAACTGTGGAGGCACTTGGGTGCCTGGCTCTGACTATATAGTAGGGGCAGAAGCCTGTAGAAAGGGCAAAGTCCATAGAGATTAACCTAAGGCCAGCCAAGAGGTAGTCTCACAGGAACAACTTTCAGTCACCCTCAGTGGTTTTTTTCTCAAAACCCAGGACCCAAATAAAAGACCACCTATAGACTTGGTCGACAGTAGGGATCAGCTGTAGCTGTGAAAACTGTGGCTGGGGGTGCCCCTGACCATATGTTCTGGGAGTGCCGGATGATCAATGGTCACTTCCCAGGACCAGTAGGTCATTTAGGTCAACCAGAGACAGGGATCTTACCTAAAATGTCTGGTGGTGGGTGCGGAGAGGGCATTCAGTAGAATGGAGGGCCTGGTCCCACGATGGAATTTGGATAGGGTCCTGGGCACACTCAGTGACCCTCGAAGAGGGGAGTGGGCATACCAGGGAACCCGATTCTGAGTTTCAGCACCAAAATGAAGGGAAAGTGAGTAACTGTGAGACATGAAAGATGGAGACCAGGCAGAGATACACAGGAGAGTTTATCTGTCAGAGCTGACAAATAAAGGCCATCTCTCTGTAGTGGAGAGAGGCAAAACAGGCTTGGGTTCAGGGACTTTTATGGGGGCAGGCTCAGGAATCAGAGCTGGCAAGTCCTAATGTGGGCAGTTTGGGGTGGGTTGGTATGAGGGAGTGGTGAGCTTTTCTCAGAAATGCCCTTGGGTGGGAAAGTGAAACTCTTTCCTTACAATGGCGGCTGTCACTTAAGATGGCCATCCAGACGCTAAGCAAGTATCTTACAATGACAAACAAACTTTTTAGTTGTATAGGATTTAAAAAAAAAAACATTTCTGTGACCCTCTCTTCTCACTACATTCTTCTGAACTATTACATATGTATATTTTCACTAACTTTTCTGTCTTTTTATCTACCTACTGACACAGAAAACTTTGATGTTAATGGAGAGGAATAAATGGAGCTTAATACGGAAAGATGAAGTTCGTTGTGTTGAAACTATATGTTTTACTAGAGTTAAAAATATTGGAGTGTTGCAATTAGTAGAATTTTTATATGTTTTTCTCAGTATATTTTCATTACACAAATGACATTTGAAATCCTAGATTAGTGTTACTTATAGGTATACAAATTGCTTACATCATTATATTAAAAATTTAATATAATTCTACATTAATTAAAATTTTAATATAATGTAGAATTATATTAAATTCTATTTAATTATATTAAATTCTGTAGAATTTTGGGGAAACTTAAAATTAATTAAGTTCATAGACACAGGAAATGATACTCAGATAAGGTTTTCTCTAGAAGGATTTCAGTATGACAGTTACTCCAACACATGGCATTATGCTGAGAAAAATCTATATGTGAATAAATTACAAGTTATTCTTTTTATAATGACAAACAATTAAAATTTTTATAGTCACAAAATTATAAATATCATGCCTTATTTACTGTGTGGCACATTCTTACTTTGTTTTCATGGTTACTGATTTGCTTTCATGGTTACTGATTATGCCATTAAGATAATTGAATAGTATGAATAATGAATTTTTAAGTGTTCTGATCACAATGATTTTTATAGTTTAAAACTTATTCTTACATAGTTATCAAGGACCTAATAAACTGAATTAGCAACTTGTTTATCTCTCCATATATACACACTGTGGCTTTGATAGAATGTTCAATTGTTCTGATTGCATTGTTGGGATGAATGCATTATTATGGAAACACTATTTGACATTAGGGCACTTAAGAGGTCTTGGACCCTGGTTCTCTATTGAGATAGTCCATTGTTTACAATTAAGGCAATATCAAATTGCACAGAAGTCTGAGTGAATTTTATGAAAAATGCTGTGTCCAAAGACAGAATGCTATTTTAAAAAATATGATTTTCTCTAGCAAGAAAAAGAAATGCAATCTTGAAAGAAAGCTCCATATAAATTAGTGAACTCTGTATCTGCTATGGTGGGATCAGGAGGAAGAGTCTTAGGGAGCTGAACCTCTGGCCGGTGGTGGAGTTTTAGGGGTCATGTGGTGGGATTGTCAGAGTTTGGGTTGGAAATTTCAACCCCAGTATATCTTGTCAGCCTAGAGACAGCACAACCAGAGAGCTGGAGGAGGAGGAGGATCAACTAAGAAAGGAAATTCCTCTAGAGAGGATGGAAGGTGAATATCTGGGGATGTGGACATGTTCAGGGAAAGAAGAATGAGCTGTACTCTAACCTTAGCAACTGAATTTGCATCCATGAATACATTAGGAAATGGGAAAGTAAAAGCAATTTTAGACTTTTAGATTTAGATGTTTTAGGGAGAATTCTCTTCTCTGAGGGCTAAAAAAATATCATAAAATGCATAATTATGGCCCGTGCAAGTATATTTCTCCAAAATAGTTTTTGTCTAGGCAGTTTTAAAAATGGTGAATATAAACCACAGTGACACACTTGCCTCTCCCCAGAAAGCACCACCCCTCCTTCCCTACAAGTTGCCACTCTGAAACTCCAGAGAGAAGCCAAGGACACTCCCCATCTGACTGGGCCACCAAACAGGCACTTCTCTCACCTCTCAGCAGCACCCATGCCTGAAGTAGAGTCCCCCAACGTCCATCTGAAATATGTTAACGTATGGTGTAGAGGAAGTGCCTCTGGATAGTCAATTTTAGGAGCTACATTGTAGTTCTTTCTCCCCTGTGGTGTTTGACCATGGTTGAGATAGCAAGACTCTTGTTGGCTTACCAACTACATGGTTGCTCAATGCAGAGAGTGTTCAGGGTTGGGAGTAGTTTTGAGGGAGAGCTTGGAATCCTGCCCATTTGATCTTCCTGTTCTATACATTAACTACTGTAGGGATTTTTTTCTTGAGACATTATTTTCCACTTATCTGCTTATATATTCTGTGCTAGAACTGTGATGTTTTAGTGGCCAGAAAAACACCTTCTACTAGTGTGGTTAGTTTTGCCTTTAATTCATTCTGTTTTCAGACGTCTGTAACTGTTTTCAACTGTATGAATGCTTTGCTTTTAAGGCTTGAATACAACAGCCCTCTTCTCCCCAAATGGATGTTGGCATAGACCATATACAACTTTTTTTTCTTGAAATATAAATTTGATAACTGCTAGTAAAATCTCAACAGTTAATTTTGGGCACCATGAATTTGTTAGGAAGGAACATGCTTTATAAAATAACCAGTCAACTCTAGTAAAAAATCTACATGCTTAACTTGAGACAGCACTTTCTTGAATTTCATACAGAAATAGAACCAATTTAATGTACCTATGTAGATTATTCTCTTTTCTGCATATGCAAAGGGATATACAAATCAGCTGTTTTCCACATCAGTTACGTATCAGTCCCCTTTCCGTGACTTTAAGTGAATATGATTTTATAATAAGATGATGCAAAGATTTCAAGAGCATGCAAAACTGGGAGAGAAAAACTTTCATGGCAACCATGATATAGCTTCTACTCACTGATTCTTTATATCCTGCCTACTTTTACAAATGGTTTCAGGTTGCTTATAATAAAAGTCCATTTTTATTAAGACAGTAAGTATATGAAGGAGGAAGACAGAAGAGGAGGGGATGGAAGATGAGGGTAAGAACTAACTAGCAAGTTCTTGTTAGGGGAAGGTGGCCGACTTGACAGCTCATCCACAGGGTGTGCTGGAGACCAACCCAGAGCAGCTTTGTATAGATCCACTTCTTTATCCAGGAATATATATAGCATTCCTATAATTTGCCTAGAATTCTTGTTAGGTACTAGAAATGCAATAGTAAGCAACTCATACACAAATTCCTTCCCTCATAGAGCTTACGTTTTAGTGAAGAGAGAGACAGTAACCAAAATGTAGTCTATGTGAAATGTTAGTAATAATCACTAAGGAGAAAAAATATTGAAGGGAGATAAGAGGGGTAGAATGGGTGAGATGAAATGATTTACATTTCTGATGAAATGATTTACATTTCTCAGCAAGAGCATCCCTGAGAAACTGACTTTGGATTAGTGACCAAAGGCTGTGAGGGAACTCTAGGGGAGTTAGGAGAAGCGCATTCCTGGCAGAAGGAATGGTACGGAGGCCCTGGTGTGCTTGCAGGAGTGGATGGGAGGGGAGAGGCTGGATGCAGTGAGTGAGGGGAGAGTGGTGGGAGGTGGGTTGTTCTTGGCACTTGCAATGCCAATACCAATCCTAGGATTTCATGGTCTTCAGATTAGAAAGTGTAGGGTCACAAATAAAACCAAAGAAGCTCACAGCAAAGGAAATAATCAAGAGAATGAAGAGAGAGCCTACAGAATGGGAGAAAGTCTTTACCACCTGCTCCTCAGATTGGGTGTTAATTTCCAGGATATACAGAAAACTCAAAAACAACACACACACACACACACACACACACACACACACACCAAAACAAAACAAATAAACTAATCAATAAATGGGCAAAGAAACTGAACAGACACTCCTTAAAAGAAGAAATATGGGGGCTGGGTTGTAGCTCAGTGGTAGAGCGCTTGCCTAGCACATGTGAGGTACTGGGTTCGATCCTCAGCACCACATATAAATAAATCAAGATATTATATCTATCTACAACTATATATTAAGAAATATGAATGGTCAAAAAATATATGAAAAAGTGTTCAACATCCATAGCAATTAGAGAAGTGAAAATTGAAGCTACACTGAGATATTATCTCATTCCAGTCAGAATGCCAAATATTGAAAATACAAGTAACAATACATGTTGGCAGGCATATAGGAGAAAAGTTTCACTCATACATTGCTGGTGGGACTGCAAATTGGTGCAACCCCTCTAGAATGCAGTGTGGAGATTCCTTAGAAAACTTGGAATGGAATCCCATTTGACTCAGTTACCCTACCCCTTGGTATATATCCAAAGGATTTAAAATCAGCATATACAGTGATGCAGCCACTTCAATATTTATAGCAGCACAACTCTCAAGAGCTAAGCTATAGAGCAACCTAGTGCCCTTCTACAGATGAATGGATAAAGAAAATGTGGTAATATACACAATGGAATATTATTCAGCTATAAAGAAAAATGACTTTACGACATTTGCTGGTGAATGGATGGATCTGGAAACTATCATGCTAAGTAAATTAATTCCCCCTTCCCCCCCAAAAGTGGAATGTTTTCTCTGATAAGTGGAAGCTAACCCACAATAAGGGGGCAGGAGTAGAAGTTCAGTGGAGTAGACAAAAGGAAATGAAGGGAAGGGAAGGGGAATAGGAAAAGGAAAGACAGTGGAATGAATCTGATGTAACTCTCCTATGTACATATATAAATATACTATGGTGAATCTTACCATCTTGTACATCCACAAGAAAATAACTAAAAAAATAACTATGGGTAAATGGCAGAAAGACCATTAGAGGAAAGGGGAATGAGAGGTACTGGGGACTGAATTAGAACAAGATATATTCTGTGCTTTTATAATTATGTGAAAATGGATTCTACTGTCATGTATAACTAAAAAGAACCAATAAAAAACTAACAAACAAAACTGAAGAAGCTAGCCTTGCCATGCTTGCTTTCTGTTTTTTTTTCTTTTCAGTTGGTTATCAAGGATTTTATGTGTTTAGTTACAGAATCTTACAGAATGAAGTAATGATATACACAGATACTAGTTTGCCATTTCTTTTATATTTAATTTTACATAAACTATGTTGGAATCTTAGCAAATATTTTAGAATGTACTTCTAAATCTGATACATCTCTGTTTATTTGGGAAGCCAATAAGACCTCTTGAGAGTCACGTGGCATTATGAATAATTAGACAAATATCCACTATAAAAGTATTGTGCTATGTAAGATGGTGAGCTTAGTGGTTTGTAATCATGTTTAAACTGAATTGCAGGTAATGATCCAAGAAATATCCTATTACCTGTTTACCTGCCAGTTTCCCCCTAAATTTATCAGTTCCTATGAAGCTTATTGGGAAACTTGTGCTGTTTTTAATAGTTAATTTCAGACTAATTTTACTTTTTTTCTAGACAAAGATGTCTTAATATTATGCTGCTGAAGTCCTGTGATCATTTTCACAGTGTCCTTGTTAGACTATTATCTTCTTACCCAAACAAAACAGTGATATTTGTAAAATCATGGTTTCAGTTCTATTCCAGAAATCTAACTTGGTAGCCATTTTACTGAGGTCTCTTCTGTGTATTCACTAGAGGGGAAAATACCAAATTACTTTGCCTTTTGGAGGTGATGGAGGGGAACACATAATATGCTATTTTGGAAGCTGATTTTCCTTCTTATGAATAGCCTACCACCTGTGCCCCATGCATGTATAATCACACCTGCCTCCTTTGAGGTTGATGTTTGGTGCCCAAGATGACTTGATTTTTTTTTTCCATTTTAGTGACATTTGTGAGTCGCATCTCTTTGTTTAATGGGAGGGAGAGATGAGAGCAAGTATTATGAATGTCAGGTGTCTGTGGGTGACACATCAGTGCTCCACTCCAGGGAGTTTGCTTTTTTAGGCTGCTGGGGGACTGGGTTAGCAGGATGCCCAGAAAGAGCCAGCTGTGCTGCTGGCCATGGAGGCGCCTCTTGGGCAGAGTCAACAGTTGGGCCAGAGAGGCTGTGAGTCAGCACTGAGTGTAAACATTTGTTCAGGTTAAATGATCAGGAGCAGAGCTTTTCGTCTCTGGTTATTAGCTGATTATAAGAGTCAGGAGGGGGGAAGCCACAGCCTTTGTAGGAGAACAGTACTGCTGGAAGCATATAACATAGGGCTGCCCATTTATATTGAGATGTCAGAGGACAGGTGGTTGGTAGGTTCTATGAGGCTGAGCAGAGGGACTGGCAGAGGGGGAGAGAGTAGTTGCTGGCACCTTGGCCCATTCTTGGAGTGAGGGCCAAACATTGTTTGATGAGTCCCTTAAGTTACACAGTTGTTCCTGGGCAAATAAACCCGACCCACAGCTTTAGAGGAGAAGAAACAAGAGTGAAGAATTATGACCTGTGTCATTATTTGTTTGAATTTCTGTCTCGCACACTTGAGTGGATGCCCTGAGGACATAGTGTTTATGCTTATTTTGTTTCTTCAGCATTTATTGAAATAATGAACTGAAAAGGTTAGATGAATTTCTCTTCTTAATGTGCCATTTTAAAAAGTCTCCTCAAGTTTATTGACAATTTGTTATTTAAGTGCATTCTGTGGGGCCAAGGTGTATAACATCACTTTTCATCCTTTTGAAGTATGGGACTTAATGAATATTGCACAAGAGCCATGGGCAGGGTTATCTTCATGTGAACATAGAAGTCATCAATGGTTCATTGTCCATCCCTTTGTCCCTCACTACCTCAGATATGCACTGGGTGCTGCCTGTTATGTACCAGGTGCTGGAGGTACAAACATGAATTCATCAGTGCCATAAGGAGGAATTACATTAAGAAGAGTTGTGAAGATATCTGGGAACATTTCCTAAGTCTAGCTCAGAGATATTATGTGATCAGCTTAAAATGTATTTACATGAATTAAGATAATTGGAGCTATATATTCAAACAAAACACAAACTTGTTACTTGATAAATTTTCTGATAATTTACTCAAAAAATTTCTATTCAAATTTAAATACTACTAATATTAGAGTAGGTAATGTCATGTCTCTTTAATAGCCCATTGTGAAAATTATCCCTCAATGAACAGAGGTGTATTTTGTTAGATAGTTTACCCTGTCTTCCTTCTGAGGTCCTCCAGAAAAACTAGTCCCAAAAGCAGATTAAAAGTGTGTCTTCAGTAATACTGCAAAGAATGCAGGAAAAAAAAACTGATATAATTTTGTAGTCTCTTAGAATGTTCCACCCATTGTGAATATGCAGGAAATGCTCTTAAGTGACCTTAGCAGTTTTGTTGAATGAGGAGAGGGAGTTTTATTTTTTACAAGTCAATCCATTTTTACTGGCATTGTGCAGCTATGTTTTATGATTTTCTTTATACATCATTGAACCTCATCTTTAATAATGAATTTTTAAAATGATTTTTTTTTGCTATTTAGATTCATAGTCACTGTAGGCTACTGAAGAGACTGTCTCAGAGGGTTGAGGATGGATGTCTCCAACTCAGAAAAGGACCCTGCTCTCAGAGGCCATTGTCTTCATTTTCTTTCTCCCAGGACTTTTAATTAAAAATGATTTTGTGTGATTATGTTTGAGGGGTCTCTAACATTGGTATCCCCATTTTGCTCATGTACATCATGTTTTAATGTATATTTAGTCTATATATACTTATGTATATATTGTGTGTAGGTAGGGTGTGTGTGTATGTGTGTGTGTGTGTGTCTGTCTGTCTGTGTAGCTTATATGTGTATCCCCTAAAACATTTTTGGTAATTTGAGGACTGAGAAAATTACTGCATTAAGATAGGAGTCTTATGCAGCATCTGATTTTTTTATATTGTGAAATATTAGCTCAGATAATGACATTAGAAGGACATCAGTTTATATCTTGTTTGGATTTTATGACAACCACTTGGAGATAAATTCCAATTTTTGTTGTATTGGTAAACACATCTTCTAATGTCTGATTTAAAATACTCAGTTTGGGCTGGGGTTGTGGCTCAGTGGTAGAGCACTTGCCTTCCACACGTGAGGCACTGGGTTCAATCCTCAGCACCATATAAAAATAAATAAAGATATTGTGTTCATCTACAACTTAAAAAATATTTAAACAAATAAATAAAATACTCAGCTCATTTCAATGTTACTTTATGTTACCAAATATTTAATTAAATTTCTATATCTATAACAGTGTGGCTAGATGAGCACCAGTTCTTCACTGATTAGAGAAATGAAATACAGCACGAATAATAAATTTAAACTCATAGTAAAGAAGAAGCCAGATAAGACCCTCAGGTCAGATGGAATGAGCTTCTCTTTGTATCACTCGGAAAGACACTACATTGGAAGTCTATTGGACAAATTAATCAGATTCCCTCGGTAGGCTCTTCATAACTGAAGGCCCTGCATCGAATTACATGTCTCACTATTGTTACATATTAGATGTGCATTCAGATCAGGTGCTGGAGTGTTTGAATACTTTTATTCCTGTGAGTCTTTGAGGGTGAAGAAGAAATAGGGATGCATAGAATTAACTCCACTGACTCTGATGTTAGTATTATTTTATTGGCATGTGTTTCTACTCTAACATCATTGTGATACTAAATTAAAAGACAAAATAACCAATTTTTAAATGATTTTAAGGCCTTTCAACATGGATTTGTACTCAACATGTTTTCCAAAAACTGTTGGAAAATCAATGGTATCTTATACATTCCATGGAGAGATGAATTCTGCTTTGTGTTAGTATATATATTTGAAAATATAGATTCTTTGGTTTATTTTACAAGACAGCACCAAGGTCAGACTTTTAATTTTCCTTTTGTCCTGTGCTATTCTATTATTCCTCTTTGATTTGTGTATTTCAATTTTTCATTGAAATGATTTAATTATGACTTAACAACTTGAGTGAGACACGTATTTAAAACTGTTGTGTGCTGTCTTGTAATGTTGGTCTGTCAGAAAACTGGGAGGCTCTAAAATTAAGGTTGTCTTTTTAAAAATGATTTTTTAAAAAAATAAATGACAGCAGAATGCATTACCATTCTTATTACTCATATACAGCACAATTTTTCATATCTCTGGTTGTACATAAAGTATGTTGACACCAATTCGTGTCTTCATACATGTACTTTGCATAATGACGTCTAGTCTATCACATTCCACCATCCTTGCTAATCCCCTGACCCCTTCCTTTCCCTCCCACCCCCTGCCCTATCTAAAATTCATCTATTTCTCCCATGCTTCTCCTCCCTACCACACTATGAGTCAACCTTCTTATATCAGAGAAAACATTCAGCATTTGTTTTTATGGGATTGGCTAACTTCACTTAGCATTATCTTCTCCAGTGCCATCCATTTACCTGCAAATGCCGTGATTTTATTCTCTTTTATTGCTGAGTAAAATTCTATTGTGTATAAATGCCACATTTTTTTTTCTCCATTCACCCACTGAAGGGCATCTAGGTTGGTTCCACAGTTTAGCTATTGTGAATTCTGCTGCTATAAACATTGATGTGGCTGTGTCCCCATAGTATGCTGTTTTTAAGTCTTTTGGATATAAAGCGAGGAGAGGGATAGCTGGGTCAAATAGTGGTCCCGTTCCCAGATTTCCAAGGAATCTCCGTACTGCTTTCCATATTGGCTGCACCAATTTGCAGTCCCACCAGCAATGAATGAATGTACCTTTTCCCCCGCATCCTCGCCAACACTTATTGGTGTTATGTCTTCATAACAGCTACCATTCTGACTGGCGTGAGATGATATCTTAGAGTAGTTTTGATTTGCATTTCTCTAATAACTAGAGATGATGAACATTTTTTCATATATTTGTTGATTGATTGTATAACCTTTTCTGAGAAATGTCTGTTCAGGTCCTTGGCCCATTTGTTGATTGGGTTATTTTTATTTTGTGCTTAGCTTTTTGAGTTCTTTATATACTCTAGAGATTAGTGCTCTATCTGATATGTGAGGGGTAAAAATTTGCTCCCAGGATGCAGGCTTTCTGTTCACCTCACAGATTGTTTCTTTTGCTGAGAAGAAACTTTTTAGTTTGATTCCATCCCATTTATTGATTCTTGGTTTTAATTCTTGCACTATAGAAGTCTTATTAAATCCTACATGATGAAGATTAGGGCCTACTTTTTCTTCTATTAGACGCTGGGTCTCTGGTTGTATTCCTAGGTCCTTGATCCACTTTGAGTTGAGTTTTGTGCATGGTGAGTGATAGGGGTTTAATTTCATTTTGTGGCATATGGATTTTCAGTTTTCCCAGCACCATTTGTTGAAGATGTTATGTTTTCTCCAATGCATGTTTTTGGCACCTTTGTCTAATATAAGATAATTGTAATTTTGTGGGTTAGTCTCTGTGTCCTCTATTCTGTACCATTGGTCTATCAGTCCATTTTGGTGCCAATACCATGCTATTTTTGTTACTGTTACTCTGTAGTATAGTTTAAGTTGTGGTATAGTGATGCCACCTGTTTCACTCTTCCTGCTAAGGATTGCTTTAGCTATTCTGGGTCTTTTATTTTTCCAGATGAATTTCATGATTGCTTTTTCTATTTCTATGAGGAATGCCATTGGGATTTTGATCGGAATTGCATTAAATCTATAGAGTGCTTTTGGTAGTGTGGTCATTTTGATAATATTAATTCTGCCTATCCAAGAGCAAGGTAGATCTTTCCATCTTCTAAGCTCTTCTTTGATTTCATTCTTTAGGGTTCTGTAGTTTTCATTGTATAGATCGTTCACCTCTTTCATTATTGATTCCCAATTATCTTCTTTTTTTTTTTTTTTGAAGTTATTGTAAATGGGGTAGTTTTCCTCATTTCCTTCTCAGAGGATTTGCCACTGATATACAGAAATGCCTTTGACTTATTGGTGTTGATTTTATATCCTGCTACTTTGCTGAATTCATTTATTTGTTCCAGAAGTTTTCTGGTGGAGCTTTTTGGGTCTTCTAGGTATAGAATCATATCGTCATCAAATACTGCTAATGTAAGTTCTTCTTTTCCTATACATATCCCTTTAATTTCTTTTTTTTAGAGAGAGAGAGAGAGAGAGAGAGAGAGAGAGAGAGAGAGAGAGAGAGAGAATTTTAATGTGTGTGTGTTTTTTTTTTTTTTTAGTTTTCGGCAGACACAACATGTTTATTTGTATGTGGTGCTGAGGACCGAACCCAGGCCACACGCATGCCAGGCGAGCGTGCTACCCCTTGAGCCACATCCCAGCCCTATTTCTTTCGTCTAATTGCTCTGTCCAGTGTTTCAAGAACTATGTTGAATAGAAGTGGTGAAAGTGGGCATCCCTGTCTTGTTCCAGTTTTTAGAGGGAATGCCTTCAATTTTTCTCCATCTAGAATGATGCTGGCCTGAGACTTAGCATAGACAGCCTTTACATTGTTGAGATATGTTCCTATTATCCCTAGTATTTCTAGTGTTTTGAACATGTAAAGGTGCTGTATTTTGTCAAATGCCTTTTCTGCATCTATTGAGATGATCATAAGATTCTTATCTTTGAGTCTATTGATGTGATGAATTACATTTATTGATTTCTGTATGTTGAACCAACCTTTCATCCCTGGGATGAATCCCACTTGATCATGGTGCACAATCTTTTTGGTATGTTTTTATATTCTATTTGCCAGAATTTTATTGAGAATTTTTGCATCTATGTTCATTAGAGATATTGGTGTGAAGTTTTCTTTCTTTCATGTGTCTTTGTCCGGTTTTGGGATCAGGATGATATTGGCCTTATAGAATGAGTTTGGAAGTGCTGCCTCTTTTTCTATTTCCTGAAATAAATTTTAGAGTATTGGTATTAATTCTTTTTTAAAGGTCTTGTAAAACTTAGTTGTGTATCCATCCGGTCCTGGGCTTTTCTCAGTTGGTAGGCTTCTGATGGCATATTCTATTTCATCACTTGATATTGGTCTGTTTAAATTGTATGTCTTCCTGATTCAATCTGGGCAAATCGTATGACTTAAGAAATTTGTCAATGCCTTCAATGTCTTCTATTTTATCGGAGTATAAGTTTTTAAAATAATTTCTGATTATCCTCTGAATTTCTGTCGTGTCTGATGTAATATTGCCTTTTTCATCATGTATACTGGTAATTTGAGTTTTCTGTCTCCTTCTCTTCAGTAGCATGGCTAAGGGTCTGTCAAATTTATTTATTTTTTCAAAGAGCTAACTTTTTGTTTTGTCAATTTTTTCAATTGTTTCCTTAACTTGATCAGATGCTGCTTCTGGAAAACTGAGAACTATTCATGCAGCTATGAATTCACTCATTTTGGAAAAATATTTTCATTACATGACTCAATAGAAGTGACTCCCTTTGGGCATCTTTTTGGTATCCTAGTGGGCTTGGTGTTACCTATTCATACAGGCAGGTGACATTATTTGTCTCTCCTTGCTGACCTCTGGTTACTGGTGTGTGGGACTGATGGACACTTTCCGTTCTCTTCCAGAACACGTTGCCTGAATGGCAGCAGGTCTCCAGGATGAGTGTGCCCATTGCACACTTCCAGCTGCACATTTGTATCACTTGTGCTTGTGTTTGTAATAATGCAGTATAATTGAGTGAAAACAGACTGATGAAATATGAGTGCATAAAGAAAAAATGTGGTTGTTTCTATGAAAAGTAAAATGCATTGGGAAGATGGGATACAGCATAGACTTTGTTTCTCTCTTTTGACTCAGGTGTAGGAGAGATGACTCTAAATGTTATTGTATATATTTAGAAAACTGAGAGTGGAATTTATGGATGATGCTTAAAAAAACAAACTCAATTTCTGGTCCATGTTTGAAGATAGTTTCTTAATCTACTTTAAAAGATATTTGAATAAATTAAGTTAAATAAAATGTTTAAGGAAGGGCTGGGGCTGGGGCTCAGCAGCAGAACACTTGCCTGGCATGTGTGAAGCACTGAGTTCGATTCTCAGCACCACATATAAATAAATAAATAAATAAATAAATAAATAAATGTCTATCAACAACTTAAAAAAATTTAAAAAAATGTTTAAGGCATACATTATAATTTTTTTTTGTGAATGTCCACTTTAAATAACATTATTGTCCACTCACAGCTGGTATCTGCTGCATTACTAATGGTGTTCTACATTAATTTATCTTTAATCTGATTATGCACTGATGTTATATTTGAGCCTCATCAATCTGTTTATTTTTAATAATTCAGTTAGAGGCCTAGACTATTTAAATTTATATTTTTACTATCCAGTAAAAATATTTAGAAAAATAATAACTTAGAAGTCTTTAGGGAAAGGTATGTAAATAATTATAAGAAGACTTTTCTGTATGTGCAGAAGAGAGTTAAATACATTTTGTAACTTTTTATTTGGAAATAATTTAGACTTACAGAAAAGTTGTAAGAGTAAGACAAATAACATTGAAGTATCCTTCACCATTTGCTTCTGTCCTGCCTCCCTTTCTATTTTCCCTATCTGTCTGTCTTCCTACCTATCTACCTATCCATCTATCCATTCATTTGTCTTTGTCATTGACCTATCTAATGTGTGTATGTGTAGCTACTTGGGTAGACTCACCATTTTTTTTCCTGGACTATTTGAAAGTAAGCAGTATAATAAGATTGTATGTATTTCTTAAGATACTCTCTTTCATTACGCTGTGAAGTCATCAACTTTAGTATGTTTAACGATGATCAAAACATTAATATTTTCAATCTAATCTAAGGTTTATTTTCCAGTTTTTGTCAGTTGACTCAACCAGTACTATGTTGTGGCATCTTCTCAACTCCAGGGCAGAACCATGCCTAGAATCACGTTTTGCATTTACTGGTCATGTTCTTTAGTGTTTTCTACTCAAACACGATTCTACACCCTTCTTCTGTTCTTAGGACATTGACATTTCCAAACATGTCTTTTTTTTTCTTTTTTAAAAATAGACTTCTCCTCATGATATGTTTGTGTAATGTTTCCTCTAGTTTAGATGTAGATCATACATTCCCAACCAGAATATTACATAACTGATGTTTTGCCCTCAGGATTTCACATCTGGTAGCGCATGATGTCCATCTGTTCCTCAGATCTGATGTTAATTTTGATTACCCGGTTAAGTCTTTAGTTGATTTCTGTATACTATTTTTTCCTTGCTACTGTAGACAATATAAGGGAAGACATTTTAATTCCAAGCACCTACTTGCTCCTCATTAAAATATTGTCCCTATGTATTTAGCATTCATTGATAATACTTTATTGTGATGGTTACAAAATAATGAGATTTCTTTCACATTGATGCTTGGCCTTCTAATTTAAGCAAGCTATCTCTTTTCCCCTTCTTTCTTTCTTTATCCACTTAGTATTGGTAAGAACTTTTAGATACCTAATTCCTCCTAATGGTTTACAATTCATTACTGTTTTCTATGTAATTCTGATGCTCAAATAATCTGAATGGGCAGTAGGAGACATTTCAAGTTGGCTCCTATGTTTTGTGATATGCTCAGCTATTTTATTTAAGCACTTTCTTACTTTAAGACATAGCTAGATGCTACAGGATTATGTCTTCTACATTTGTGTCCCACATATTCCCCCAAATACCCTGACTTCTTTGAGTGAGGAGTAGTATTAGAAAGCAAGTTCTGGGTAGTTGTATTCATTGCTACTGGGGAATCTGCTTTTAGAGTCCTTGAGCAGATAAAGCTAGAAAAAAAATATGTATATACATATGTATGCATACACACACACTTGTATATGTACCTACATTCATATATGTACTCACATGTTCATATAGCTGTCTGTATGTACATGCATATACACATATATACTTTAGAAATGATGAGTTCACATACAACTTTTAATCCATTCCCATAGCATTTTTTTTTTCTGGCCATTCCTCATAACTCTGTTCATCTACGGGGAAAACCCTAACTCCCAATGACTTCAGTATATTTACTCATTTGCTAAAATTTATAGTAAATATAAAGTTGTTTCAGGATTATTTTGCTATAACACTACAAAATATACCTAATAAACAGTTGAGGGTTGGTCTTTGACCCTTCTCACCAAGAAATGAACTCTAGCAAGGAATACTGGGTTTATAACTTGAAAAAGTTGCTGTTCTTGTGTTATATGCATATAACGTGATAGCATGATGTTTTTATGTAGACATATAGAGTATATAATGACTACAGACAATTTATAATTACTACAGTCAAGAGTCAAGCCAGTTAACAAATCCATCATCTCTCATAGTTGCCATTCTTCTTCTTTGTGGCAGTGTGGTTATATTATTCATTTGAGTTGCAATTTGGATTTGTTTCACTCCAGTTTTATTACTTCTACCTCATTCTTGTTTAATTTTTTAATATTAGTAACATTAACATGCTTCCAAAAGACAAAACTATATAAAAAGATATACTTGAGAATTACTATTATCTGTAGTGTCCTTTCCACTCTGTCCCTACCTTTCAGCTTCATATGGGTAACAAACTTGGACAGCTTCCTGGCACAAGGCCACACAGAAGGGAGGGGGTGGTTTAGGATCCACCTTCTGAATGGAGTCACATCAAAATGTCGGATATATATATTAAAATCCCAACACCATGTGTATTGTTCTTTAAAACTTACTTGTCAGTCAACTCATCTTGCCATCCATCCTTCCATCCAGCAAACACTTATTACGTGTTTCCTTTCAGATTCTAATTCGAGATCCTTCCCTCTCTTTGTTCTCTCTCTTTCTCTCTCTCTCTCTCTCTCTCACACACACACACACACACACACACACACACATACACACAAACACACACACACACATAAGATCGTCTATGTCCTTTAACCTGCCTTTTCTGTTATGACATATTGTGCACATGAGCATATTAAAGTTTCTGAGAAACTGCTAAAAATTAAATGTCAATTTTTATCAAATTCCTTTCACCATAAAACTGACCCCACTTCTAATAGTGCCCCAAGAAACTCATGATCCCACACAAAAACTTTCTTTAGGTTATCATCTTTAAGTAAGGCTGATTGCTACTGTTTTTTTTTTTTTTTAATAAATCCCTTCCTTTTATCGTTTACATGTGGTGTTCCCCAAAAGCTCATGTGTAAGACAATGCAAGAAGGTTTGGAGGAGAAATGATTGGGTTGTGAGAGTCTTAACACAATCAGTGAAGTAATCCCCTGATAGGGATTAATTGAGTGGTATCTGAAGTGGTAGGGTGTAGCTGGCTTTGGGGTATATATTTGTATCTGGCAAGTGGAGACTTTCTCTCTCTGCTTTCTGATCATCATATGAGCTGCTTCCCTCTGCCACACTCACCTGCCATAACATGTTCAGCCTCACCTAGAGCACCGAGGAATGGAGCCAGCCTTCTATTGACTAAGACCTCTGAAACTGTGAGTCCTCAAATAAACTTTTCCTCCTCTACAATTGCTCTGGTCAGATCATTTAGTAACAGTAACAAAAAAGCTGACTAAATAACACTTCCTCATGTTAAATTAATTTATTTTAATGACTAATTGATTTTTTTGATTATCTTTTTTAAGTGTAAGACTATTTAAAAAGTTACCAAATGCCTTTTTATCATTATAGATTAATTCATAATTATATTATGTAATTTTTCTGGTTTGACAGTGTAACAAACTACTTTGATATATTTCCTAATATTCAATATTCTTATAATACACCCTATTTCATCTTAAATCTGATTTGCTTGTGTGTTTTAAATTTTATTTGTTATCATTTTAATTTCTAGTGAGGTTGAGATTTTAAAAAACTACTTATTGGTCATTTTTTAATGTGTGTTTATGTATGAGTGTGTAGTCTACTTTTTGCCAATTTTTCCATAGGGGTAATGAAATATACTTAGTGAGATCTAAGTATATTGCTAGGGACAGTGATCTTTAATATGTTTGTGTGTGTGTGTGTGTGTGTGTGTATCCACAGTTTTTTCCAATTTGTCATATTTTTTTCAAGTACATGTATTTTTTTACACAAAGTTTTTTTTATGTCAGTCTTATATAGTTCCTAGTGTTGAGATTATGTTTAAAAATATTTTCCCTATACTAATAGGAGAAAACTATTCTGATAATTTCATCTTTAACATTTAAATTTTTGTATTATCTGAAATATATTTTACTACAAGAATTGAGTAGGGAATTCATTTTTCCTCTTTCGAATTGCTGTTCAGTTGTCTCAATAGCATTTATGGAAGAATCCTTCTTTTCTACTGCTTCAAAGTGTCACCATTGTCATAAATTAATTTTCAATATATACTGGGGTTGTATTCTGATGATGATATTACATTATTTGTCTTTCTTTTCCTATGTAGTATCACTCTCTTTTAATTACTGCAGAATAATATATTTATATTTCATTTCTCAGTAAATGTTAGAATGTTTTTTTCAAAATTAATTATTTCCTATTGAAACTTTGCTTAGTATGGTATTGAATTTAGAAATTAATTTAGAGGATTTGATATCTTTAGAATATTAAAATCTTTTTGCTTAAAAACAAATCATCTCTACAATGATTTTTCTTCTATTTTCTGCATTTTCTAGTTTTCTTCATGTAGATGCTGTGAATTTCCTATTAATATTTATTACTTGATATTTTGTTTCCTTGATTTTTTTGATTATACATTTTATTCAATTGTATCTCCTGTTTTTTTGAATACTGACACATAAGAAAGCTGTTGTATTCTACATATTAATTTTAAGCA
The DNA here is from genome assembly GCF_001458135.2 of Marmota marmota marmota. Classification (NCBI taxonomy): domain Eukaryota; kingdom Metazoa; phylum Chordata; class Mammalia; order Rodentia; family Sciuridae; genus Marmota; species Marmota marmota. Next base: position 2,793,084 of record NW_026000137.1, on the reverse strand, counting down.
AACACCTAGCATAGTGTCTACTTTTGGGCAAATTACTTGCTCCAGTGCTCTCATTTTTTTTTATACCTTTGTTTTATTATTTTTTTGTGTGGTGCTTTGTCTTACGCATGCTAGGCAAGGGCTGTACTACTGAGCACAACCCCAATCCCAGTGCTCTCATTTTAAAAATAATAGTTTTAGCTTCCTCATAGGGGTTGTTTAAAGTTTAAATAATGTATTTTAACAGGGCTAGTATGAAATTTTCAATTAACAAATATTAATTATTGTTATGGTGATGACTTTTAGTTTTCTGTAGGTTATTATACTGAATTTTCTTTTTGTCTCTAGTAGTTTTTTTTTAGTTAATATCTTTTATTTCCAAATATTTAGTCATTCACCTCTATAAATATTTTACCTTCTCTTTCCAACTAGGTAAGATTTTGAAGTGCCTTTCACAGAGCAGTTTCCTGCTCTGTGAAAGGTATTTTACCATTTTCAGTTGCCTTTAAATTATTGATCAAAAGTCAGCCATGTCCTAATATGAATGAATTAGGAGAACTAACTTGTGAAAAATTAATTATACAATATGGTTTAGCTTATTTCATTGAGAAGCTCCTGATACGTTCTGTAAGAAAAATGTTTATTAAGAATGTCATAGTTAGGGCTGGAGGTGTGGCTCAGTGGTAGACCACTCCCCTAGCATGTGTGAGCTCTGGGTTTGGTCCTCAGTACCACATAAAGATAAATAAATAAAGGTATTTTGTCCATCTGCAACTAAAAAACATTTTAAAAAAAGAATCTCAAAATTAAAAACTGAAGTTCAGGTCCTTGGCCCATTTATTGATTGGGTTATTTGTTTTTTTGGTGTTTAGCTTTTTGAGTTCTTTATATACCCTAGAGATCAGTGCTCTGTCTGATATGTGAGGGGTAAAGATTTGCTCCCAAGAAGTAGGCTCTCTATTCACCTCACAGATTGTTTCTTTTGCTGAGAAGAAACTTTTCATTTTGAGTCCATCTCATTTATTGATTCTTGATTTTAATTCTTGTGCCAAAAGGAGTATAATTAAGGAAGTTGGGGCCTGATGGAGATTAGGGCCTACTTTTTCTTCTATTATACACAGGGTCTCTGGTTTTATTTCTAAGTCCTTGATCCATTTTGAGTTGAGGTTTGTGCATGGTGAGAGATAGGGTTTAATTTCATTTTGTTGCATATGGATTTCCAGTTTGCCCAGCACCATTTATGGAAGAGGCTATCTTTTCTCCAGTGCATGTTTCTGGCACCTTTGTCAAATATAAGATAATTGTAATTTTGTGGGTTAGTCTTTGTGTACTCTATTCTGAAGCCGAACATTATCTTATTAATAGAAGAGGTCTCTGACTTGTGTTCATCAGTGTATCCTTTTCCTTTGAATAAGTGTGGTAAATATTGTCAACTAAATGAATTTACTAAAATGATAAATAAAATATATAAAATAACAAAGGAATATTTCTGCCATTATTTTCTAAAAGTAAGACGTGAGGAAAATTATGAATCCTAATTGTGACTACTGGCCATTAATCCTAAAACAAAGATTTGTTGAGAGAGTCAATGAAACCTTTCTTTGTTTATAATTTTAAATGTCCATATTTTAAACATTCTCAGGATCTTAAAGTGAATTTTAGGTGAGCAGTGTGGTTCAGTTTCATTGTATGAATAAGAGAAGAGGAAAACCTATGACCAAGTGGCAAATTGTTTGTGAGATAAAGACCAGGGAGGAAGAAAGATTCAGAAACTCATTCATCATGACTGCATGCAAATATGTGGATGTGGGATCTAATTATGAATTTCTAAGCAGGAGCTGTGACTTATGCAACTTAGAAATATAACTTTCAACTAGATCAAACCATCCACAGGCGGGCAGAAGGGATAATTTATTAAAAAAGGCTTCACTATTTTCCAGCCCAGGATCTGGGTGGGCTGCAGCATGCCGTGTAAATGTGGGAAGCAGGGAAATTTAAGGAGTGAGTAGAGCAGTGAAATGTGTTTGGGGATAATGTTTTAAAAGTTTTCCTGAACTTAAAAAAAAATCCTCCTTAAAAAGGGGTTTGCTCTGATAATTGACCAGGTAACTGGTTTCTGTAAGGCTGGTCTGGAATTCAGGCTGGTAAGAAGAAGCCCTGAACTGCTGGATTGTTGGATCAAAGGAGGCCAATTAAAAGCATGAAGTGGGAGTGGGGATCTAAATTACATTCTGAAGGGTGAGCAGGGTTTTGGTTGGATAGGAGGTAGAAAAGAAAGGCTGTTTGGATGAGGGGGGGTGTTACTGAAAGTAGAAATAACTCTGAGGTGTGAGTATCACAGCCGGTCTAGATTGATAATATCTAAATGTGGAATGAGATGGGGATCATATGCAAGATTTTGGGAAGTTTTGGTATCTAGGCAGGTTTATACCTGTGGTACTTTGGGTTAACAGTCCTTCTGCCCCCAAGAAGGACATGGGCAATTATTTCAAATAGTATTTTTACCTTTGAAAAGCAAGTAATTTTTCCCCCAAAGGAGTTCAAAACACATTATTAGCCCTGAAGAACAACTTTGATTATAAAAGCAATTCCTGAGGTACCCTGATAAATACCATTAAGAAATGATGGCATCTTTTTTTTTTTTCTGATAATCTAAAACAAATGGGAGCAGTGGCTGCAACTAAAAGCAATGACAACTACCAAGGACAGAAAAGAGCCAATCAACCTTGATTTAAGGTACCAGATTTGACAACTGAGAAACGTGACTTGGAATTTTGATTTCTTTTTTTCTCACTCTCACCCAAGTCAATACCAACAATATTAGAATGACAAAATATAAAGTAAAAGTCTATGGCCCTAAGGAAAATATTAGGAGGGAAGTTCAAAAAAATCCAAGTTGGATGGTGGTGATCAGGGAGTTACTATACACATATCTAACTCATTCTTGCAACCTGACTCTGAATCTGAAATGAGCTGAATAAAAGAATTGCTTCATAGATTTCCTGGGGACGGACAGTATCTGGTTTTGACACCTCGGATGACTCATAGACCAGTGAATACAGATTTCTAATGAAAATCAGTTATGATACCTGAGAAAATAAAACAAATGGAAAAATAAATGGAAATAGCATGTCATCTTGTGATTATATTAAAAAACTTCACATGAAGACTCAATCTTTTTCTGTTGTTATAATTGCCTTACTTATATATCATTACTATTAGAATGTATAATTAAATATCTGCTTAATCATTTGATAAGAACATTGTTTTTCATTATTTATAGAACATATGAAAATGACTTAACAGTCATACATGTTATAGTACTGAGCCCATAATTCGTGTGCAATGACAGTAATTAACAAAAAAACTCAAAGCTAACAGGAAATTACAAAAATAAATTGGAAAACACATTGTGTGATGCATTGCAAGTAAACATGATATACTGAAAGTGTATTATGGTAATGTAATAAAGATTGCCTTCTTAGTGACTCGGTAGGAGAGTGTCCTAAGATAGGATTTCTGAGATAGCAGGCATTATAGTCTGCATTGGTGTAGTCAGTGGTGATTTCAGAGACTGTCTCAAATAACATTCATGACTATCAACAACGTGTACAATGTGACAGTATTACTTCATCATCCCACTAGCCATAATGAATTTGCACTTTCCCTCCCTGTTCCCCTCTCCTTTCCTCCATCTCAGTACAATGAGTGTGCTCCTAAAGTCTACCAGATTGGGTTGCGGGGGTTATTAAATAAGACAGAACATCCATTGCTCTCCAGAAGGTTTCTCTTGGTGGAGCCTGACCTCTGCTCTCCTGTGCTATTCCACTTTCAGTGCCTTTAGTGTTCAAACAAGTAATCAGGCCGTTAGTATACACTGCCAACATGAGAACCGGAGTTATTCATGCAATTATCTAAAATTCTATGGCTTGCTGGGTCCACGAAGTGGAAAGAGACTTGAGGAGTTCTTAAAAGAAGTGCTTACTTCCAGGAGCCATAGAAGATGATGGTGTTGATTCTAATGATATTTAGCCACAAAAGTAGTACTTTTCTTTTTATCTGGTACAGATTAGACAGTACCTTTATTTTTATCTGTAATCATCAGGAACATTTTTTGCCTTATATATGGACCAAAGGAATATTGAAGAAGTCTGGGTTTGTGTAGAGAACTTTTTAAAGAACAGAGAATGGAGGAGAGAGATTAAGAAGGAAGGTGTGCATGAATGAAAATGAAAATGTTTCATTCATTGATCTGTCGTCTCTGAGCCTTTGGTCTCCCTTGAGGAGAAAAAGGCTGAAGTATTATTACAATCATATTCCCCCACAATAGCACCCAGGGGGGATTGTTAATCCAGTGTGTTTCAGGTATCTAGGCTTGGTCTTCCTTGGGAAAGGGTGGGGGATCTGTTGTTGTTGAGGACAGATTGCTTTAGTACATTCAGTTTTTAGAAACAAAGTTTTCATAACTCAGGACATTTTTACCTCAAAATGACATTTGAAAATATATGTAATTTGCTGTAAATATTCTGAAGACATAAAACAAATTTTATCTATTTTTTGATTACTCCCAGGTGGGTTCTAGGTAGTTAATGAATTTTATTTTGTTGAATGGCTGAAAAAATAATTTGAAAGATGCTCATAATTGGTATATTACTTGGAAAAAATTCTTTGATGATCCAATAGAAATGGAAAATTTTGGTGCTTGAGGAAACTTTTATAAAATTTCAGGACTCATTGTTGTCACTAAGACATCCAACTATGCACTCTTGCTACTATATTGACACCTGAACCTGCATTGTTTTTTTACATCTAAAAAATTAATGTGCTTTTCTTTTTAGTGGAGACTGCATTAGAATAATTAGAGCAATTAGAAGAATTAGAAGAATCTAATCATTTGTCTTTGGTATCTTAGTTTTTTTAGTTGCTTTTTTAGTTGTAGTTGGACACAATATCTTTATTTTATTTATTTATTTTTATGTGGTGCTGAGGATTGAACGAGGGCCTTGAACATGCTAGGTGAACCCTCTACCAAAGAACCACAATTCCAGCCCTGGAATCTTAATTTTTAATAAAATTATGTACCCTCAAAATTGAGGGTCCACATCTCTAGACTGTGAACTTTTATAAGGCATATTTCAACATTTCTTTTTTAAAATGCTGTCAAAGACACATGAAATGGGTTTGGATGGCATTTGTTGTATTAGAAGGAGGTTACCTGGATTTGAATTGTAACTCTACTAGGATTCCTATGAAGTGGCTTCTCTTTTCTGTGGCCCGGTTTTCCCATCTGTAAAATGGGATTAAGAATAATATCTGCTTACCTCAAAGGATTATTGAACAGATTAAATATGGCAGTATGTATAAAATGTTTGGTAATAGCCATCATTATTATTATCTAAAATATTTTTCCATTAATTTCTTTCATAAGTCTATATAATTTTTCTCTAGGAAGTATTTATTAAATAAGCAAAATATTCCAACTTAATTTATTTCATCTTAAAAGGAAGTCCCTTTGGCAACTGTAAATTCTGCATTTATTCAAGATAACTGTGGTTTCTCTCACATTGAGCCAGATGGCGTTATCTAGCTACAGAATGAGGCAATGAGGCATCCTTTAGCTGTGTCATTTTATGAGCAATCTCATACATTACATTAAAAGGTAATTAATACAAAATTTAAAATTGATACGTTAAATATATGGAATTTTCCATGCAATTGTAATTAAATGATTTTTGCATCAATATATTTTAGGAGCAAAAAGGATGCATTAAAATAATTGCACTTGTTAGAGTTCATTTCAACAAAGATTAAAAAGTAAAGAAATAAAAATAAAGCCATAAGTAATCTGTAAGTTTAATTATAAATATGACCTTTATTTCCTTGGTGCTCAACTCAGATATGTTTACTTTATTTTTTTTAAATGTTTCCTTTTTAGTTGTAGTTGGACACAATATCTTTATTTAATTAATTTATTTTTATGTGCTGCTGAGGAATTGATCCCAGAGCCTCACACGTGCTAGGTGAGTGCACTACTGCTGAGCCACAATCCCAGCCCAGATGTGTGTACTTTATATTGTAATGTTTAAATTCTTAATTTTATTCATGGTACTAATTATTTGAAAATATTTTTTAAACTTTAAGATGGTAGAGCAAGGACTGTGGGTAGAGTGAGGTGAGTCAGTCACTTGGGACTTACCAAAAAAAAAAAAAAACACCTCAGAAATCAAGATAAATAATATTTTGATACTATATTTAAAAGTCAGCCAGGTGCCGTAGTACACATCTATAATCCTAGCGACTGAGAAGGATATAATCCTAGGAGGCTGAGGCAGGAAGGATGATTGAGAGTTGAAAGTCAGCCTCAGCAATTTAGCCAGACCCTGTCTCAAAATAAAAAAGGGTGGGGCTGGGGATATGACTCAGTGGTTAAGCACCCTCTGGTTTAATCCCTGGTTCCAAAACAACAACAACCATTAAAACTTTAAAATATAAATCTTCATTTGGTTACATGCAATTTGGTGAATTGCAGATCACTTCATTCAGGAATGTTTATTAATCATCTAGTACATATTTTTCATAAGTCTGGATCCTGAGGAATATGGCAGTGAACAAGGGAGACAAGAATCCCTGCAGTCATGGAACTTAATGATGAGGGGAGGCAGGCAGTAAACACCTAGCAAAATTTGTTCATGTGATGGTGGTAAGTACTATGGAGAAAAATAAAGCAAGGGAGGAGATAGGAAAGTAGATGATTTTAAATGGGCAAGACTTCACAGGAGAAGGTTACTTTCAAGCATAGGCCAAGGGGGAGGGTTGGGGAGGGGAGCATGTGGATGCATGTGAAAATGGTGTTTCAGGCAGAGGGAAAGGTAGGGTGGAGAGTAATAGGAATGAGGTCAGAAATGTAAATCACTAGGGACTTGCAGTCTGTTACAAAATTGGCTTTTTTGCACCATAGTATATGCCTGCAATCCAAGCTACTTGGGAGGCTGAGGCAGGAGGATCACAAGTTTTAGACTCTTGTCTCAAAATAAGGTGAAGATCGTTGGGCAAAGGGGTGGGGATGTAGTTTGGTGGTAGAGAACACTTGCCTACCATGCATGATACTGAATTCTATTCCCAATATGACAAAAAAAAAAGGCTTTTACTCTCACTGAGATGAGGAGCCATTGTTTGAGGAGAGTGGAGTGACTTGTGACTTGGCTACTACTTAAATCAGATCACTATCAGTTATACTGAGAAAAGTCAGGAGTAGCAAGAAATGTTTTTGAGAGGCTCCTGCAGTTATTTCCAAGATGGTGGTGGATCATTGCTCACCTGAAGAGATTGAGAAATGGATGGATTCTTCATTTATTTTGAAGGCAGAACCAACAAGATTTTCTAATAAATAGGACATCAAATTAGAGTCATCATGGCTTTGGACCCAAGTAACTTGAAGGTTATAATTACCATAAGTGGTGTTTGAGAAGATTGTGGGATGAGTTGATTTTGGGATTCTTGTGGTGTAAATTAGCAGTTTTGTTTCAGATGGATTTAAGTTTCTACATATAGTCTCATATCACATGTGTGTTGTACTTAAAGGGATTCAAAATAAAGGAAAACGAAATATGATATGCTTCAATCAGAGAAATCTATGCATTTTACATTTGGAAATTAAAAAAAATTTTAGATGTTGATGGACCTTTATGTTATTTATTTATTTATATGTGGTGCTGAGAATGGAACCCAGTGCCTCACACATGCTAGGCAAGCATTCTACCACTGCACTGAGCTACAACCCCAACCCCTTGGAATTGTTTTAAAGATACACTTTATTGCAAATATTTGCAAACCTATTTTTATGGCTTTCCTTTTTTTGTTATTGATTTATTTAATACTACTTTTGTAAGCCAAGAATATATTTTTCATTTTGTTGGTTTGGTTTTTGGATAAGTACACCCAGACATTCTGTTACGTACTATTTCTCAAAGACTTATTTTTTTCAAGTATCATCTACATTGGATGGCTACATATTTATTCAAAATGATGCCACAATTGCCTCAAAGTTTTGGACTTATTTTTTAAACATTAATTTAAGGATTACCTATAATTTATAAGCCAACTCAGAGAAATTAGTCTTATAGGGCCTATCAATTTTTTTCTTTTAATGTTAAAGCTTTATGTTGCAGTATCTAAGTAACAACACATGTAAACACATTCTTTTTAAAAAATATTTATTTATTTATTTATTTATTTATTTATTTATTTATTTTAGTTTTAGGTGGACTCAATACCTTTATTTTATTTCCATGTGGTGCTGAGGATCGAACCCAGTGCATGCTAGGCAAGTGCACTACCACTGAACCACAATCCCAGCCCAGGACCTTCAAATTTTATATATTACTTTTGTACAGCTTCTGCTTTGATGCATTATATTCTCGTACTCCTTAAGAACCAACAAGTAAATTATGATATGCTCCCTTTCTTGCATAATGTTTTCTTTCATCTTAAGTCAGTAATTAACACTTGTTTCTTATTTACTCACTTTTTTACATCCCTAACTTTCTATTCCCTCCTCCACAAAATCATTCATATGATTAAATGCACTTAGGTGCCTGTGTTCCACAGCTCCTGCTTTTCTAACTGCAGGACAACTGGTTTTTATATTAGGCCTGAAGACCCTTCATGATTCCCAAACATCCTTCAGTGCTCTGTCATATTGGATTGCCCAAATCAGGATTTTACGCCTTCTACTTTATTGTTTGAAAGAGCGTGTAAGTCAGTAGCTTCCTATTATGGTTTAGGTATGATGTCTTGCCCCATAAGCTCATGTGACACAAAGCAGGAATGCTCAGAGGTGAAATGATTAGTTATGGGAGCTGTAGCTTAAATCAGCCAATCCTAGTTTAAATGCAGTAACTGGGTGTTAATTATAGGCATATGGGGTGGAGCTGGAGGAAGTAGATCAGTGGGGGTGTGCCTTTGGGGTCTTCTTGGTGCCTGGTTCTTTCTCTATTTCTGATTCTTGGCCTCCATGAGCAGAATAGCACTCCTCCACCATGCCCTTGTACCATGAGGCTCTGCCTCATCTCAGACCAGAACAATGGAGTCAGTCTACCATGGACTGAACCTCTGAGACTGTGAGCCAAAATAAACTTTTCCTCTTCTAAGTTGTTCTTGTCAGGTATTTTGGTAAAACTGATGAAAACCTGACTAACATACTTCATAAGGAAAGGAATATAGGAGGCTGTTTTTGTCTCTTTCATTGTGGTACTACTGCCTTTATTTCTATTTTGACATTGGATTGAAAGGTTGGGCTGGGTATAAAGTTCTCTGTCTTGGGCTGGGGATGTAGCTCAAGCAGTAGCGCGCTTGCCTGGCATGTGTGCGGCCCGGGTTTGATCCTCAGCACCACATACAAACAAAGATGTTGTGTCTGCCGAAAACTAAAAAATAAATATTAAAATTCTCTCTCTCTCTTTTTTTAAAAAATAAAATTCTCTGACTCTCTCTCTCTCTCTCTCTCTCTCTCTCTCTCTATATATATATATATATATATATATA
>NW_026000137.1:2734585-2780752 GCF_001458135.2 Marmota marmota marmota | reverse complement strand
GCAGCTCCGTGGTCTGAAAGGGCAGGGAAACAGCCCAATGAGCATCACCGCAGAGGAGCCAATCAGCTAGATGTTGCTGGGGCCGCTGTGAGCCAATCATCAGCCGGCAGCTGGAAGTTTGCTGGGGCCCCTTCGGCTGTGGCTCTCAACATTCCTGTGTTTTATCAAACCAGTACTTGCTTCTCTGGCATTGTTGAAATATTTTTTTTCTTTATCCTAATGAGTTTACATCCTTTTTATTCCTTCAGAGGCATGTATTTTGAGAGGGAAAGAGATAAAAGGTCTGAGTGATAAATATGCCATGTTTAACTTGATGTCCTACCTAGCTATAGGGACTTTTATTTTAACTTGCTGTATTGTAAGTGACTCACAGTCTGCCTTGAAATCATTTCTGAAACAAGGCTGGATATAAAAATACTGATTTTGAAGAATGGTTTTGTTTGTAAGTATGGACCTGCAATATACAGTGAAACACACAGAATTGAAAGTTCAGTGAAACCTTAATATAGTGAGTAGAATTTAATGTATTTAAAGACAATCTTTGCAGTTTTAGATTTATGAAATATAAATCACTGTCTCTTCTACCCAGATAATCATCCTCATAAAAGGAAAGAAAAAAAAAAACTCCAAAAGAATTAATAGAATTTGCCAGGCATGCCTAGAATCCCAGTGGCTAGGGAGGCTGAGGCAGGAGGATCATGAGTTCAAATCCAGCGTCAGTAAAAGCAAGGCACTAAGCAACTCAATGAGACCCTGTCTCTAAGTAAAATACAAAATAATGCTGGGGATGTGGCTCAGTGGTTGAGTGCCCTTGAGTTCAACCCCCATATACCACCCAGACACATTTTTTTCTGTTACTGCCATTCTTTCACTGTTTTATGACTACATAGAGAAGTGGGCAACTTGGAAAACAGCTGTGGCTACCCTCCTTTTTAAATAGATTTTATTACTGAAAATAAATTTAAAAATAAAAAGAATTCAAATTTTATGGTTTTAATGTTTTATCTGTATATATTTTTCCACCTGATAGAACAACTCTGTGAAGGTGAGGGATTATTATTTGTTGATTATCAAGGATAATCTTTAATCTTTAGTAGTCCTGTAACAAACAAATTTAGCTAAAGGAAGAATATAAAGAACCATTTTATATTTGTGTTTGCTAAAATAGTGTAACTAGGATTATCTGTTTAGTATCTTATCAAGGAAAGACCAACGTTTTCTCTTATCTGTTTCCTGTATATTATATAAATTTAGCAATTTTTATCTATTTCTCCTCACCAAGGAAAATGCATTTATATAAAAGCATACTTTCCTCTCTGCAGTATTTCTTATATTTTTGTTATATAATATATATTTGTAACATTTGTTATACTGACATGTGTATAAGACTTTTATATTAATTAGATTCTGAGCTTTCCCATCTGAATTTTTCCTTTCTGAGTTTTTCCGTCTCCTTAATGCAGTGACGAAGTGTATTTAGCCAGTGTTATTTTTACTTTATAATATATATGTACACATAATTCTCCAATCAGTCCTAGAAATTGGTACCATCATTATTCCCATTTTCTGGCAAGTAAGTCTCAGAGGGATGAAGGAACTTGCCAGAAGTCAGACACCTGGTAAGCAGAAGAATCATAATGTGAACCCAGGCTGTCTGGTCCCAGAGTCTGTGATCTATATACTACTGTGACTTGAAATAGTAATGATGACTTTGTGTCAACATAAAGCTGTTAAAGTGCCTTTAGCTTTTATCTCCACCATGATAGACATTAAAGGACTTGCAGAATATGATTCTAAATAAAGCAGAAGTCTCTATTAAGAATTAACTGTTGACTGTCTTAGTACTAATATAATAAAAATGGCAAAATGAGGACTTTACCAAACTTTACATGAAATGCTTCTAATAAATAAATCATGAATCTGCCTCTGAACTATCTCAGAGGGTAGAGGTGGACAGCTTATCAACTTAGCAGTTCTTTTCAGCCAGCACCCAGTGGAGACCAGAAGCCCGCTCACATTGTTGAGGCCCTTTAGGCATCTGGAAAGGATGGTTTTGTAGTAACCTGGGAGATTTTTTTTATCCCTTTACAATCAAAGAGCCACACAAAGGGCAAGAAGGGGTAGCATCTCTAGTGCTTCAAAGGTGTTTATTATTGACTCAATCCTAATACTTCCTCTTCTTTCTGTAACCATCCATATTACATGACTAGGAGAAGATGAATTAGCACATTTCAGAGGTTATAAAATAAATCTGCAGGCTTCAGCTTGGAGCGTCCACATTTTTTTTGTTTGTGAGGGCCTGGTGTGTGCACATAGGCATTAGACTTTGCTAGCCAGCTTGATGCTTGAGCTCTTCTCATATTTGGGCATAAAAACACCAGTTACCTGGACACAAAATGATTAACTTGAGGAAAAATGAAAAGCCTTCTAGGCAATGAAGGGGTACAGATGATCTGATTCCTTTATTAGAAGGTAAGGGTATGCTGGATGAAGAACAGTTTAATCCCAGGGCTACCACAGCTGCCAATCCATGGAGTTCTGCTGGGAAACAGAATATCCTCAACGTGTCTGAAGCACTCTTCAAATGCAGAGGAAGGAGTAATGAGATTGTGAAAGATCATGATATCAGACTATGCACAGAAGCCAGAAGATGAAGAGTAGTATAGAATTCCAGTGTCTTATAATTAGATTTAGCTACTTAAATATTGCTTTCTGGTCACCCACGGATTCAGAATCTTGCAGAGCACAGAGAGCAATCTGGCCTGCAGGCTTTGTTATTGGCAGACACAGGTTTGAGTTCCAACGCCACCATGTACACTTTATCTTTCTCACATGTTAAGTGGGGAGAATAACAGTGCTGTACCACATAGTGGGATAAGTTCTGTTTATGTCCTTGGATGGCGCTTTCCTTAGCCCTCCTCTGATCATCTTCCTTGCTTTCCTCCCCTCCCTTCCCTTCATGAAGTGACCAACTAAGACCCTTGAGTAGTCTAATAACATGAACAAGCACTTAGTACAGAGACTGGCACACTGAAACAGCCAGTACATTTTATTGAGAGTAGGATTTGTTGGAGTCATTGTCATCATCATTAGCACCTCCCTCTTTTTAAACATCCTCATTGTGTTGATTTCATGTGTCAATTATGTCTCAAAGTTATTTTCCACTTCTGTTACTTCATTTTTTTTTCATTTTTTGCCTATATTGCTACAGGAATGTCCAACAGGACTCATTTTACATATCTGAAAATCTATCCTCATTCCTGTTGGGGATCTATCTCTCTGGACCTCAGGCATGTTTGTGCTCCTCACTGCTGAATGCCTTTCACTGTTCCTCATAGCCTTCAGGATAAGGCCCAGTTTATTTGGTGTGGAATTGAAGCTCACAGGTGATCCTTCTCTTAGTTGCAGGAAGAGATTCTCTCTTTTAAGTTCAAACCCCAGGTGTTTTTTCTCAGTTCTTATAGGCACCCTTCACAGTCTTGAAGGAAGGGACTAGGAGTTAAGTTTTCTTGCCACACCCTAGATCATGAAGTTGAACACTGGGCAGCCATTACTGCTGCATTGGCCAGTTTTATGAAAAGGAGGTAATGATCTCAGGACCATGATTCATGATCATATAGCTCTTTGGTCAAGCCTATAATGTTTGTGGAAACACTGCCTGCATTTCGCAAACTTGACTGGATTTGTTCTTTCTGAATCTGTTGGCTTATCCATTTAAATAAGTTTCACATTTGCTGTGGGCTGAAAATTTTATTGGACTGTAATGGTGATTGGGTCTGGGTCCTTGGTATTTTCATCATATTTTGACTCCACCAGTGTTTCTATATATCGTTTTTGACAATATGGGAAATATGGGAAGAAGGCTGGTAATCAGAATCTGTTTCCCAGTGGTATCCAGGTCTCCTGTGGGAGAGATCATTGTCAGCAGGTTCCTCCATGCATAGGATTATTTATATTTTCTTTGTTTCAGTTGTGTGAAAGAAATCTAAACCTACAGATTGGGTATCTTTGCAGACGCAAACCCAGGTTTCATTTTCCACCTTAGAGCGTTGACTTGCCTTTTTCATTATATTTTGCATAGAGGTCATTGCACTGTTCTGATGACAAAGAAAAACTGCTTTAAATTCAGGCCACTTCTACCAAGTTAGAAAAAATTCTCCCCAGAGAAAAGCATTCTGCCAGCAGGGTTCCGTACTTGTAGGGTGTGCTAGGAAAAGGTGCATAAAAATGTTGAGCACATAAATGAAGGAAGAGTACTTTTAGCCTGTATATGAAAAACCAGTTTCCTTTTTCATGCTCTTACAGGGAGTATTTCAGATTTTGTACATATTTGCTTTTTTTCCATTTTAAAATGGTGGTTCTGTGTATTCTTCCTGAAGGTATTTAAAATGTGACTACTTCTGTGGAATGTAAATACTAAGCTTGGTGGCTAAAGGTTGTTTTTAAAATTTAAAACATCTGTACTTCTTCCTACTTAAATATTTATTGAACAGAAGTTGTTTAGGTTACATAAGTGTGCATGTGTGGGGGGGGTCTTGACCTGGAGTAGACCCTGGTGTGTGATGCCAACACAGATTTGGAGGCAGTGTGCCAAGGCAGCACCTACCAGGCAGGTATTTCCACTGGGACAGAGGTTTTTTGGGGGTGTCCCTATTGTTCTATGACTTGTCTTTATAATGAATAACTTACGCAGATACCTGTCCTTATGGCTGTCCCCATCACATAGTACATCTATGGTGGTAGTGTTTGGAACTTATAAAAAAGGTTAATTCAGGGATGTGGATAAGCAGGACAGAAATTGGACAAGTTTGTGCTAAAGGAAGTGTGCTATGTAGTTGCTTTGTCTCTAGAATCAACTCCATGGACTCAGAACTGGTGAAGTCCAGTGACACAATGTCCACCTAGTCACTTTTTGTTTATTCTTTGTAATGTTTATTCTTTAGATCATCTCTTATTTGGTATTTGTCATAAACTTGCTAACTGAACAGAGAGAATTTGTTTAAGATGGCTGACATTATACACTGTTTCTATCCTGAATTGTTTTGCTTCTTTTAAAAACAGATCTAGAGTGTCAAAAGGCTAATGTAAGAAAGATCACTGAGGGAGAACAGATGTGCCATTGGAATTAAGTCATTTAGGTGAGAATATAAAAGCTTATATATGCAGATCATGTAAGTTAGAGGGATAGTGCATCTACTGTGAATGCCCAAGAGGTGGAAAGGACGAAAGGTTGGGTGGTGGCAATAGGGAGGGATCTCATCCTTTATCTTTGTGCCCTTGTGAGTTAGGCACCATGCCATGATGTGTAGTGGGTGCTCAGTATGTTCCTGTGAAGCACTCAGAGATGGAGCAACTGCCAAGTGAGATGTGGAGAGTGAGCTCTAAGGTAAGGAATGTTGTGATGACATTCTAAAGAGTAAGGATGCAGAGGAAGCCAAAGAATGAAGGTGAATGACTTACTAAACTGGGTAAAGCATGCCCATTTGATTTTAATTATAAGGTGTCTTATTAAAAAAGAAACTTAGTAAACTGATCATGTACATTCTACATTAAATTTTAACATCAAACCAACTGTTTTAATCATAAAAATTTAAGACTTCTTAAATGCTTCTTGTCTAAACCAACTGAACTCTTACTTTAATTTGAAGTCTTCATTGGATAAACTCTACACTATTTTATCTTAATAATCAGATATGAGTATTTTTTAATAATTAAAATAACTATAATTGAATTTCCTTGTTGAATGTTTCCCTACCCAAAGCAATATTAACAATTAATGTTATAAGGAAGTTAACTGATTCACTGTTTATACTCAGGAATCTATATTAATTAAAGATTGTCATATAAGTGTTCTTGAAGAGCTAATTGATTAAAAGCTGAAAATAATTAAAATGGAGCATGCTAAGAAAATATCTCACAAGGAAAATTGATCAGTTCAAGGTTTGTGAGCAAGAAACTATGAATATCTTTTAGATATGAATGATAAGGGAATAAAGGGTATAAAGAATAATTAAAACTGATCTGCTTATATGTCTTATCTTTGTGCTTCTCTGGAGTAGTTTAGTTGCCCTTTCAACTAAGAATATATGGTTATATGGGTTATATAATCTTATGTGCCCAGAATAGTTTGTCCCAAATGACATTCTGACTGTTGTTTTCCCATTGCGTATAAGATGTCACTCAAAGCTCAGGCCCACCCATAAGACCAGTCATGTTGCCCTTTGTTTTGCTTTCTTCTTTCTTATCCCCAATATCTTCTCAGCTTTCCTATTGGGAACTCCCAATATTCGCTCAAATGTCTTTTAAAATTTTGCCTATCTTTCTGTTTTGCCCATGTAGCTCTTTCTACCTAGAAATCTTCTACCTGACATTATGAGGCTATAACTATATAGCTTGAAAAAATATTTAATGATTCCTTTTGGTATTGCACCATAGATATCAAATCAATAAACAAAGAAACACATACTATTATCTACTTCAGTAAGCAATGGATAAGAGTAGAGACTCTTTCATGTGTTCATTCAACAAATGTTTAGTGAGCATCTGCTATTTCTAGGCACTGTCCTTGGCCCGGAATTTTAAGAGTGAGGCAAAATATGTGTCCACTAACTTTTATTTAAGTAGTGGTGAGGCTGATAATAGATATATAATTTGTTCAGGCCAAGTACAAGGAATATAAACCAAAGCAAGGAAAGGGAAGCAAGAAAGATGGGGGAGGTGTCTAAGTGATAAGGGAAGACAATTCTGACAAGATGACTTTTGAGTATAGTTCTGAAAGAAAGGAGGGATCAAGCCTTGGTAATATCTAGTGGAAGAATGTTTCTAGAAGAGGTTACAACAGCCTGAAGGTAAAGAGGGCTTAATGTTTGTTTGGTACTGGAGATTTAACCCAGGAACTCTTTGCCACTAAGCTACATCCCCACTCCTTCTTGTTTTTTTTTTTAATTTTGAGACAGGATCTCACTAAGTTGCGGAGGCTGGGTTTGAACTAGCAATCCTCCTGTCTCAGACTCCTGAGCCACTGGGATTACAGGCATGTGCCACTATGCTTGACTGTGCCTAATGTTCTTAAGAAACAGGTAGGAGATAATAGTGGCTGGTGTGCAGTGGGCAAGGGGACATGGTTAGGGTATACTATGTTTGGGATTTTGAGCCAGGACACTGATACTTTTAGATTCTGGCTCTTGTGTAGAGCAGACCCTGGGATGGGGAAGAATAGGATAGTAATGGTTCAAAGACAGTTAGGAGGCCACTGAGGTGGTATAGGTGAGATATGATGGTGGCTTAGACTCGGATGGAACAACACAGATGCTAAGAGGTGGTTGGATTTGAATAAGTTCTCCAAGCACAGCCAAGAGAATGAGGTGGTGGATATAATGTAGGATATGAGCACATTTAAGGATTCTTGAATTTCTTATTAGAGAAATTGTGTGCGTTAAAGGTAGGCCCAATTTGCGGTGGAGAAATTATTAGAAGCAGGGCTTTGAGAGGTTATGAAATCAGGAATTTGATTTTGGTCTTGTTAACTTTGAGATCCTATTAGAAACCTGTTATTGTTTGAATCTAAAGTATCCCCCAAAGGCTCATATACTACAGGCCTGGTGGCCAGTTTGTGGTGCTATTGGGAAGTGGTGGTACCTGTAGGAGCTGGGGTCTAGTGGAAGTTAGATCTTTGGGGAAATGCCCTCAAAATGGTATTCAGACCCCGGCACCTGCCTCTATCTTTCTCTTTGCTTCCCAACTGCCTTGATGTAAACAGCCTCCTCCGCTATGTGCTCCCTGCTCTTATGTACTGTGCTTCCACAGGCCCAAACAACAGGGCCAAAAGACTGTGTACTGAAACCTCTGAATCTGTGAGCCAACATAAAGCCTTTCTCCTAAAAGTTGATTATCTGACATATTTGTCACAGGATGGAAAACCGACTAACAGTATCTAAAAGTTGTTGTATCAGTAGTATAAGTCTGAAGATAAAGGAAAGGTTGGGCCTAGAGATATAAAAATGGTGAACCTTTCGTATATTGATGGTATTTCAGCAGTGAAATGGGATCAGATCACTTTTGAAGGGAGTGTAGACAGAGAGGAAAAGAGGTCCAAGGCCCTAGTCCTGAGACATGCCAGTTTTAAGAGGCTGGAAAGAGGAGGAAGGTCCAGTAAAGGATCCTGAGGAGGCTGAGCCAGTGAACAGTGAAGCAGGAGGGTAACTAGGGGTGTATGGTGTTTGGAGCTCCAGTGAAGAAAGAGTTTGAGGAAGGAAATGCTGATCAGTTGTGTCAGATGCTGCTGAGAGGTTCAGGTAAGGTTTGGGAATTGCCCACTGGAATTGGCCCTGTGGAATCTGTTGCTAACACTTAGTGTCTAGAGCAATAGGAACCTGTTTACAGTGGGTTGAAGAGTGAATGAAAGGAGAGGAAGTTGTGATCAGCTTATCCTTTTGAGCAATTTTGAAAATCACAAGAGAAGTGGAGCTATAGCTGGGAGGGGTTGAGGGACCAAGGGAGATTTAAGTTTGTGAGGAATGACACACCATATCTGATGAAACTCTTTAACTCTAATATTTACAGTCCCTGTACACATGGGAAAATTGTCATTGAAAGAGATAGAGCTGTTCTATTTTCTGTGGTGCCTAGAGTCTTTTGATAAGGCGTCAGATCTTAGCGTGCTTTCTTCTTTAACAGTTTTGCATGTTAGATGCTGGTTTTGAACTGATGTGGGGCTGAGCAGCCCTATATGAGATTTCCTATAAACCTAGATGTAATTTCAAATTGAAAATTTCAGAGAACACTTCTATGTCTGTAGAAAAGTTGGTGAAAGTTATGGTATTCTGATTCTTTAAAAATATCTAAATAGGGTTAAAAGAATCAATCACTTTTTCAAATAATTATTCCTACTTAAAAACATTTATTTCATGGGCATGCCAATTGTTTAAAAAAAGTAGTTAAATTCTGGAGAATTAGCTGACACGTGCTACTTAATGTTTGATTTGATAAATAAGGTTAATTTCAGCTAAAATTAGTTGCCCACGTAATTAGAGCTTACATTTTCAGAGTAGGGGGAATGTCTTTGAGAAAAGGACTTATGCTTCTATACAGTGCTCTACCAATAATTACTTTTCACTGGAGTTTATATTCTCATTTTAATTTCAAGCTAATTAAATTATAGTACAATAATGAATTCTACCTATAAATTTTCTTACTGCTATTAAAATACAGTGTCTCAGTTGTAGTACCCTATGCTACTTACACATAGAGGTAAAATGCTTTTGTACATGAGAGGACAGGCAGAACAGTTGTGGGTTTTGTGATTGAGGATTAACACGTGGGTAGATTCTGCTTCTGCATAGATCTATGCATCATGGATGATTCACCAGCTTTTAATAAGAAAGCCAGTTATTTGTGTATGTATTCAAAGCTGATGTCTCATAATTTTATTCCTTCTTTTATCAGATAGAACATTTTGTTTAGTACTCTCTCCGAAGACAGAGTCCTTCTTTCTGATTGGCATCAATTAGCTTAAAACACTCCCAATTTTTTGGGAAATGTGTGCCTGCCAATTTAGAACTGTTTATTTGAAAAATTATTTGGTTGATATTGATGAAATTGATTCTTGATAAGTTCTTTTTTTAAAAAAATCTTTTCTTATTCAAAGTTTGAACTGGCAGTCAATTATATATATGTAGCTGATTGTCCTGTGGGTAAATATAAGTTTCACGTTTCCTAGCATTTATTACTCAGTAAATTTCCCTTGTGTGTTTTGATGGCTGTAAAGTCTCTTGTCATCTTTCTAATCTGTTCAATAAACCTTATTTTTACAGTTTCATTATGCAACTATGGGTTTTTAGTTTTTAGTTGTTCTTAAACTATAGCTTTGTAGTTACAGTGGGAAATATAATACTAAGAAAAAGGAGGAAGGAGAGAGAGAGGAGGAGAAGAAGAAAAGAAGGGAGTAGGAGTAGGAGTAGGTGTAGCAGCAGCATCATTGGTGGCCGCTGCAGAGGAGGAGGAGGAAGAGAGAGAAAAGGAGAAACATAAAACTTAATATTGAACAACAAATAGCCCTTCTCCCCTTTAGCCAAATGAAATATCAAGAAAGCCTGAGGGGTATCCCTATAGCTCTTAAAAAGTTGTTTAAATTTCATGGAATGGTGCCAAACCAAGGTGTAATGGCATAGAAACACAGATACTGGAGAAGAATCAATATGAATTGATGAAATTAAGGAGGGGCTGGAAATGGGCTTGGCAGCCTATGGCTGATGTAGAAGGAAGTGCTCAGGTTGATCTGAACCTAGAGAACCAAAACCAGTTCCAGACCTCATACAGAAGTACCAGCCACAGGAATCAGGGCATCTGTGGTGCCTGAAGCTTTAGTGCCTGTCACTCCTCAGTGTGCATTATGCTAACACTCTTGCTTTACTGAGCATTGTTCTAGGCTGTTGGAACACCTCACAACCACATTCTTTTTAAGTATAGGCACCATTATTATTATTCCCATCAGTAAGGTATCTTGCCCAAGGCCTGGATTAAGAACCCACGTTTGTTCTATTGAACTCATGTTATCCATCTAGCTGTTCTGTCTCTGACTTTATGTTGAAGCTAGTGCTCCAGTGCATCTGTTTATTGGTTTTATCTCTGATTTTGTCTCTTTTCTTCTGATCAAGCCTGTTTTGTGCCTTAGAATTCTAAATTAAATGACCTTGGTGAGTGTGATGGGAAATACCTGAACCAATGTGGACCCACACTGTGCTGTAGTTCCTGGAAGTTAGCTGTCCTTACTGTACTAGGGTTAGTGTTTGCCCATGGGAGGGACTTGATGGGGTCAGTCAGGAAACAGCTTTGTGTTTTATATGAGCTGAATCTTCTTTGAATGACTAGGAGAAACAAAGACTAATGAGGCAACCAGGTGCTTTAGGGGAGGATTGATAAAATGAAGTCAACTGACTTAGCAACTGACTTAGCTTTTGTATTGTAACAAGTAAAACCTTGATTTTTCTAAATAAGAATCGGTGCTGGGGAGAAGAATAGAGAGGTAAAGATGCTTTCCAAGTTCCTTAGGACCAGCTGTTGCAACAATTCCCAAAGCTAAATTTTCCTTAAGGAATTTTGGAGGAAAGTTTGGTTGTCTGCATCCAGGACAATTAGGATTAAACACATCTTTGAACCATATGGGCAGGCAGTGTACTTGGAGGCCCTGGAATCCATCCAAAAGATCTTCCACCAGAGGGGAGAAAAGAGCCATTGTTCATGAAGGTTGGAGTTACGGAACTTGTTTCACTCTTCTGGGCCAAGCTCCTGTAAAATCACAAAGGCCCTTTGTTAAATTATCAAATTATATCCAGATATAGATAACAACTTTTGTGCTATGAGTGATCATTTTTAGTCTTTGGCTATACAGTGCCCTCCCCCATCTCTAGCATTTTACCTTGTGAGTACTTTGTGACTCTCCTATGGAGAATTTGATTACCTAATGTGAAAAACTCTGAAATTTGGTTTGATCTGTCATTTGGAGGCCTCCCTCAGTCTGAACTCTCCTGGTAGTTTCTGTTACCTTTTCTATGAGAATAATTTCCTCATTATGTTTATTTGTATAAGTATCAGTAAGAGCTGCAGTTGTGTCTCATTCATCTTTATACCCCCTATAGTGCCTAATACAAAGCTCAGAAAATGGCTGGTAAATGAATAGAACACAGAAAGAAATCATTTAGGAGTGAAAAACAGAAAGCAGAGTTTATGATGTCTCCTCAGCACTTTCTTTACATACTCCACAAGTCCCTAGCATACTTTTGTGGCTTTTTCCAAAATCCCCTTGCTATTACTTCTTTAATTTTTAATAACCTTCTTTCCTTCCTGGCCAGAAGCCTTTATTAAAAGGCCAGGATTGGTGCAATAAACTGGTTTTACTTTCATAGTTTCTGTGATATTTCTTAGCTACTTATCCATGTTGATATTCACCAACAATTTATAGATGGCACCTTCAAGGCAGGTCAGTTTGTTTCGTGTTAGGTATTATATCTAAAATTGTAGTATGAGCTACCACAGCAACTTGGATGGCTGGTTCCACTCAACTGGTCAAAGCACTCAGGCTTTCTATAGGAGCAGATAGCTGATTAATAGCTAATATGCCATTGTTTTTCTTATCAATTAGAAGATAAATAACAAAATTTTAATATATAGGATATTCAATTTAGTGCAGATTTACAAATTATTATCATATATAGTTGGGTATGTGAAATAGTCTTGTAAAATCCTTTGGCTGCTATTAAACCCTTTCATATTATGGTGTAAATCAACATCAACTTTATGTATCCCTTTCTTAAGAGTTTAAAGTAATGTCTATTAAATTATTTAGCTCTCGCTCTGACATTACTGCTTCATGGTAGCTTCACACCCTTTTTGTGCATGTATTCCCATTTGTACTAGCATCCTTGGTTATAAGGAAGTAAAAATCAACTTGAAGTGTCTAAAGGAAAAAACCCTGAGATTTTGGTGGTGGTGGGGGTGGTGGATAAGAGTGGCAGAACAGAAACATGGCTAGACAACCTTATGTTACAAAGCCAGGCAGCTGTCAGTGTAAGGAGCTCAGGACCAGGGCTTCCATGGTATCCATGCTGTTTGTCCTTCCCTCATCTCCACTCTAACTTCTCCATGGCTTCAGGATTGCAGCTGAGCCCTTCCTCTACGTGGCCAGCGACACTGAAACTGGCTGCTTCTAAGCTGACCTTCTTGCTTTATCAGCATCAAAGATGAAGGGATGGGGTACAATTGAATCCTGTTGGGAACATTCTAGGGAAGTTTCCCTTGGCCCAAGTTGGATCCCTTGTCTGGTCCTGGATAGGGTGAAGGCCCTCCTAGACTTCAGTGGATGGTGCAGAGGGAGGAGCCATCCTCTAGAAGAAAAGAAAAGAAATGTTGGCTAAATAATCCATTCCACTTCTTTTTGGAATTAGGAATACATTCTATCTTAGTATCCACTGAGGAATGACAAAAAGGATTAAACCAACATTTGAATGCTACTGTTTTTATTATTGTACTGGATAAGAAAGGATTCTAGATATGTTGAAGCATTTCAGATTCCCTGTTAGGCACAAATTTTTGTAGTGAATAGGATTCTCTTTTATACCAGTGAATCTGGATTGGTTAAATAAATGTATGATGCAACTTCCTCAGCTAGAGGCCTACTCTGGTTTGTCTTCTGTTCTTTGAGGATGTACACAATGGTTTTAGAAGGAACTAACCAGAATTAACTTGAAAGGGCAAATACTAAAATATTGGCCACAGGAAAGTCAATTACATTACATAGAGGCACATATTTTAATTTCTGTGGTGATTTTCTTTGGATGGTTATCCTTTCATTACCCTAAGTTTTATTGTTGAATAAACAATATTGTTACCAGTACTCGCCCATTGTCCTGCTTCCTACTTTATTTGTTAGGTATACAAAGTGAGGCAAAGGGGTCAAATTTTTTAATGAGAAATTTTTTTAATTTTAATTTTTTAAAGTGAATACTAGATCAGTGGCATAATTTTTCAAGATTTAAAATGTCAGATGTAATAAAAATTATTTCTGTATGACTTGCTTTTAAACAGATTTTATTCCTTTGGAATTTTCCTAATATTCTAACTAAGTGATATTTTAGAAACCTGGGATAAAGTTCTAAAAGTAGTAAAGCTGAGTTACAAAGAAAATAGTTTAGTTGCTGCCCCCCCCTTTTATAATTACTTCAGAAACTTAGGCAAGTTTTTCTTTTATTTTAAGGTCAGTTTGTTAAGTTCAATGATGAATGTGATTAGAAAAATATTCTCCTAAAAATTATTTTTTTTTTAGGGAAAAAATAAAAAAAAGAAGAATCAAAACCTCTCAGCATAGCCACAGATGCTGTGGCAGTCAAGCCTCTCCACAGATGGGGATAGCCCATTAGTCTGCCAAGTCCCTCCCTGGGACAGCAGGATTGTGGTCTGGATCATCCTCATCATCCGCCACCTCCAAGTCATTCATTTCCTGGAACAAAGACCCATCTACCTCCACACTGTTTCCAGCATCCTCCAAGAACTGGTTATCAGATGTGTCAATGATCTGTTTCAAATAGCTGTTTCCCACTTACTTAATTTTTTCCTGGTGGTCTTCTCTTTTCATCTGTTTCTTTTTAATTTCCAAGAGTTCTACATCAAACTTGGCCTTCCAACTTAAGAAATTCTCTATTGTAGCAGGATTGCCATGGAATAATTGCTTTTCTGCTTCTTTGGCTTCTCTGTTTCTTTTCTTCCTCTCATCAGTTCTCATCTGACCTGTTTCATTTAATTTTCCTTTTTTTTTAATGTCCTTTCATTCTTTTTTTTTTAAAGTTGTAAATGGACACAATACCTTTGTTTTATTTATTTTTATGCGGTGTTGAGGATCGAACCCAGGGCCTAACACGGGCCAGGCAAGCACTCTACCAGTGGGCCACAGCCTCAGCCCCTCATTTAATTTCTCTTGCACAGCTGTTACCAAAGATCATCGCCATACCAAAATTTTCTTCAATCGGCAATGTTAATAATGTTAAAACGTCTGAGAAACGTCATTTCTTCTAGCTTTTCCTGGAGAATATTTCATAGAGAGGAGCTTCATCTTGATATTTTTCATCATATGTAAACTTGAGGATAATCCGAATAGTTTCATCATTTTCTCCAGCCTCAGATGTCATGGTAATGGTGAGCTGGGTGGATTTTCTGATAATATTTAGCAGTACCTTGTCAAGTGAAGCACTACTGAAGGAGAATGTGGTATCAGGAGATCCATTTGTAATTTTGGAAGACTAGTTGTTAGGAGGGTTAGATCACTGTGCAGTCAAGCTAGGGAATGACACTCTCAAACCCCTCTTCACTCATCCCCTTGACATCCTCTCAGCATGGTTGTCCTGCTGGTGAGAGAACCTGAACAGGACTAGAGGCTCACAGGGGTAGCTGAGACACTCCTGCCTGTGAAGGAATCAGGGTAAATAGACTCAAGAGCCTTCAGCTTTTGCTCAGCTTGTCCCTGTAATCTGTCATTGTGGCCCTCGTGATCCCCATGGATTGTACCAACACCCAGGTAGCACACTGCAGTGGAGACCATGGTTGATCTGGCTGCAGGTTTCAGCAACTGAGGCAAGTTTTCAAAGAATGAGACTTAGTTCCTTAAGGAGCTTTCTTTTTTTTTTTAATAATAATATTTTTAGACATTGATGGACCTTTATTTTATTCATTTATTTATATGAGGTGCTGAGAATTGAACCCAGTGCCTCACATATGCTAGGTGAGCAAACTACCACTGAGCCACCACCCTAGCCCCTAAAGGAGCTTTTTAATGGTCGTGGATTTGCAACCTCAGTCTTCACAAGCATCATAATCCTAGCATGAGAGAAAAATCCACATATCTTTTCTCAGTACCTTTTTCTTTTCTTTTTGCTGCTACCTGAGGATTTTGTGTCTGCCACTGAAGTCTTATGATTTAACTGTCATTTCTCAAATTATAGTAGTTCTAAACATTTTGAACTTTCGGATACTGTTCTTTAGTGAATGTGGTCATAATAAAATCAGTCCTACATCTGAGTCCTCTTTATACATAGTTGTGGTATGGCATCACATTAAAATGCCTCCAGTTGTGTGCTGCTAGGTCTTAAATAGAAAAAAAAATGCCCTCACATTTTATATATATATATATATATATATAATTTGAATAAAAAGTAAATATATAAACATGCATTTATGGGTATGTGGAAACAATATATATGGTAGATATGTAGAAAATCAATGATTTAATGCAAACACACACGTTTTATGTGACAAGGATTAGAATTTAACCAAGGGGGAAGTAATGACTGAGATACAGACAGATTGTTACCCAGGACAGTTGAAGACACACCATAAAGGAAGAAGAAAATTCTTCTTGCTGAAATCTTGGGTGGAAGCATAACTGTGTAGTGACATGAAATTTTTGAAAGCCAGGCAAAAATAAGGCCTTCTTTTTCATTATTATAGTCTGCATCGACCTGCTTGTGTAATTAGAGCCATGATTCTAACCTGCCATGTTGCTTCTTGTTAAGTGCAACAGTTTTAAGTCCCTCTGTAGTAGCTCTGTCTTTGGACTTTTAATTTTCAACCTAGATGAAATTCATGACTGAATTTTTTTCACCTAGACATATTTTTGCAGATCACAGTGACCAGTGAAGGATTTGTCTGTAGCCAAGAAACATTTATGGAGCATCTGTCATATATAAGACCTGTATCAGCACTGTAGGGAATACAGAGCTGATAATATAGATTTGGCAATCCCTCTTCTGGGTATGTACCCAGAAGAGTTTGAAACCAGTTTGTTAAAGAGATGTCTGCATTCTCTTGTTCTTGCAGTAGTATTAACAATAGCCAAGTTATGTAGTGAACGTAAGTGGAAAAAGAAAATGTGTTCTTACACAGTGGAATAGTATTCTGCCTCCAAAAAGAGGTGGAATGCAACAACATGGATGGAACTGGAGGGCATTATGCTAAGTGAAATAAGCAGGCACAGAGAGATACCACATATTCTCACTCACTTGTGGAATCTAAACAGTTGAACTCAAAAAAGCAGAGAGTAAAATGGTGCGTATAGAGCTGGACAAGGAGGGAATGGGTGATAATGGCCAAAGGGTACAAAGTCTCAGGAGGAATCAGGTTTTCTTTCTTTTTGTAGGTCTTTTGCACAGCATGGTGAATACTGTTAATAATCATGTATTATACATTTCAAAAATGCTAAGAGTAAATTTCAAATGTTCTCATCACAAAAAATAACTGAGGTGATGAATATGCTAATTAGCTTGTATAATCATTCCACATTGTTGTCACAAATCACAACATCACATTGTTCCCCATAAATACATACAATTATAAATTGTCAATTAGTATAAAATAAAAAGGTTACATAGTTGATAAATTTTTAAAATTAAGGGGAAAAAAGACATGGCATGTGTGAATTTGTTAGAATTCTTTTTATTAATGTTTTGGATGCATGGGTTTTGAGAACACTATCTATTATCTTATTTTTCCCTCTTGTTCTTGGGGTGCAATTTAACAGTGAAGAGTGCAAAGTTTTTTCAGGAAGAAGATTATTAGATTGCAATAGAATCTCTTGTATTTATTGATAAAATTGGTTCCATTTTTCCCCTTGAGAATCAAGAAACCACTCAAAGTTGTATAATATTAAGAAGAAAATCCTGAAAATACTATGAAATGCGATGAGTGATGATTTATAAATGGTTGTTTGGGTATTGTAGTTAAGAAACACCTTTTAAATATTCAACTTAAACTCCAGAATTTTTTTGTTTCGAGAAAGTATTTTAAGTAAATATTTCTCTAGATATATTGGTGTTTAAGTATACTGAATGGCATCGGTGTATAAGAATTAAGTCATGAAATTGTCTGGGTTTACTAGAAAGTTAAGGTTTAGGTTACTAAAGATATGTGAACATCTTAAAATCGGTCAGTGACATGAACATTTAATTATAAATGCTTATGAAAGAAAGACATGGGGACTGGGACTGTGGCTCAGTAGCAGAGCACTTGCCTAGCGTGTGTCAGGCACTGGGTTTCATCCTTAGCACCGCATACAAAAATAAATTAAAATAAAGGCATGTTGTCCATCTATAACTACAAAAAAATGTTACAGGTACATGAACAAAAAAAACAAACCTTGTCATTGACCTAAAAAAAAAAAAAAAGACATGGCTTATAAGGGATTTGAAAACCAATTTATTTTGGGAAAAAATTTTATCTTTTCTTTATCACTTTTCAAAACAATTACAATGTTTTCCTCTCACACTTAAAAAAATGTAAGTGGGTGACTTGTTCATATGTACAAAGCAAGCTCTTTTCTCTGCTTCTCCTCATCTTGAAAAAGTTTTCCTAGTGTTTATTTTTCCTTGTTTAATTCTGAACAAAAAAGTGTTTCTATATCCATTTCTTCAATCAACTTTTTTCTTCCCAATTTTTAATGCTCCATCTGTTCTATGAGCCTACTTAGGTGAGGCTCAGATATCTGGCAGAGTCGGAGATGGTGCTGGGTAGGTTGGCGTGAAATAAAGGGTCTGAATAGCCAAGAAGTACCCCAGAGCCTGTGGAGAGGAGAGGAGAGAGCTTCCAACTCTGCTCCCAACCCACCTAGAGACTCAAACCCGTCCTCTAATCCTGCACTCTTAAGTGTGCCCCATACGAGGATGGATCCTTGAAAAAGCTTGTGGCAAGATTGAGAGAAGCTGATGATGTTGAGAAGGAGACATATTTAGGGCCACAGAAAAGCCTGAAGGTGAGAGAGAAAGGAACATGAAAACAAAGCAGCAGGGAAAGCGGGGAAGGTGTCAGGTGATTGAGCGGGAGGCCAGGCAGCCCTGCGACTGCTTGTTACCCTGAAGGCTGTGGCTGATGTTCACAATCGACCCCATTGTCAGTTGAGGTAATCTGAAGATTGCTCTTTTTATAATCTACTTAAAATGTCATAGATGTACATAATATGTTTTAGAATTTAAAAAACTTTCATGTGAAGGCAGGCATTTCCAGGGATCAGTTTTTATTTACCTTGTACTCATTTATCCAATAAGATGCTTGTTTTTTTTTTTGAAGAAGAAGATTTTATGTCTATTCTCTTTGAAAATTGAAACTTGTTTTTAACCTCTGTTGTTCTTCTGTGGTATAATTTCAGATACATGTCAGTGTCCCCTAATGAAGTTATTCTTCATGGATGAACATAATGATAAATTTTGCGCAGCTTTGTCCTCTAGCCCCTATCTTTACTTCTACTTTGTGGCCAACTATAAAATTGTCATTTATTGACACAGCCTTTTCTTCTTACTCATTTCTCAAACTCTACATCCATTTCCACTCCACACACATCCACAGAATTTGTTTGAATATTGTCACCAGCGAGTTTTCCTATTTATTTATGCAACGAGCATTGGGTGCTATTCTAGGTGATCAGGGAACACAGGAGGACCAGCATAGGAGCCCATGCCCTTGAGCAGCTCTCATCCTAAAGGAGGATGAAGAGAGCAAATGAACAAAGCAAATTAGTGAACAAGCATTTCAGAGTGATTTTTGAGGAAGAGCAACCAGGGAGAGAAGCCAATTGGAGGGACTCTGAGGAGGAGAGTCCTGAGATTCAGCTGAGCAATGAGGAGTCAGCCAAGGGATTATCTAGGCAGAGCAAACAGCAAAGATAAAGATGCCTGAGGCAGGGATAAGCTTTGAGGGAAAGAACAGTTGTCCGCTGTGACTGAAGCATAGTTTGGCGGGTGCTGTAGGCACCCTGCTCACATCTGGGTCAGTGTGTCCCTAGCTTTGTGGAAGCCTTGCTCTTCAGGCCCCAATCAATAGCTGACTGGGCCAGGGGTACAAAAGCTATTTCTCTTGCTTCAAGTGGGACCCACATCGAGTGCAGGCATTTTATCTGAGCCACATTTCTTCCATGATTTTCCCCTCCTTGTTTCATGTCCTCATTCCTTTCCATTGAGAGCATGTCCTTAAAATATTAGGTGAATGAGAATCCGACTAAGCTGTGTTTCTAGGAATTCCCAACCTTAAGGCACATAAACTTTTGATCTTGTTCCTTTGCTCCAGAATTTTATGCAGCTGCCTACTCAACACATTCACTTGATTTTGCCAGAGATGTCTAAAACTCAGTGTAAAATATTGAATTCATGAGTTTCCTTTCCTTCTCAAGCTGCTGTTCTTCCTCTATCCACTCTTGTAGTTTATAATCCAACCTTGCACTTAGTTATACTAGAGATTCAGAGTTGTGCTTGGATTTTCCCTTACCATTAGACCTCATGTCCAGTCACTCATTAAGCAACTTATCGCCTTCATTGACTTTCCATTTCATTGCTTTAGTTCAGGGTCTTGTCTTAGTTTCCCAAGTGGCCTTCCACCGTTCCCTTTCCAAATCCAGTTTCTATGTCATTTTCCTATTGTAAAATGAAAAATTCCATCCAGCCCCTCTTTTGCCTGTAGTCCTTTAGGGCCCTCTTTTTGGAGCAAGTGAAAATTTCCTATTGGATAAAGCTTCTACTTTTTTTTTTTTGTTTAATAGTTGTAGGTGGATAGCATACCTTTATTTTATTTATTTATTTTTATGTGGTACTGAGAATCGAACCCAGTGCCTCACACATGGTAGGTAAGTGTTCTGTCACTAAGCCCCAGCTCCAGCCCCTAACTTAGCATGGCTTATGGGCCACTCTATGGCAGGGCATTGAAGCACCTTTCCTTCAGGTGCCACAGCTGCCAGCATGCTGTGCACTACTTTGTCATTTCCTCAAGCATCTTCCAGTTTCATAGAAGCTTTTTGCCAGGGCTGTTCCTGAATACCCTTCCCCTCCTGGGCAGAGTCTAGAAGACTCAGCTTTCCTTCTTCATTAAGTCTCTTTTGAGCCACCCATCAGAGGTTATTTGCTTGTGTGTGTGTGTGTATGTGTGTGTGTGTGTTTTAATTTTTTTTTTTTTAGTTGTAGATGGACACAATACCTTTTTTTAATTTTTATGTGGTACTGAGGATTGAACCCAGTGCCTCACATGCGCAAGTCTTGCGCTCTACCACTGAGCCAACTCCAGGCCCGTCAGAGGTTATTTGTACCCAATCCAGTGTTCTCAAAACACTTCCTTCAGTGTATTATAATCACTTGTTTTTTTTCCCACCCATCATTGAGTTCTTTGCAGAGAACACATCTGCTAACACTGCTGGGCACCTCCATATGTGTTTGTTGAAGGACTAAAATAAAGAATAAAGGGGAAATTTTGTTTTGCTCATCCTGTTGGTTTTTATATAGGATAGCTTAAGTAAATGTGGGAACACTTCATGTGTCCTGATCAGCCAATTTGGTAGAAAAAAAGACATGGGAATTACTTACAATGAGTGACTTAGGAAGCATTTCTAATACAGGTATTTTTATAGGAAACATTGAATGATTGGGGAGGGGAAATTGCCAAAGTACAAAATGCATATTCTAGCCCTATAATACAAAGTTGGGAAATTCATCGATTATTTTAAATATTTATTTGCCAGATGCCCAGCCTTGTGTTATGAGCTGTGGGGGGAACAAAAAACAAAACAACAAAACAAAAAGCAGTTGATATGGTTTGTCCCTATAGGGGCTTAAATAGGGAAAATTCCAATACTGTGAGAGATTTTTAGGTAGCAGCATATGATTAAATCCTAAATGATTCAAATAAGAAATTCTGGTGGTTCTGAAAAAGCCTTTGTGGGCTGGAGGGAAGAGTCCACTCTGAAGAAATGATGTTTGGAAAAATAGTTTTAATAGTTTCAATAGTATTCAGATATTAAAGAGATAGCTTTTTCCCCTGGGCTTTGGTAAAGAAAGAAACATAACATTTACATTCTAAGAAGAACTTTTTGTCAGATTTTGAATGAACTTGTGTGATGCAGGAAAAATAAAGTTGAGTGTCATCATTCAAAGTGATGATGGTGAAGATGGCTTCTGAGTTATGGGCAAAGGGAGATGACTCATTTAAACCAATTAGGATGTGAAGGGAAAGCGCTTTTCCCCAGCTTTCTGATCTTCCGTGTGTACCCAAGTCCCCTGAGTTATGGGAATATCGACTACTCATTATTGACAGAGTAGTTACCTCCTCTTGTACCTTAATTTCTTAAATAAGTGAAAATGTATGAGGTCAGATTTTTATGCCTCACTTTTTAATTTCTTACTTAGGGTATTTGTCAGTTACACTGTTGTGTCTTAATCTAAGGTACAAATTCTCTAGTTGTTTCCCAGGACAGGGAATCCTTTAAACAGGATAACTGTAGATCAATCACTCCCCTGTAGGGGTCGCTAAAAGAGTGGTAGTTTGGCATCCTTCCTGTGCCACCCAGCACCTTGTGGCATGACTTGGCACAATTTGCCTAAGAATTGTGAGATTTGGTTGTGTTGGTATTTTATATTTGTGAGTGGTATGAGCTCTATACCCATCAAAAATTCTGAAGGCTCATAACTATGCATTTTGTCACTTTGGTTCTTTAAATGTTACACCTGTGCATTTTTTTTTTTTAACCTTATGTATTTGGTGCATGGTTATTTTAGAGTTCTCATTATGTCCCATTTACATATGACAAATGTATGCACATAGACACATTAAACCATTTTTCTCAGCTTTTGCAGCATTAATAATGGTAACCTAAACTTGGCTTCTGTAGGACCTCAGATTATTGTTTAATGGGGTTGTCACTCAGGACACTTATTGGCTTTCTCCAGTGCTTTTAAAAAATTGAATTGAGCATGATGAGGTGCATCCCCTTGATTAAATGTTTTTCCTCCTATGCAATCACCATTAGCTGTTTGGCTCCCATTCTGTATTCTTTTGAAGCAGCCCTGCATTGCAAATCAATATCTTTCTGAAGAGCCGGTGTTGTGAATTGCCTGGACAGCATATGCACGGTTACTTTGGCTGCAATGCTGCTGCAGAGCCCGGTTACTCTGCCTTCCTGGGAACTCCACAGGCAAGTCCATCGTGTTTGGATGAAAAAAAATTAGATTTTTTTGGGGAAAAAAATTGAACTGTTAAGGCTATTGATACTGAAAGTTAGCATGTCCTTTGTCCTCTTCAGAAACCATTATTGGTGTTATTTCACTGAGATTAGCTTCTCTTGGGTGATTTCTGTTTTTTTTTTTTTTTTTTCCTGTGCTTATGCTTCCCCCTGTCTTGGTTGTAGTACGGCCGTACCATTTCAGCTTGCTAGTGCAGAAAGATGTGAATTCAGTTGCTGTATAAGGCTGGCCTGGTGCAAACATATTGCTAGAGACATGTTAAAGAGTTCCAGGTGAATCAAGCTTGAGACAGACAACAGCAAAACGGTAAGACGGAGCATGCTTAAAATGATAGCAAGGGTTTTAATTTGGAGCATCTCGGCAAGTCTGAATCCTGACTCACTCATTTACAACTTGAAAAGGATTCATTTTATGCATGTCATTTTACTCACTCCCTTCTATTTAACTGCCAAAACCATCACCAGATTGATAAAGGGGTATTTAAATTAGGCATTCGACAGGAGGTTACTCATGAGAGTCTCCGGAGGCTCCTGAGGCTATCGCTTGTAGTTTGTAAACACCAGTGGCAGTGATAAGATGAGGAAAAGGTTCAAGGACTGCTTCTTTGCCATAGATGAGTCCTATTTCTTCTGAAACTAGTCCTATTTGATATAGCTTAATGAAATCTTATAGATTGTTTTACCTGACTTTGCTTGACTAAAAGCCCTCTGAGTCAAGTGAGTGAAGGACAGAAGACGACTTTTTTTCTTTGGTAAACTGATGTCCATGAATTTAGCTGGACTGGATCTGAATGGGATAAATATCTCTAAAATTTTGGGGATCTGGGTCTTATTTCTTGCTCATTCCACCCCCTCTTTCCCTGGAGCACAGAAATGCACCTGCTTTAAGTGTGTGCTACTGAGCAGAGGTCAGAGTGCTAGTATTTTGCATCATTACACCTGTAGTGGTATGCTTTCATGCTCGGAAGTGATAATCCTTCATGCAGTTCTGCTTGAAGTGCTGCCTCTTATAGTGGACTGTTGGCATTTTGGAGGCTAATGGAGAGCCCCTGCATGCACGAAAAAACCAGGGCAGCAGACAGACGGGCTACTCTAAAATGATGTTTACCTGTTCATAAGAAGATAAAAATCATGAGATTGAGATGTAAATCTTGACATCTACAGAGGTTGAATTTCTGTTTCCTTTGTGAATTGACACACAATTTTTGGTAGTGGTAGGGGCAAGGGGTCGAAGTTGAAGGACATGTTTTAATGTTGTTCAGAGTGAGATTAATATATTATATGGTCCTGATGAGTTTATGTGGATTCATCTACTGTATAGATGGTGAATATTAAGGATGTTAGCATTTGATATTCTTTCTTTTTTTTCTTGCTTTTAAAATAGTCTGTTATGTATACATACCTTAATTTAGTAATTCACATAAAATGTGAATATTTTCAGTATCATCAGTAACTTGCATGTTGGTTGTCAGCCAGTTCTGTATAATTTTGTGTCAGAAGTAAATTTAAGAAAATACCAGATCACTTGATAGGCTGAGGGAAATATTGATAACATGATTCACAATAAATAAAAAAATGATTTTTGGAGAAGGCAATCTTAAATGTGTTTCTGTTATCACTCAACTATTTACTGTGAAGGTTGGACATTGAATTTTGAAAATGAATATTTGGATTTTCTTCCAAAGAGCTGAAATTTTCTAAAGATATTTTTTAGTTGTCTATGGATCTGTTATCTTATTTTTATTTATTTATTTATTTATTTATTTATTTATTTATTTATTTATATGCAGTGCTGAGGATCGAACCCAGGGCCTGACACATGCCAGGCAAGCGTTCTACCACTGAGCCACAACTCCAGCTCCTGAAATTTTCTTTCTTTCTTTTTTTTTTTTTTTAAAAAAATCATTTATTATTTTCTAAAAAAATAAGATGAACTATAAGCTGTTCTTAAAAAAAAGATAGAACTTTTCTATTTAGAAGACAATGTGCCCTGTGTTTGCTGTTTCTTTTTCTCAGAGTTATATGTTCTAGCTATTTATATTTTTACCTTCACTTTGTGTAAACTGTGAGGTTTATTTTTTCCATCCTGTGACAGAAGGAATTACACATTTAAAAAAGTAGTAGTTTTTAAAAAGCAGAATAATAGAGTAGTAATATGACACTGATTTTATATCACATTTTCCCCTCTTTGTGCCAACATTTATTAACTCCCTACTGTATGTAAGACATGGTAAGTCATGCTCTGAGGAAACCACAGACAAAGTACACAGAGCTTAGATACAGAGTATTGGCATTTTCCCTGAACTATGCACCAGAATACTTTCTTATGGATAGTAAATTTAATGCTTTTAAAATATTTCCTATTTAGGAGAACTCTTCCTCTACTTTCTTTTTTATTTTTTAAATTATAGTTGTGGACTTTTAAAAATATATACTTTTAGTTATAGATGGACACAATGCCTTTATTTTATTTATTTATTTTTTAGGTGGTGCTGAGGATTGAACCCAGTGCCTCACATAAGCTACTTAAACAGTCTACCACTGAGCCACAACCCCAGCCCAGCCTCTATTTTCTTTTAAACATTTATATATTAAACAAACATTCACCGAGAATTTAGTGTATCATAATAATGAATTTAACAGATGCATTATTACCTGTCCTCAAGGAACTTAAAATCTATTTGTTTTTAAAATATTTCATTGAGAAACTCTGTGGCAAGTTTTATGTGTTTCTATTTTGGTACTCATGAAAGAGATACTATAAGCTTTGATTTTTATAATTGGCTGTAGCTTAGTGCAAGAGCACTTGCCTAGCATGTGTGAGGCACTGGATTTGATCCTCAGCACCCCATAAATAAATAAAATAAAGGCATGATGTCCATCTACAACTATATAAAAAGAAATCCCATTAAAAATACTAAAATATTTAGTATCTTATCAATTTTTAAGTTTACAACTCAGTGTGTGAAGTACATTCACTGTTTTGCAATTAGTGCCACTATCTGTTTCCAGGACTTTTTCATCATCCCAAACAGAAACTGCAGCCATTAAATAACTCACTATTCTCTCCACCCCTACTCATGTTCCCTGGTAGTCTTTCCCCTACTTCCTGTGTCTGTGAGTCTGCCTACTCTGTAACCTTGTGTTATATCAAATAGAATCATATGGTATCTGGCCTTTGGTGTCCAGCTTATTTCACTTAGCATGTTTTCAGGATTTATTTATGTTATAGCACATGTCAGAATTTCATTCCTTTTCAGAGTATGTGTTGATTTTTATATGGAAAAGAAAGATAAGTGTTTTTTCCCCTTACATGATGTCACTAAATTAAGTTCACATATGGATAGCTAAGTAAATAATTTAGAGATACTAAAAATAATAGCCTGTGGGGAAGGGCCAAGGAATTAAGAATAGAAATGTAGAGGGAAGTGTATTTAGATTCTTTATATCTTCTGGTGATTGAGCATGATAACTGGGCTGCTGAGATTTTCCTGCCCATTCTTTGTGGATAGCAACAGTCTGCTGAAATCCTCAATGGGAAGGTAGACTGTGGTTTTTACCATCATTAACATTCAGATTTCACTTACTGTACTTCTAGTCCCTTATTCATTTTAACTCTATAGCAAAGACTGATGGAAACCCTGCTCAGTCTCCTGAGATCCATTCCAGGCTGTCTTTTACTCCCCACTCCTGTTTTCAGTGGACGCTCAACCAGAAACCCCCAGAAATCCTCTGAATTAGAGAGAATGAGTGTAGGCTTGATGCCACATTAAGCAGTTTTTCATTGGATGAGGTAAGCTGACCTTCATCAACATTGTTTTCTCTATCTTAAATTTCTTCTGCATACTGCTTTTCTTAAATCCAGATGGCTTATCTGCTAGATGATCCTTTTTTGAAAGCTAAGGTCTGGTCCCAAAGCTGTCCATTTATTTCTTATCAACTGATTTGACAATTCCTAGGCTGGGTCAGTCAGGAGTTCATGTGTCTCTATGCATTTAATTCCCAGTCCAGGTGGCCAAACATAGAGGAGGAAAATTCAACATTGCCATACCTAATAACTGAGTCATCCTATCTTTTCCAATTAGCCCATTTTTTCCTAATGAGTATTACTGTTTTCTGTCATGACCTGACTTTTTGATATGAGGCTGATTCAGAATTAGATTAATCAAATGCATGTTTAGTTTGATGGTAGATTTGCAGGGAGGATGGAAGGATAGCCCAGAAAACCTTAAACCACAGACAAGTTATTTTGTGCAGCTTTGAAAGTGCTTTTCTTTTGCATCAGGAGAGGTAAGCAAGAATGGAGAGAAGTATCGTAGGTCAGGTCCTTCCTTTATTTATTTCTCTCAGAACACAAGTCTCAGTAGCCAACACAGTGGTCAAAAGCTTGGGCTTTGTAGTCTGAGTCCTGCAATAAATCTCATCTGCTGTGTTTGCTCTCTGTGTGGGCTTGCACAGGTTACTTAATTCATGTGTGCTTCAATTTAATTACCTATAAAGTTGAGATAATGCTATAAACCCCTCATGGGGTTGTTGTAGAGATTGAGAAACTAGTTTTTAACTCAGTTTTCCCAGTAACCATTATATAATAAGAGCTCAAAAGTTAGCTACCACCACCATCATTGTCATTTCATCTAGAAGTGCTCATGTACATCTCTTTCATCAACTGCATTATATCTTGCCCAGTTTGTTTGATTATAGAGCACATGTGATTGTCTCTTAATGTTTTTGGTTTGAGTGGATAAAAGGAGGTTGTAACAGAATGCTCTAGGTTTCTATTTATCATCTGGCAGGCTTTAGAAAGGTGTGTATTCAATAGACTTTTCTGCCCAGTTGATAACATGTTTGTTCCACCAGCTTTTTCTTCAGCTAAATGAGATCTAGCTAAAAACACAAAGTTGACAGTAAAATGCTTCTGGAAGCGCTGGGGTTTGTTTCAGGTGGCAGACAAGCAGCAGGATATGTGCATCCAGCCGCTCTGCTCTATTCACCTTGGACATCTCAGTTAGAAGTCACTATTGACTTTTTTCAGTTGTAGGAAAGGTTTACAGAATCAGTCTTCATGAAATCAGTTAGGACCTTATTATTAATGGATTTCTGTCAAATTTATTATTGCTGAAATTTTAGCTCTTCACAGTAGATGGACCAATTGTTAGAGCTACATTGAAAGATACTTCCATTTTCTTTTCAAAGGCTCATTGTTCCCTGTGTCTCTCTTCATAAGCTCTGTGTGGTTAGTGACCCATATATGATTCTCTGAAAATGTTAAGAGCTTCAAAAGTCAATCCTATATTGAGTGATGCCCTATATTTTCATGAATTCTTTGGTCAGGTTTATATCTAGCTTTATTTCAAACTTTTAAACTTTATAACATCGCTTTTGACACTAGTCACTAAATTGTTATCCAGGCACTAAAATGCATTTAAATTTTATTAAAAATATGGTTATTATAGGTGAAGAGACATAAATTGTATTTTTTTATATAGCCACCTATTTCAGAATAAGATGATAGTACACAATTTTTATTTCTCCTTCAGGGAAGAAATTTAAAAATATTTATAATCCTTATTTTTAAATGCTGTTCATATAGTTACCAGGGGAAAAGAATCCAGGTCCTAACGGATCAGTCATGCCTCTAGTAATGTATTATTTTTGATTTTTATTTTTTAATATTGTTGCACTTTCTGGATGCCTTATCATGCATCAGGGACAGAAGAGTAAGCTACAGATATTTGAAAGGTAGATACATAAAGGAAAAACTGGCCTGCTTTAGTATAAACAAGGTAGGGGAAGTTCAGTGGAAATCAGAAGTGAACAAAACAGGATTCAAATGGTGCCTGAGACTGTCCTTTGCACAGCCCTTGAGCCAAATGACAGCTTCTGCAATCCTTATGATGTTTAAAAATACCTGGTAAACTAAGCTTGCGTGTACAGGTACAAACTGTTTTGGCCCACATTATTGATTTTCAGTTCAGCCTGTTCTGTTTATTAGTTATGAATAATTCTGACATTCTTAGTTTTCCAATTGCTATAGATAACATTGGTCAGTTTCCCTTGCCAGGGTATTTTATAATTCTGCATCATATAATTTTTTTGTTTTTTTTTAAATACACTCTGATTTCCTCTTCTTAGGTAGGACCAAAGACAAAATATAATAAAAAAGAAGAGCTATATTTAAATTAGGAGAGGGGAGAAAGTCCCTATGAGCAGGAATAGACTCTTTTCTAGAATTAGAGCTTTAAGGGAATCGTGTCTTGATGAAGAAACTAATCAGCCATGCAGTGTGAGCTACTTGGGTAGCTTGGTCCTTCTATTTTGTCAAGAATGGGTATTCCATTTCCCCCCTATATCTGTGGGAATTTTGTAGGTTGGCACAGACTTTTGCTTTGTGGAATCTTAGGACATTCTCTCCTTTGCTGTCGGTGTAAATTCTCATTTCATGTACCCTAAAAATGTGGTGGTGGTGGGGGGATAGTCATGTTAATTCTTACAGCTCACCTCCCAGAACTGGATACTGATTTGACCACAGGATATAAATGCTACATTCTTGCCCCCCACAATGAATTAGTATATAATTGTACATATCAAGTGGGAGTTAAAAATTTACATGCCACCTTCTTTCTGTCTTAATCTTTTGTGATATTTAATAAGTTTTTGGTGGAAACAGTATCTGAAAGATGTCTCACCCAGCTTTCCACAGAGTTAGAGTAGGAGTTCATATGCTCTGTCCAATCTGGAGGGCTTTTAATTCCCCCCCCCCGAGGAAGGACTTGTTTTAGGACTCATGGTACTCTTAAAAGTCTAAGTTCCTTTAAATTTTTTTCTTGTTCCGTAGTGATTTCCTTTTATTATTTTTTCCCCCAAAGCAACCAAATAAGCCCCGATAAATAAAAAGTGTAGCAAGGTTTTGGGTTTAGTTTTCCTTAGAAAAATGTTGTGATATTTTAAAAAAATAGATATGGCTGCCAATGGCAAAATATAGCTCATGTGTTATAAATATATTTACATATGATCCATACATTTCCATGTAGGAAGTAATATTCTATATGTTCTTATGCTACAGGTATTTTCTTTCTTTACCCCCCACTCTACTTCCATTGCTATTTGTATTCATACGTATATTGTGTAATGATGTCAGAAAACATTTCAGAGTTTAAAATTATATTAAGACTTAATATTTTTGGGAAGTTTGGACAAAAATATGTCACCCAATGAACAGTGACACATTATCACTCTTGTTGTATCTGGAAACTGCAACAAATTTGGTCTCTGAAGGAGTTTTCTTCTCTTGCAATTTTTATCTCTTATTTGACCATAACAGCAGAGTGTATCCTTATGTGATTAAGTACCATGTCTCAAGCTTTAATGTGTGAATATGTCAACTAGAGATCTAGTTAAAATTCTAGATACCAGCTCAATAGGACCATGATGTGCTTCACATGCAGGGTGATGCCAGGGCTACTGGTTTGTAAGCAGCAAGGTGTCAAAGAAAACCCCAGATGAAATTTTGATGCCCAAAGATAACAATGTGCTGAAAACCTATATAGGCCTCAATTAATAATAGGGGTGGTACTTCTGTCCTTCCTATGAATGTTCAATAAACCTTATGTTAAATGCATCATTATGATTTGGTTGAAATGAAGAACCTAGAGGTCAATAAATAAATCATCTATATATGAAGCTATAAGCAAAACTATATTTAATATACCTAATCTCAAGCATATAATTAGAGCAAAAGATAAAGTAGCTAAATAAAATTATTTTAGTGACATTTGTCCAAGCTTAAGCTGCTGGGAAGACCATCTAAATATTTTATAACACAGTTAGGGAAACAGTTATTCAGTCTGTTGATGGTAAGCACTGAAGCCCAGTAAAGGTTATAACAAAACTATAGTCATTGAAGCAGCATAAAAGAATACAGTGTCTCAAGAGTTTTCCATTCTACCATATCCATTAGTTGATGAATTCAGGAGTCAAATGAAATTAGATCAGACCCCAAAGAAATCATTCAGTAGAGAAATAAGCATTTTAAAGTGAAACCACATTATTAGACATTGAATCCTGGTGAGTGGAAATAGCTGATTTCATTGACTGGAAAAGATCTCAACTTGGAAATTACCTCATTTTAATGTAGTTTCTTAGGACTAATTTTCTAAGGGGCTATTTTTAACTAAAGGGGAAGACGTATAATTAGGAGACTAACCCTTCGTTGAGTAAATATTAACAGAAGACCCATTTAATGGCCATTCTTTAGTGCTTTAGGGACACTAAAGAAAGGGAAATTATATTTTATGTGCTCAAGGTGTTTACAGTTGGGTCATGAAAATAAAATTAATACACGAGAAAGAGCATAAAACCAAATAGACCTCCTGCCATTCCAACAAAATAAACCAAACATATTAAAGCAAATTCCACAGCAGCTTATATGAAAATAGGTGACAGTAGAGTATTTAAATAACAGATCATGAGGTACATTCTGAAAATGATGTAGTTTGCAGTGAGGGCTTTTTTCATTGCATTGGTTACAGTGATGTAGGGGCAGGACTGGCATTTAATAGCACCAGGGCTGCCAAGGTCCTGCAACATGTATTGTTGCACAACGTTTCACAGAAGTACTTCCTCAGCCCAAATGCCCTGGTGCTGTCAGTGAGGAAAAAAATGCCAGAATTTCATAGTTAAGGAAAATTAGAGAAGATTGGAAACACCAAGAGAGCATGCTCTCCATCCTTCTAAGCATCATCTCCATTTTTTTTCTAAAACCCTAAAATCCTAAGGGAAAGTGCCATGTAAGAGAAAGCACAAAAAACAAATTTACATTCCTTGTCTTATCTAGTTATCTATTTTAATCATATGTCTCTGTAAACTGCCACCCAGAGTTCATGGTTGAACATTAAAGCTATGAAAGATCAAAAGAGCTGCTTCCTTCAGCTGTATCATTTAACAGATGAGAAGAATGAGGCCCAGAGGGTTTAGGAGGCTTGTTACAAGTGACTTAGTTCTGACTTATGTATAAGAAATGATGATCTGTAGGTGATCTCGGGCAAGAGCCCGGTTCTGATAAAATATAGCTGTAAAGTAAAGACACTCTTACATGTATCTCCTCCATATACATATAAATAACACATTCTACTGGTTGTCTTTTCTCTGTGGCTGTTCACACTTTGATCTCTACCCACCCACCCCCACTCCCATACACACACTGTTGAGGGGAAAAGAGAAGACCACACCCCACAATTAGAGGAAAGCATGCTTTTAGATCCTACAGGTTAGTTGTAGTTGAAGACAGCTGTCATAGGTGATTCCAGTGGCATTAGGAGTTCCTCCTCTTCCTTTTTACCCTAGAGTATTTGGGTTCATCTATCTCCTGATGATGGATGGGAGCAGAAATCACTTTCACAAGGCAGGAAGCTTTTCTTCCATAATGTTAAAAAAATTCAGGGAGAGACAAGACTACGATTTAAGTACTTAACTTGTAAATGAATGATGGTGTTTTTTCCCTAGGGAGCAGATTTTGAGAGAAGTTACTGAGAGGAGAAAGCACTCACTCCCTCACAGGGAAATGGGCAAGGGGAGAAAACAAACATAAGAGATTGTCAAGGTTTTTGCCTACTTTGGTTTTGTGTTAGACCTGTGATATATATTCTTTTTCACCAATGTCAGAAGATGATGATGTAGCTACTTCTTGATGCATGATGCATATTTGCTGTGGGTCAACTTGGAGTCTTTTAAACCAATTCTTTTCTAGTGCCTGCTAGAGCTCTTAAAAAAAAAAAAAAGCCAGTCATCAGAAAATGGTTGATTCAAGAGGACAATTTTCAGCCCGAATGAATTTTCTTTTTGAAACGAATGCCAACCTTAACTGAATTAAGTTGTGCTCTTTCACATCCACTGCTGTGCCTTCAATAGACAGTTGCTGGGGTTTACATGGCTCTAAGCTAAAATTTTAGGTCAAACTGTGACTTTGGGAGCTTCTAGTGCTGTTTGAATTTCTAGCAGTTTTTCCTGAGTTTAGAATCTGCCAGTAAAAGAACAAACCTCTGTTAACAGTGAGTGGACCAAATGAATTGATTGAGATGAATGCATGGGTGTGGTTGCATCACTCACCTGGATTGCAATATTAAGTGGCATTGAGTTTACTTGGAAAAAAATAACAAGTTTATTTTGGCATCTGTGATGATTTCTTTCTTTTTTAATGTGTTTTCAAATACCGTGAGACATCCCTGCTTATGTGATTCTTGTCACTTCAGTTTCTAAATGGAGTAAGTTAAGTGTGAAAGAATGTAGTCATAGAAAACATTCTTAATTCCCATTAATATTGGAATGTCTTGTTTTCACATGGGGCTCATGATAGCTATTTACTGCAGTGGGCCTTGGGCAGAAAAGGTACCAGAGGCATTTTCTTTGGAAAGCTATGGTTTGAGAAAACAGCTTTTCTTTTTCTTTTTTTTCCTCCTTTTCCATGAATTAGTCAACAAACCTTTACTAGACTTTTGAAAGAAGATTTGAAGGAAAGGTGCTCTTGGGAGATATAAACTGAATATAAGATGCAGTCTTTCCCCATGGAGGAGATAATCAGGTTGTTGAGATTATTGTTAAAGGGAAGAGTTACAATGTAAGGTATGCAAAATACTGAAGCAGACTAAATGCATAGTCACTGAGGACTTTTGTTTAGCAAAGCCTTGGGTAAGATGAAATCAGCAAGGGCACCTGGGTAAAGTTATTTTTGAGACAAGTCGTGGCTTGGTGTGGGTGGAAGTCATTTCAGGCTGAGACCACTGACAAGGCATGTGTAAAGGACAGTGAGAGTATATGGAACATCTGGGGTTTTGTGCCTGAAACAGCTATTGCTTGTAGTCTTGTAGCTATTGCCTTAAAAATATATGTAGCTAATAAAAGTAATTTTGATCACCAATTTCTCTCTCTCTATTTAAACACTGGTTAGAGACTTAATCAAACCCCTTTAATTCCACATAATAATTTAGTGCGGACTGATTATTTGAATATATCTCAGATACTTCAAACAAAGAATGCATGCACAAATATGATTACTGCAAATTATATCACTACATTTGATACTTCCTGTATTTTAAAACACTAGTACTGTGGGTTGAATTGATTTCATTAT
Organism: Marmota marmota marmota; assembly: GCF_001458135.2. Classification (NCBI taxonomy): domain Eukaryota; kingdom Metazoa; phylum Chordata; class Mammalia; order Rodentia; family Sciuridae; genus Marmota; species Marmota marmota. The sequence continues at coordinate 2,747,096 of NW_026000137.1, read as the reverse complement.
TATTTCTTTACCTTCCTGGATTTTAGATCCACTCATTTAGATTCCTTCTAGAGGTTCAGTAGTCTTTTTTTTTTAAAAAAATGTCTTGGGATTGTGAGTCACAGGTAAAACAACACCTTCTCGGAACAGCTCAGGTTACAGGATCTGAGGACTGAGTTTTTGACCATTGGGGTCTTGGTTGCCTTTCCAAATTAGTGATTCATTAAGTTGATTCCCAAGTATTTTATTTTATTTTTTTTTTTTTGAGGCTATTGTAAATGGGGTAGTTTTCCTCGTTTCCCTTTCTGAGGATTTGTCACTGATATGCAGAAATGCCTTTGATTTATGGGTGTTGATTTTATATACTGCTACTTTGCTGAATTCATTTATTAGTTCTAGAAGTTTTCTGGTAGAACTTTTAGGGTGTTCTAGGTATAGAATCATATCATCAGCAAATAGTGCCAATTTGAGTTCTTCTTTTCCTATATGTATCCCTTTAATTTCTTTTGTCTAATTGCTCTGGCCAGTGTTTTCAAAAACTATGTTAAATAAAAGTGGTGAAAGAGGGTATCCCTATCTTGTTCCAGTTTTTAGAGGGAATGCCTTCAATTTTTTCTCCATTTAGAATGATGTTGGCCTGGGGCTTAGCATAGATAGCTAAGCTAAGGTAGCTTTGTGATGTTGAGATATGTTTGTGTTATCAAATTTGAGTGGGCATTCCAGCTCAGTTTCATTTTTTCAGGGTTAAGTTTCACATATATTATTAAAAGTTAACACATTTTTTTTTTTTAAAAATGGCTCCTGTATTGGTTTCCCATAAGTTTTCTTTGCAAGATGTGTACTTTTAAAAATGTTGCTGAGTAAATATTTCCCTCCATTTAGCATGGAGTTCTGTTTGTTGACCAGGTCTTTATCACTGGAGCATGCTGAGTTGCTCTTCTTTCCACACCCCTACTGTGTAGTCCTTCCCCACCGGCCTTGAGCAGCCATTCCTATTCTCCATACAGTTCCTACTTTGTTCCACACTACTTGACTACACAGCATTCTCTGTAGTAAAGCCAACCTTATCTTATTTGTTCACCCTTTTTTCATATTATAACTGCCATTTACTCTTTATAGTAACTTTTCTCTTTAGAAATCATAATGAACTCCTAGTCTTAGGGTAACTCATTCCATTGAGCCGTATTTATTTTTTCTTTTGATCCTCAAATAAACAATAACAGTTTGGTCAGTAAAAGTCCCGTCAGACATGCTCCTCTGTCCTGCTAGCATTGCTCCTGAGTTTTTGAAAGTATCTTGATTTTTTTGGTGACACCTGGATGTTTCTCAGCTGGAAGCCATTACCTTGGAAGGATCCCTTCTTTTCCTTAGTGGAGAATTAGAACACAGGCCCAAATCTGGGCACTAGGATTGCACCTGAAATTTAATAATAGACAAGAGGATTAGTATCTGTTGACTGGAAAAATCTGACTTTTTGAGGCCCTAGGGGTTACCCACTGATGTTTTTCCAATTTGACCTATGTACTTCTCTTCCAGAATTTTCATAATACATGATGTTTTATCTTTAACCAATACATTCTAGTGCACTGACCATAAGCATTGTTTTGTGGAAAGAAATTCTGTTTGTGGAGTGGAAGAATTTATTTAAGTTGCTTAGAGGTTCATAGAAGGATTCACATGAAGACACAGTCACTGGGGAGTAGCACCAGTGTGTATTCTGCTCTCCAGGGTCCTCTTTCATGCTAGATCTAGGCTGCTCACCCTTCTCTTCATGAACTTCAATAGTTTTAATCTAAGATTTGCCAGGAATTGCAAACTTTTGGGGAGGAATGAACACTGTTCTTACTTTACCTCACCTGGGTCTTTCTCTAAGTTGTCTCTCTCCTTGCTTTACTTGGGTTTACAGGGACGAATTGCCCTATAAGCTTGGAGGCCAACAAGGATGCTTTCTGTTGTGTTTGCGGTTAACAGAGATGGCTAGATCACATTTAAGTAGCTCATCCCAAATATTGGAAACCTGAATCTTTTCCAGAACAGTTACTTTGCCCTAATGTGGAAAATTCAAGTATAGATTACTTTCCTGGATGAAGACTCATGAACAAAGCCAGTGCTGATACCGATTTTATTCACACAGACTCAACTGAAGTGCAGAACAGCTTAAATTGTATATAAACTTATGTGACAAATTTGTTGATGAACTTTATAGTACTGATGGAGTTATGTGATGCCACAGACTCTCAATATATGGTCATACATTGACAGTAGTCATGAGACTCATCACTTATTTTCTCTGGATCTGATATAGTATATAGAATTTGGAAAGTGGTATTTTGTTCCTTTAAAACATTACTCAAATGTCAGTGTGCTTCAAGCAATTTCCAAAAAAGTCTATTAGTTTTCTATTGCTGTGTAGTGAAGTTCCACAACACACTGGTTTATTATCTCACAGCTTCCATAGCTTAGAAGTCAGGTCATGCTGTGGCTGTTTTCTTTTCCCAAGATCTTAGGCTTAAATTGGGGTGGTATCTGGACTTGTGGTTCTTATCTAAGGTTTGGGATCCTTTTATAAGATCAAGAATTAATTTTCTTGTGTATGCAAGACAGTGATCCCCATTTTCCTGTTAGCTCTCAGGCAGACACTAGTCCATACCATGTAGGCCCTGCAGGCAGTTTGGTTTATAGCATGAACTTTTGCTTTTCTCCAGGCTAGCCAGATCACATCCCTCACATTCTCTTCTGCCATTAGTTAGAGAAAACGGTCTGATTTTAAAGGGCTCACTGGTTATGTCATGCCCATCCACTTAATCTCCCATTTGCCATGTAGCAAAATTTATAATCACGAACTGTCTCATTATAATCACATCCAAAAGAAGGGGAATTATTCAAAGGCAAGGGCTATTGGGTGTCATTTTAGAATTCTGACTATCACAATGAGTTTGCAGTTAAAGAATATTTTGTTGATAGCATTTTATGAATATATATGTTTAATTTGTCAAGATGGCATTGTTTTGATAATGGCTTTTGTAAATAAATGTATCAGCTCTTTTAGCAAGAAAGTGTGAAGATCACTTATTTAAGTGAATCTTCTTGAATATGATTTATTAATTTATTAGTCTGTTTAATTGAGCTTTACTGTGGGCCAGGCACTGAGCAAGGGACTTTTGGAAAAGGGGCAGCATCCTTGCTTGTGATGGTATACGTATGTATACCATATGTGAGAAGATTTTGAGCCTCACATGTGTTCTGGTGGAGTGCCTGAATAATGTAGTACTCTGAAAACTACTGCAGGATACTGATATAGTTTAAAATTAACATATTATCACTTCTTGGCCTTTTGGCTAAGATCAAGTGTAACATATGATCTAGGAACTAATTAGCAAGAAATGTTTGTCAATGTAGTAAGTGAAATCACCACCCTAGGTATGTATCTATTAAATCATACAGTTTCTAAGAAATGTATGTTGATTATTTTCTATATTTATTGTTATCATCTGCTACTACTTGGTGAATATGGTAAATGTGGAATGGCTTCAAAATATTCCTGGGAAATATTTTAGGTTTAGCTATTTAAATGTATTCCCCCCACCCCTAAACATTAGGAAAAAGCTGCCCCTCATCTGTCCTAGTAATAGAATACTTTGGAAAGCTGGTTTTCTATAAGTAAATAGTTGATCTTTACCCTTATCCATTGTGCCATACTCAGATCCTTTAAATAAGGCTATCTGACTCAGAACATATATAGATAGAGATAAGGCTTAACTTGCAGTAGATTCTGTAGTAGTTTCTCTGGCTTAAATTGTATAGACAGAATTTCCAAATGGTGTGCCTCATTCTCTCAAAGACAGCAGATAACCTTGGGAGGCTTAGGTTTGCTAGAGTTGGTAGCATGAAGGGCAGCAAATGAGAGATTTATATGATTTCATGAACTGGTTAAGAATAAAGTTCATTCCTTTAGCTTTAAGGGGCCCTGATTACCCTCCCTTCGTCTGCAGTCCAGGGGAAGTGACATTTGTCATTTTTCCTGTGCTAATGTTTTTGTTCTGTGGCTGCACTGGTGTACATATGCTACAAAGTTAAACTTTACCTGTGTATTTTAAGTGAGGAAAAATACAGTTTTTATCTGAAGAAGTATAATTTACTAATATGCTTCAAAGACCTTGAATAAAAAGTAGCATATAAGGTTAGAAAGCTCCATATTCTCCTTGGCAGAACTAAGAGATGGTGGCATCTGTGCTTCCTGGTGCTAAATTTTGGGGCTAGCAATGGAATTAAAACATATCACTTTTTCTATTTCAAATCCCACTAATATCTTTTTCATATTATTATTTATATGCATTTGTACAGATATATAAATAGGCTACTAATATTTTATGTAATAAATAAAAGCAATAAGTACTAATATTTTATAGTTGAAGCACAGAGATTAGATTTCTCTTGAAAATGTTACAATAAATGTCAAGACCCCTGAATTAGTCTCCTTTATTTGTGTCCTGCCTCCCTGACTCTCCTATACGCCCATCTTAGCTTTTACTTTCCTCTGCCATATTTTATAGTTTCTGTTACAGGTTTGTATAGGGTTCTTTTTTTGTTTGTTTGTTAAGTTTATTTTATAGTGTTTGATGCTGTTGTAACTGGTATTTGAAATTCTGATTTTTTTCCTAATTTCTAGAAATATGAATGATTTTTATATATTGATTTTATCTTTTTCACCCTTGATAAAAATCACTCATTTTCCTAAGTGGCTTTTGCATTTATAGATTTCATTAGATTTTTTGCATACATATGTTCTTTGAACATTCAGTTTTCTTTCTTTCTTTTCAATGTGAATAGCTTTTATTTATTTTTCTTGCCTTATCATCTAGAACTTACAATGCAATGTTGAATCAAAGTGCTGTGAGTGGACATACTTGAGTTGCTTCTGTTTTGGGGTGAAAAGTGGTCAGTCTCCCATCATTATATATGATGTTAGAAAATTTTAGATGCCCTTTATCAGGTTGAGGAAGTCTCATTCAGAGTGTCATGAATGGGTGTTGAATTTGTCAAATGCTTTCTTTTCTCTAAGATATCGAGATGATCATATGATTTTAAAAAATTTTGTGTATTATTTATCTTTGTTACATAAGAAATTATCCCATAATTTAAAATTTCAGAGCAACCAACATTTTTTTTTTAATCTCACAGTTTTTGTGGGTCTTGAATCCAGGTGTTTCTTATCTGTGTGCCTCCATCTCTCTGTGTTATAGGTGACGTTCCAGTTAAACAAAAACTGAAATTGCATTTGCACTTGAAGGCTCTACTTATTTGGTTGTTTTAAGGCCTCAGTCCTTCTGTATCTGCCTCTCCACAGGGCTGCTTCAAGATAGGCTGCCCCCCCCCCCCCCCCCCCAGAAATAGTGATATAAGGGAGAGGAAATGAGAATGAGGGAAAAGGAGGTAGAAAAACAATGCAGAATCTATTGTCTTTTATATAATATTTTCTCTGAAGTAGTATCTCATGATTTCTGCCATACTCTATTGGATACATGTCAATAAATGCAGTCTATAGTTAAGAGTTGAGAATTAAATAATAAGAAGGATACCTAGAAATGAGTGCCATTGAGAACCATTTTAGAGATGCAACATTATGCATTTTTAATCTTAAGTTGACCTTGCATCCTTGAAATTAATACTAGATTGTCATGATTTAATATCTTTTAGATATGTTATTGAATTCACTTTGTTAAAAGTGGACCAGTAAAATTTTGTGTCTACATGTTCATGAGAGAGATTGAGCCTGCGGTTTCCTTATAATATTTTTTGTCTGATTTTTGTATTGGTATGATGCTGACCTCAAATAATGAATTGGGAAATAGTCCTTCCTCTTCAATATTTTGGAGAACTTTTGAAAGAATTAGTTTTATTTTTTTCCTTAAATATTACTTTATCAGTGGTGCCATTGAGTCCTGGAAATTGTTTATGGTTTTGGCTCAAAATATAGTATCTTTAATAGATATGGTCTATTCAATTTATCTATTTCTTTTTGAGGGAATATTGGTAGCTTTTGTCTTTCAGGACATTTGTTTAATTTTGTCTGTGTTGCTGAATTTATTGGTATAACATTGTTCATAGTATAGTATCTGTAGAAATGTTAGTGTTGCTATCTCTCCCATTTCTAATATTGGCAATATATATTTTCTACTTTTTTGTTTTATCAGGGTGGCTAGAGATTTATCAAATTTTTATCTTCAGCTTTTGGGTATATTGGTTTTCTGTTTTCTATTTCATTTATTTTCACTCTAATATTTATTTATTTGTTTTAATCTTCCACTTATTTTAGGTTTCATTTGCTCTTCTTTCCCCAGTATCTTAAGGCAGAAGTCAAGATCATCATTTTGAGAACTTTCTTCTTTTGTATATGCATTGTTACTACAAATTTGATTTTGATGTGCCTTTACATATTTTTCTTTGTATTTATTATGCTTAAGTTTATTGACTTTTGATCTTTTGGGCCCAGGTGTAACTGAGTTGCTTCAGTAATGTGACAATCTTTTCTTCACTACTTTAAAAAGAATATAAGCCCTTAAAAATATTGAGTGCTTTTAATGCACTTGTGATAAATTGCTAGGGTTTGATCATGAGTAGGAGATTCTACCTTCAGTCTTTAAAAAAAACATCTTTTGCAGTTTTGTGGTATACTAAAATGCATGATATTATTCTTCACACTTGACTTATAATGGAACCTGTGCTTAGTAGTAGAGACACAATCCTGTCACAAGAGTTGATACTTAATATTTAATTTTAAAAAATAATATCAAAACATAAAAGAAGTTAGTTTGATCATACATACTTTTCTACTTTACTGGTTTAAAAAATTACATAAATTGGCACATTTATTATGTAATTCAGACAATGTAGGAGTGATGAAAATTACTGATCTTATCCTTTATCATGCAATTCCATATGTCTGGAGGTATATGCAGTTAAGCTTAGTGTGTTTCTTTCTATGCTTACAGGCTGATACACCCCAAAATATTAATATCTCTGACTGTTTCTGTATGTGTCTCTGTGTCTGTACACATCCATATACATAGACAAATTTATTCCTCATAAGAAATCAACCATTACATTTTATTCTGAGAAACTTGTAATTTTTACATGAATTATGTGGGCTTTTCTTAAATTTCTTCTGGCTTTCTTCATTTGATAGCATATAAGGATATGAAAACTTTTCATAGAAAAAATCTTTTCTTAGAAAAAGATTCTAAGAGCAATTTCATTTACAGTAATCTTTTCTATAAAGAGAATAATAAAGTTACCTAGTCTGTTATCTTGCTGTTGATGTGACAAAATACATAAAATAAACAACTTAAAAGCAGGAAACACTTATTTTTGGCTCACGGTCACAGAGCTTCAGGACGTGGTCATTTGGTTTTGTAACTTTGGGCCAGCGATGGAACAGAACAGCATATTGGGCAGCAAACAAAAGAGCAGAGCTACTCAGTTCATGGTGATTGGGAAGCTGGAGCCTGTTGGAGAAAGGACCGAGGTCCCAATGCCTCCTTCAAGGGCTTGCCCCCCCTTATCTGGCTTCCCTCCACTGGGCTCCACCTCCTGAAAGTTCCACTACCTCTTAGTAATGCCATGGCCTAGAGACCAAGCACACTAGCCTTTGGGGAACATTTAAGATAAACAATAACTCTTAGGTTTGCAGACAAGTTAGAGACTGCACATTTCCTTCTTAAAGACACCAGAATCTCCAGGGGTTAAGGAGAATTAAAGGGTTAGAACAAAGTAAAAAACAGAAGCAAAAGTTAGACTAAAATGAGAGTAGAGTAGGCTGTGAGTATGAAGAGAATGAAGATATTGGGAAGGAAGTAGAGATCTAGTGGAATAATGAAAACAAACTCTTGAAATGTTAAGTGTTTTTCATTGATAGTGTTATTTCTATATATCTGTTAGCTTTGGACTTAAAAAGAAAAACCCACAATTATCCTCAATTCTTTAGCATCTCTAATCATTAGCTCTATTCTAGTTTGTAGCTGAAATCAAGTTGGAGACAGATTTTATATATACATGTATATGTGTATATATATTCAAACATAATATTTTTAAGCAAAAAATAGTGCCTTCCCCACCTTTAAGCCTGTAGATGATGGTCAGTTGGTTAAAGTGTCTGATTCAACCCAACCTTTTTTTTTTTTTTAATTAAGTCAAGTTACTACCCTCTTAATATTCAGAAATATCCACTTGGATAAAGCATATGACAGAGTTCAAGGACCACGTAAGGCTAGTAGTCTATATAATAAGCTTCTTGATTTAGAGATAATTTTTAAAAATGGAAGCTCTGAGTAAGCATAAAAAGAATGATTGTGAGAATGAAAGGTTTACTGTGGCTTTTAGAATTTGGGCTTTTTGGATATTTCCTGGAGTATAAATTGGCACACTTTCTAGAATGGTAGCCCAGCATGTTTAGTGATATTAAAGTTTCAGTGGAGAATTCTGAATTTAATTTATTTTATTTTCCAGATATGTGTCACAAAGATGTCTACACGGAACTGTCAGGGGATGGATTCAGTGATCAAACACCTGGACACAATTCCTGAGGATAAAAAAGTCAGGGTTCAGAGGACACAGAGCACTTTTGACCCATTTGAGAAACCAACTAATCAAGTAAAGAGGGTACATTCTGAGAACAATGCCTGCATTAACTTTAAGACCTCCTCTGCTGGCAAAGAATCACCTAAAGTTAGGCGGCACTCCAGCCCCAGCTCGGTAAGTGCAGTCTCCTCATTTATCACAGGGTAAACAGGGAGACTATCCCTCTTGTAATAGTAGCACGCTGTGTTGAAAGACAGCAGATGTTTTTATCAGTGTGTTTTTATGGGTTTTCTCCCAGGGTGGTTTAATGTTTGGGAAGGAGAGAGAGGAGAAGAAAATTGTATGCAGACTCTTTAATCATAAGCACCCAGCAAGCAAATGAATGAAATGACTCTATTTTTGGAAAAAAATTCTTTTTTAAAAGTTGTTTTTAGATAGAGAAATTTTGATTAAAAATATTTTGTGTTTCAAACTCTTGGAGAGGTTCTTGAACTTTATTGTGTCTGTTTTGATTAGTGAATTCACAAAGTATCATTTTAGAATAAATGTCAAAAGTTGTTCATATGTGGTATTACAGTTTGTTTTCAATGGAAATATTTTTGAACCTAAGAGTTATACATTAAAATTGGTCTTACAAGATGCTTTTGGTTTATATTGTATTTTTCCTCTCTGTGACCTAGAACCAGCCATTTCTCCAGATGATCATGAAATTTACCAAACTCTAAAGGCAACTCTTTTCTTTTGACCTAAGAAGGTTGCCTTGGTTTGGGTTGCTATAACAGAATATCATAGATTGAGTGGCTTAAACAAAAGAAATTTCTTTCTTACAGTTCTATAGCTGTGAAATTCAAGATCAAGTTTCTACCAAATTTGGTGTCTAGTGAGGACATTCTGCTTGGTTTGCAAATAGCCATTTTTTTCCCCTGTATCCTCACAGGGTGTGGGGGAGATCGATCCTCTCCCTCATATCTCTTATTATCTTATTATAAGGGCACAAATTCCATTCATAGGGCTCCAACTTTATGATCATATTATCTTACAAAGGCCTAATCTCCTAATACTATTACATTGGGGATTGAAGATTTTCAACATGAATTTTGGAGAGACACAAATATTCAGTCCATAGAAAAAGATAAAATTCCAAGGTTATTGCTGCTCTATATCTGTAAAATTTTTCCTGGAACTCATACTTTCAAGAATGGCCTGCATTTAACATGGTAAAAAAAATCCCACTGTCATTTGAAATTAAATAATTTTCAGGTTTAATCTACACATAATTTTTTGACTTAGATGTTTTAAGAGTTTAGAAGGTAAGGAAATGCTCAGAGAATTTTAATTCTGCTATCTTTCCAAGAAACACCTGCCATTTCACAAATTTTAAGCTGTAAATTTTATGAAGGCAAAAACTGAGCTTGAAATGTCAACTGCTAGAAGAGTATTGACACTTCAGTTAAATTAAACTGAATGACTTCGCATAATCTTATGGTATATTTTATATTAACAAGGCTGAAGTAAATATTATTAATGTAATATTATTGTGAGAATTGATTATCTGATTATTTCTTAGACATTTCCTTCATAATCCTTACCTGTGTGTGTGTGTGTGTGTGTGTGTGTATCATGTATCAAAGATTCATCATTAACTCCTGGAAGAATTTTTAGATTTAAATTATGTAGGAGAAATGAAAGGAGTTGTTGAGAATGATCAATTCCTAATTATGCATTTTACTATGTAGTTATCATAATATTATAATATGTATCAATGTATAAATGATATATAGAAATTTGCATTCCAGATATTACAACAATGCATTCTTATACTAAAAAAATTTACTTACTGTGTACCTGAAAATTTATCTGATAATATGTTTTGTCTGGAAATTATAGTCATAATCCACTAATGCATTATTTCTTTTGCTGCTAATTGTTCTTACTTTAGCCATTGGGAGCTTTTTTAGCTTGTCTCTAGTGTCATTTTGCAGTTTTCATCCCTTTCTTTTGATTATTTCCTTATTTTCTGGTCTTACAAGATGCTTTTGGTTTATATTGTATTTTTCCTCTCTGTGACCTAGAACCAGCCATTTCTCCAGAGAACTCTCACAATGATATTTAGAAACCAAGATCTGGGTAATGAGGGTGCTTATTGCTACTGAGTTCATGCAGTTTTAAAAATCAGTGCATATGTCATAATGTAAAAATTTAACAGTGAGATTTGGATATTTGTTTTTGATTTTTACTCAGGTACTAATTAAAATCATTATCATGAAAAGAGGACTCATCCATCCATATGATATGCTCTGTATTTATCTTTTATTAAAATTAAATTTTATATTTTTATTAAAGTGGTATTTGAACATAGCTTAAATTGTCAAACAGGAGAGAATTCTGGGCATATGGCAGTGGCATAGGTTTTGAAACCCTTCATATAATTAGAGTAGATTATATAGTAAAATCAAAAGCAGTGGATAAGATTTCCAACAAAGTATCTCATGAACCTCACAAAAGGTCTGAGTGAACAAACCATCTACGGTTTTAAGAGCTCTGTGGTATCCGAAAATGTAAGGGAGGACGCTTAGGGAAGGCAGAGGGACAAGAAATGACTCCTCTCAGAACCAGGAAACCCCCAAATTGTCAAATACATGCTGGTGGCTTATTGGGCCATTCTGCAGATAGCAACAGCAACTGGGAGGGTTCCCTAATGGCTCCCTTGAGTAGGCAAGTGCAAGAAGAATCTGGGGAGATATAAAAATATTTGGGTGTGTCTAGTCTTTCTTAGGATATATCTCTAAAATGACAAACCAAAGCACTCCTGCCCTGAATAGAAAATGTTGGAGTGAATTCTGTGTGGGGCAGTTTCAATGGAGGCAAAGAAAGACCACAAAGGAGTGTTGAAGGGAATTGGACTTTAGATACAACTAGTGATTTACAGGATAGAAAGAAACACACCCGGAGAGAATTTTCTGTGTTATATTTCTGTTCCCAAATACGTTTCTTTTTTTTTTTTTGCCTTAACTTAATATTCAAAATGTATACTCCAATTTTGATGATGTAAGTATTGTTCATAGTCAAGAAGCAGAGTGTTCTGTGATTCAACTTCTATCCTTTCCTAGTTTCAGTTGCCTCCTCTTTTCATTTGTTCACAATTAACATGAGTTGTATGATTTTAATCATGAATGGGGGCCTATAACTATTTGACAAAACTATAAAAATCCTCAGAAACAAATGAGAATCAGGTAATCTATCAGATTTTCTCCTGAGATTGTCATTGCAAGTTCTCCCTTGTCCTAATTGTATATGGATTGATTAATCTCTAACTATCTAAACCACCTTCATGAGAATATTATCTTCTTGTTTTATGTTGAATACCTGTTCTCTGGGTTTACTTCTCATTTTACTTCTTGGTTTATTTCACAGTTTTGTAGAAGAGTATTTTCTAGCAGGTGCCGCAGTCCGGCTGCAGCAAAATAACCGGGGGGTGACGAGCAACTTGTGTACATTGATACAGCAGGAGTGGGAGCCGTTTATTGTAGGACAGGAGGGGTATATATATATTACACACAGCTTATCTTAATTAACATAAACTAGATACAGCAGTCAACCAATAAGGAATCTCCACACTTAATGGCTCGCTAGCATTACTTCACAAACCACTCCCCCTGGCAAAATGCCAGGCGCCATCCTGACTTGTTTACAGACCCTAACAAGTAGGGCTCTTACACATATTATTATGTGCATGTCTTTATTAATGCTTATTATTTGTTCAATAATCTGGCTTAATATATGATTCTAGTTTAGAAAACATTTTTTACTAGACATTTGAAGACCTTGTTTTGTTGTTTTTTAGGTTCCTACATTGCTATTGAAAACACTAGACTATTCTGATTCCCAATTCATTCTTTGCTATCTGCCTTTTTTTTTTTTTTTTTAGTTGGACACAATATCTTTATTTGTTTAT
>NW_026000137.1:2681490-2734560 GCF_001458135.2 Marmota marmota marmota | reverse complement strand
CTTTTTTTTTTTTTTTTTTGGTGGAACCTCCTAGGACTTCCTCCTTATCCCTGTTGTAGAACTTTTTCAGGGTATTCAATGAGTTCTTCTCAAGTTTGAAATTAATTTCTTTAAGTTTTAGCAAATATTCTTTTATTGTTTATTTATTTTTTCTTTTAATCTCTTTCTTAAAAAAAATATTAGATGAATGGGTTACCTTTTTGTTGCTATGACCAAAGTACCAACAAAAATAATTTAGAGGAGAAAAGTATATTTTGGTTCATGATTTTAAAGCTTCAGTCCATGGCCCAGGTAAAGTAGAATATCATGATAGAGGAGTGCTGCTCGTAGTGATGGGAAGCAGAGAGAGAAAAAAGAGAAGGGGTCACAGGGAAGATGAACCCTTCTAAGGCATGCCTCCAGTGACATACCTCTTCCAACCACACCCCTCCTGCCCACAGTTACCACCCAGTCAGTATATTCAGACATGATGGACTAATTAGATTATAGCTCTCATAATCTAGTCATTGTGCCTCTGAATATTCCTGCATTTATTATAGGAGCTTTTGGGTACACCTCATATTCAAACCGTAACAAAGAATGTTGGTACTACTGTGAATTTATCTGCTGATTTCCTTATATTTTCTATTTTAAAAAATTTCCCTGCTTTCTTGGGGTTTATTTGTTTTAATCCTTCCATTGAATTTTTAATTATATAGCATTTATTTCCATGTGCTCTAATTCTTTGGATATTCTTATAAAAATCATCTTAAAAATAATCTTTTCCAATGAATAATAAATCACTTCCTATGTTTCTGAGGATTCTAAATGTGGACTGAGAAATTTTGAAAAAAAAATTTATACCGTCTAAATTATTTTTTACTTTGAGTTCCTTGTTTTGGTCTTTGCCTTGCCTATTGAGATTTTTGGTGGGTCTATATCATGCTAGTTGAAGAGAATTGTTGGCTCTTAATTCACATTATAAAAAGTTGGGAGCTTTGTGTGGCTGGGTGACTTGTGAATTGGTAGGCTTCAGAACAGGGAATTTTATTGAAGGCCCAGTCATTTACTAGAACTCTTAAATGTCAGTATCTCCTGATTTTTTCCCCTCTTCACTGAGGGGTTTTCCACAAATAGATTTACCAGTGTATTTTTATGTCATATAAGCCTAACTGCCATTATTCTGAGATGATCAAGACAGGCTGCGGGCCTCCTAGTTCTCTATGCAGACTTCCTTATGATTTGTTTTCATGTAGCATGACTCTTCATTCTGACATCCACAGTGTCTGGTGTCCCAGTTCTGAGCCTCCCTGGTTCTACTTATTCAGAGGGTAAACCTCTGCTGGGATTGGAGAGGCATAGATACACAGCTCGGAGTGTCTTGTAGAATGGACCTCCTCCTAACCCACTCCAAATAATTTGTTTTTAGCCCTGTTGAGCCTCAGCCTCCAGTTGTTTTATTTATTTTTTATTTTCATGGGTGCTGGGGATCAAACCTAAGGCCTTGAGCATCACTGGTTACGTCCCCCGCTCTTCAGTTCTTAAGGATTTTTGTGATTCTGAATGTGAATTGACTTCTCATTTTTTTCCCCCTTTGGTCATTTAAGTATCAAGAGTTCTTTTCTTATCCTAGTCAGTGACCTCTTCTCCACTTTTATCCCATTTTCAAGTTTTTGCTTATATAAAAAAATTCAGTATCAATTGGTGGGGAGGAGAGAGAAATACTTGTTGAAGCCACCCAGTTTAACTGGAAATTTTCTGTTTCTCTCCTGTTGTATTGTTAATTTTCTTTATATCCTCTTCCCTCAGTTTCATATTAGGCTTACCCTTTCCTGGTCCACTCTGGAATGGCTTTCGGATGTGGCAGAGTACTTACCTTATTTGTGTGGGAACTGTTTTGCAGTCTTTTCATTTTAGAAATTTTACCCTTCTCTCAGTGTACTCTGGAAAAATGTGTTTGCTTTTTTCTTATTGAATTTGAGATAGTTTCTTTTTCTCTTTTAGCAGAGTACTACAATATTATTACTACCATTTTTCTGAGTTCTTTCTGCCTGTTACTTTTTTGTTCTCTTCCCTGTTGTGATAGGAAGGAATGTTTAATTACTTTTTTTGTGTGTGTGGAAGGACTAATTTCTATTGGATTTAAAATTGGGTAGAAAATGAGTCAGTAACTCTTCTTGCGAAACACTATTTTAAATCCCCCACAACAATGTATAGGTTTGATCATGTCATACCCATGGGAAATATGGGAAAGCATGAGAGGGTTTTTTGGTTGTTGTTGTGGGGGGAACAGGTCTTTTATTCTTAAATATGTTCTGATGATATAACACTGGTTGATAAAATCAAGAGAATCACTTTACCCAAGAGTAACCAGGGTTAATTCATATCTTTATTTTACTTTAATTTCTTTTGAAATGTTATTTATCTTGAATAGTCTTGAAGAGTAGAGTTGAGAAGGAAAGAAAGACTGATAAACTGTGGCAATATATCCCCTATTTTTAAGAGACAAGTATTGTTTCTTGAAACTATTTTTAAAATACCTTGTCTTCTTGTATATGTGTACTATTCACATACTGGCTCTTTTATATGTTATGAGCCATACATAAATGAAATCAAGAAACCAAGAGTATTTTGATATCAGTGACTCTCAGGCTCATCTGTACTTGCTGATTTTTTTTCTAGAGAGAGGCACTTTACAATTCAGGCAGAATGTAAAGAATGTAATTTTATTTAAATAAGTATATTTCAAGAGAGTGTTTGACAGATTTTGTTTCCAGTCTTACCTTTGTAAGCCTACTTTCTATAGGACCAATCCTCTGGGTAGTGACTGGGTAGTGACCCTCATTATCCTTTCCTGTCACTCTTCCCCAGCCCCGCTGTGCTCTCCATGGCTACAACTTTTAGGAGTACCATAGGTAGACTGCCTCTCTTGCCAGCTCAGTTTAGAAGGGATTTCACTGAGTTGTGTTACTATAAGCTGATCTTAAAGAGAACATGTTTTCAGAATTTCATATTTAGGTCACATTTTTCTATAAATTTTACTCACCATGTAAATCTGCATCCTGTGACTGGCAGGCCTGATCAGGAGGGAGGAGGAAGATGTTGACTTGCAAATGAGAGTTCCATTTCAGTTCTCCTTCTTGGGGGAGTTTCCTTTTGGCATTGCTTCTCCTAGATAGGGAAAAATTCCCAGGTCCAACCTGGCCTCCTTGTTAGCTTATTAGCATTTGATTCCATCCCGCTGTCCATCTCCAAATCTCATTTGTATTCAAGTTTCCTATCAATTATGGATATCCTTAGTGTAGATATAATAGGGATGTGAATGCTGGGCAATCGAGCCTGTTCTGGAGGTCAAAGGCAAAAGAAAATACAGCCAAGGAGGCAGGTTTGATTTCAAATTATTATTTAATGCGGTCACAAAATTCTGATTGAATTCTTCCTCCCTCATCCTTATACCCACTGTCACAATTACAGTACAACATAGTAGATTAGTAATTCTTTTCTTTTTTCTCTTTGTGATACTAGAGATTTGACCCCAGAGCACTTTACCATTGAGCTACACCTGCACAGACATTTTTATTTTTTATTTTGAGATGATTTCCCTAAGTGGCAGAGGCTGGCCTGGAACTTGGAATCCTCCCTTCTCAGCCTCCTGAGTCACTGGGATTATAGATGTGTGCCACCACACCTGGCAAGATTAGTGTTTCTTAATTGTGGTTTCCCTACAATTTAGGGTTTTATGTTCCAAATCTTAAAGTATCTCTCAAAAGTCATGTGGTAGAGGTTTGGTTACCAGCCAAGGCTCTAGGAAGTGGGCCTCAGTGGAAGGAAGTTAGGTCACTGGGGATATACTTTTGAAGGATATATTGGGACCCCTGCACCTTCTTTTCCTTCTTTATTTGCTTACTAACTACCATAAGGTAAGCAGGCCTCTTTGGCCACATGCT
Organism: Marmota marmota marmota; assembly: GCF_001458135.2. Classification (NCBI taxonomy): domain Eukaryota; kingdom Metazoa; phylum Chordata; class Mammalia; order Rodentia; family Sciuridae; genus Marmota; species Marmota marmota. The sequence continues at coordinate 2,730,634 of NW_026000137.1, read as the reverse complement.
CCTACCATGATGTACTGTGCTGCCATAGACCCAAAGCAGTAGGGCTAAGTGACCCATGGAATAAAGACAAACCTTTCACCTTTAAATGGTTTCTCTCAGATATTTTGTCACAGTGACATTAAGGGAGTCCCCAGGAATCTCAAGAAAGAGGGTATGTGTAAAGTTTAAAGGCAATAGTAATTAAAGTCAATATGAATTGTGGGTGGACATTTTTATGGCCATTTCATTTCATCGTTACAATGAACATTGAGATACTCATACAATTTATAAGGATGCAATTCAAAAAACCATCCCTGCTCCTAGGAATGGGATTTCAGTGGAAAACAGGTTTAAGCATGACTAATGTCATCTCCATTTTGGTGGGAGTTAGGACTCCCTGGGAGTATTCCACTAATAAGTATATTAGTGGTTAGAGAGAGAGAGAGAGAGAGAGAGAGAGAGAGATTGATTCTCGAGAGAGAGATTGATTCTCGATTTTGATCAAGTTTGTTTGAATTCTAGTTCTGCCAGTAGCTGTAGATTCTTAAATGAATTACTTTATTTCTCTAGTCTTTACATTCTTCATGTCTAAAAGGGAATAGTAGTAGAACCAGTCTCATGGTGGTACTATATGGACTAAATTTAGGTAATGTATATAAACTTGAAAGCCCAGCATATGCTATACTAAAAAAAATAAAATTACTAAATACTAAAATACTAAAAATACTAAAAATACAAAAAAATACTAAATTTTCACTGGTGGTTGTTATTATTACACAGTTAAAAAAAAAAAACTAGAGATATCAATGTGTAGTGACCCTTTTTTTTTGTACTGGGGAGTGAACTCAGGGTCACTCAATCACTGAGCCACATCCCCAGCTCTTTTTGTATTTTATTTAGAGACAGGATCTCACTGAGTTGCTTAGTGCCTCACTAAGTTGCTGAGGCTGGCTTTGAACTTGAGATTCTCCTGCCTCAGCCTCGCGTGGTGATCCTTTCTTAATGGCAAGGTTGCAAACACTGTTCAGCTGGAAAATCTACACTTTACATTAACCTTGCTGACATTTCCTTCCACTGATATAGACAATTGATGTTTCTCTGCACTTGTAATCTGTTTTGAAAAATATACTAACTTCATCTCATTGAATCCCACATCCCTGTGTGATTAGGCAATAATAAATAAAGTCAATATGAATTGTGGGTGGGCATTTTTATGGCCATATCATTTCATCATTACAATGAACATTGAGATACTCATGCAATTTATAAGGATACAATTCAAAAAACCATCCCTGCTCCTAGGAATGGGATTTCAGTGGAAAACAGATTTAAACATGACTAGTGTCATCTCCATTTTAGCAGTTGCAGGCTTATTCTCTGTATTTCCAACTCCCTAAAGTGCTATCGCAAGCCTGCTTTCTAAGTACAAAAGTTGTCAATGGAGAATAACCCCATAAATGTGTTTCCTACCCATCCATGCACCTGACACCAAGGAGTCAAAGATAATGTATAGGATTAGCAACATTTTGGTTTGACCTCTCATGTTTATGTAAGCGTGATGATTTAATAAAGTTGCAAGAAAAAAAAAGGCCTAAACTTCATTTATTAAACAAAACAGAACATTTCCTTTTTCATTGTTCTTAGTTTTTCTCATTTGATAGGAAGGATTTTATTATTGGTCTTTTTAAAAGACTTGGCATTTGGATTTCTTATTTATATGCAGAGTAATTACAGATCAGACTATTTCTGCATACTTAAAGTAGGAGACTCATTTTATAAGAATATAACTCCCAAAGCTTAGATTATCTCAGACATGGCCTATTCCTTAGGATCTTCTCCTGTAGATTAGGATAATATTTAGAGAGGAATTAAATGTTTCAATTCTACTATGAAGTCAATGTGATTGATCTATAAATTGTTGTGTATTTCCACAATATATAGGTATCCGTTTCACAGGGCAGATTACCACCATATGTGGCCAACAATTAATTTTCTGCCATTGTAAGTTAATAGAACATACTTTAACCATGGAAGTTCATGCTTCTAAGTACATTTGGTTAGATAAACAGTACTTTGTAGTCTTAGCATATTATCTTTACTTGATTTTTCTTGTGAATAAGTGGAGATTGTGTTCATAACAACAAAATTTTCCTCGTTTTAAAGATTTCTTTAGTTCAGTTTTTTAAGTAGTATGGTCTATGTCTTATCCCAAAACAGTTACATATACAAGGCAGATTGTGAAAAGTAAAATATATCATTTTTAGATTATTATTTATGCTTTTCCTGCAGGAGAGAATATTGGCTTCTATTCTCTTGCCAGTTTTGTGGGGACTGTCTCTGGTACTTGCTCTAAATATTCATTAGCAGTTTAACTCCTAATAGAAGTAAAGAATAATTTTCTGCTGCTACTTTTTTCTTTAGCTTAGATTGTATCCATTCTTAAAGGAACACAAAAGCAAACACACAGACCTCTCATTCTGATTTTAAATAATTTAGAGTGGAACTGTGAACACAATATTTTCCCCATTGAAGATCATTTTATACGAAGTTTAATATAGGTTTAAAATTCTATTTAAAACTTGGGCTCAGGAGGGTGATGGTAAAGTGTGACATTCGCAAGCTGTTTCTTGGTGATGAAAAATGCACAAGAACATAACCCACACAGGACTTGTCAGGCAGCCTGGAATGTAATTTTCCACTAAATTTTACTTGATTCAACTCAACACATGGTTTGTATCTTACACATTTCTTGAAGGAAAAATATAAGTGGTCCTAAGTTAATATGATGCTTAGAGCTCAGAGAGCTCCTCCTTGCAATCCTTGGATTAACTTACATGGAAACTAGGTAAGCTCCTAGAAGAGCATCTCATAACCTCCCATTCCTTCTTTTTCTGCCTCCCTTTCTTTCGATATTGAATTTTGAAATATCATCTTTTGTCTTTCTGGCTGTCTGTCTAGTTATTGATAGATTATTGAGCTGAATTATATTCCCCCCAAATTCCTATGTTGAAATTCCAACCTATAGTATCTCAGAAGTAACTATATTTGAATATATGATCATTAAAAATGTGATTAAGTTAAAATGAGTTTATTGGGACAGGACCCTAATCCAATATGACTAATGTCCTTACAAGAATAGTGAGAGACCCCAGGTATGCACTCAGTTGGAGAAAAGACCACATAAGGAGCTAGTAAGAAGGTGGCAATCTGCAAGCCACAGAGTGAGGCTTTGGGAGAAATCAAACCTGCTATGCCTTGATCTCCAACTTCTAGATTCCAGAATTGAGAGAATAAATGTTTTTGTTGTTGAAGCCAGTCAGTCTGTTGTATTTTGGCACCTTTAGCAAAGCAATGCATTCATATAAAATAAATCCTAGTTATTTAATTAGATGTTTTCTTAATATATTGTTCATTATGAAGTTTGTGCTACTGTTTTTTTTTTTTTCTCACACTGAGTGCCAAATGAGAGCAGATTAAATAGATGGGTTTTACTTTGAGCAAAAACATATTCAATTAAAACTCAGTGTATGATTAGGCAAATCAGTCTTTCCAGGAGGTTTTTCTCTTAATACATTTATATTATAATAAATGATGCTGAAAGCACTGTAAAACTATAGGAATTCTGATTTTTTTGATGGCAAGCATTCTGTTTTGTTGCATATTTCATTAAAAAATTAGTAACCTATAATCATGGAGCATGGGATGAAATTGACCCTTCACTGAGTACTTTTTTCGGAAATTGGTTACTATGGTGTTCAACTCTGTGGCAGATTGAGTAATTGACCCTGAAAGTATTCTTGCATCTTTATTAAATTTCTCAGCAGTTGTTTCTGCGTTTGTCACAGTCTTCCTATAGAGGTGTTCAATCACTGTCCAGAGATATGCTAGATTAATACATGGGACTCTCAGAAATTAATTATTTCTTCTCTTTTTATTAGCCTTAATGATGAATAGCAGAAGTTACTTGATCATCCTTCCTTGGCATGCACATCTTTAAGTTATCATGTGTTGTGTATACTTTGAAAGATCTGACTCTGGATTCTGCAAACTGTTTAGTTCTACACACAGATTCTGATCTTCATTACATAGAATAGCTGTTGCTGAAAGTATCACATGAAAGTTTGCATTTGTAGTGAGTCGATTTTCTACCACTGAAACTTTGGGATGTTTACATGTAAATTGGGGTGATAGAAAAATTGCATGTGTACCTGTTTTCTGCAACCTCTGAGACATTAGTTTTAAGGCCCTAACATCGAGACATGTTAAGAGATTTATTTGTAGGTATAAGGATTAAGAGAGTTTGTTTCTATTCAATGGAAGAGTTTGCTTTTTAAAAATTTTTTTATATGACATATCATACATTTGAATCAGATGGGATATAATTTCTCATTTTTCTTAGTGTACAGGTTGCAGAATCACATTGGTCATGCAGTCACGTATATACTCACAGCAGTAATAATGTCTGTTTCATTTCACTGTCCTTCCCTTCTCCCCCTCCCCTCCCCTCACATCACTTCTCTCTACCCAATCTAAGGTGACGCTATTCTTTTATTTTATATTATTTTTCTCACATCTTGATACATGTATTTTGTATAACGATGAGGGTCTTCTTCCATCTTCCAAATGCTTGTTAATATCTCTGAAATACTGCAGGTTAGGAGATTACTTGTCTTGTTCTTTAACTTAAAGCTAATTAATCAAATGTTTCATCATTATGTATAAAATTTACTGTAGGTTCCTGTAAAATAGTCTTTATGAAATTAGGAAACTTTCTTTTATTTCTAGATTATATATTTTCTGTTTTTATTTCATATGTGTGTGTTAAATTTATTTTTCAGAATTCATTGTTATTACCAAATTTACTTTCCCTTATGTAGTGAAATGTATAAATTTTTTGAGGTTGAGCTAATCTAGAATTCATGAAAGAAGTCTTAATTGATCATGATGCTTTATTTTATTTACAGAACATTATCTTATAGATTTTTGGATTTTTTGCTTCTGTGTTTATAATACTCAGCTGTTTTAAATTAACAAGTTAATTTTTGAATTTTGGTAATAGGTTTTGCTAGTCTCAGAAAATAAATTTTGTAGCATCTGACTTTTTTTTTTGGCTACCTACTTATACAACTTAGTAATTATTCATTACCTAAATTTTAGTAAAGTTTCCCTTAATAGACTGTAGCATCTCCAAGTTTTTATTATTTAAATTTATTTTGTTTATTGAATTTTGTTTTTTCCTTAAGACAATCTGGGTAACTGATATTTTTCTAGAAAATAAAGTGTTCATTTTAAATTCCCATGTATTTTGGCATAAATCTGTACATAGAATTCCAGGTATGTTAATGGCAACAAAAGATCTGTTCTTATACTGAGTCTTACAATAAATTTCTAATGTTTATTTGGTGCTCTTTTTAAAGATCCAGAAGATTATCTCTTAACAGTCTTTACAAATAGTATTTGGTTTTATTTTATTTATTTTTGATCATATCTACAATATTTGTGCTTCATATCTCATGAGTATTATCTTCTGTTGTCTTTATTAATCCTTTCCTACTGTGTCATTTGTTGCTCCTTTTCAAGCTGCAGTTAAAAGTCTGCATCATATTACTTTATTCTTTTCTAATATGGACATATGTATTTAAATTTTCTTTTACGTTTCAGGGATCATAATGTGTCATGTCCTCATTGTCATATATTTATTTATGAATTTTCAGTTTTGGTTTTCTTTTCAATGGTTTAGTTTCCCTTTTATTACTTTTTAATAATAATAATAATATAATGAATATAATAATATAATAAATAAGTAACAAATTTATTATGTATAGTTACTATAGTGAAGCAACTTACCATATTCATTATTTCACAGTTACCCAGGTTTTTTTTTTTTTCTGTTATATAACAAGAGCATATACAACTTACTTATTTAGCCAGAATTTCAAATACAGTATAATTTTATTAACAGTATTCTTAATTTCTGATTTTATTGCATTATGTTTTTAGATAAAGTAACTTCTTGGAATGGATTATTTCTAAGGTTTTCAATATTGAGATATTTTTCATGACTTAATCTATGGTAATTTAAAAATTAATATTAAATGTGTGTTTGAAAAGAATATAAACACATCAATCAGTATATTCAACTAAGCTGGTAATTCTAATATTTAAGCCTAAAGTTCCCTTACTTGTTGATTTTCTTGGTTGCTCTTGTTGATGTCTGAGCAGTGTTATCACCAAGCATTCAATTGACACCAATACTTGTTTCATATATTTAAAACTATGTTTCTAAAACTTTATTAGTTTATTATTTTTAAACTCCTCAGTAGATTTTAATGTTACTGTAATGTATTATTTTTTAAAATACTAATTTTTTTTTGCTATGTTTCCCCCTTACTTGTCTATTTTCAGATTTATCTTTTGCTATAGCTCTGTATTTTCTCAATAGCACATTGCTAATTTTTTTTTTTTGCTTTTTTTTTCTCTCAGTAGGGGAAGCTGATTCAAGCATGCTTATTATAATCATTAATTAGCTTCGACTTACTTTACTTGGGTTTAAAAAAATGTTTTTTTGTAGTTGTAGATGGACAGATGCCTTTATTTTATTTATTTGCATGTGGTGCTAAGGACTGAACCCAGGGCCTCCCACATGTAGGCAAGCGCTCTACCACAGAGCTACAGCCCAAGCCCACTTTCCTTGTTTTTTTGATAATTTTTTACTTCTCATGCTTTTTATTAGGAATCCTTCCTCCTATATCCTCCCACTCCATACCTTCTTTCCTCTTCTTCACTACACTTCCCCCTTCTATTCCCTTTTCCTCAATTTGTTTGACATTTGTACATCTTATTTATATTAACCTAGTTATTCTCTTTAAAGAGTTAAGAAACATACTAAAATTTTTGCCTTTGGAGTTGATCAGTATCTGCTGTCTGTCTTGATGAATTCAAGAATCTCGACATATTATTTTTCCTTTCCTACTGTTCCTTGCCTTCCTGTACTTCTTCCATCTCTTCAACTAAGTTTTATATTGAGTTAATAAGAAACTATGTGGGCAGTAATGTTGCACAGTATCCATATTCTACTTGAGAGACTAACTTGAGTATAGATCAGTGGTACCAAATAATTTTGTCTTTGAATTTTAAAAATATTGCTTAACTGCCGTTTGCAGCCATTGCTGTCTGTGAAAATATTGTGCTTGTTGAATAATCTTCATATTTAGATGCAGTCTCTCCCTGAAGTTTTCTGGGAGAAATCTGTTCAACCGTTGAGCCTACTTACTACTTTTTCAGTAATCTCCATTCTTCCATTCACTGCCCATTAAATGTTTTATTTCACTGATTAAGTGTTTCATATCCACACTGCCTCATTGGTTCATTTTTTAATGCTGTGATGTCTTCTCAAAGCTTTTTGAAGGTTTGGTTATTTATATTCTAAGTTATTCTTACATTTAGGCTGTCACCTGTATCCAGGCTTTCTGTTATCTGCCTATTACATTTTATACTTCTTTTTCAGGACACTGATTTTCCTGAAATGATTTGTGATTTGTGATTGTATATTCATCTTTGTATATAAGAATCATTATCATGATTTATTCTAGTTTCTGTAACTTATCTTTATTCTGGTTTCTGTAACTTATCTGTACTGACTCTGTGAAAGAGACAACGATTATAGATTGTGGGATGGGAAACATTGTCCTTGCCCTTGGTGTTGGCTTGTTGAGTCTGCTTTGCCCCTCTCCAGATACCACATTCTCAGCTGTCTCCTTTGCATATGTGCCTGTGTCTTTCTTGGGAAGCTGTTGTGCTCACTAGTGTAGTCACAGGTCCCTGTTGCTTTGTCTCTTAATAGTCTTCTCCTAATGTTGGTGTTTTCCCCTTAAGTTTTGATTCTGATTATGTGCTATCTTTCAGCAGTCCTCAAAATTTCTGATTAGGTATTGGCACTGTTTTCTTTTTCTCCTTCCTAATTCTGGTGTACTGTTTTCGCAAATTGTCTTCTCAGTCACTGTGTGGTGTTTATGGTGGGAAGGAGGTAAGAGCATGTATTCAAACTGCTGCATAGAGTCCTTATAAATGGTGCTAGTACTCATTCATTGCCTGGATGTCCTGTGTTTTCTCATAAATGGCATAACAGTATAGTACAAACTGTGTTCAAGCTCAGAAATAGTGTTCTATAAACTTTCTGCAAGAAGTTCCTTCATTAAACTCCTAGAATTGGTCATTTATGAATTACCACAATCGTTAGCAACCTTTTTGTGAATTATATATGTACTTATAACTGTGATCTGATAATGAATTTAGTAAGATGCTTCTAATTTCTTATATAATTCTCTAATATATTTTGATATTACCCTTTTATAATATCATTAAAATTATATAATTTCCTATCTAAATAAGAGGTAAATGGTTAAAATAGGTGTGTTAGCACAGTCAGAATGAAAAAAATCACTCTTCTGGCAGTCTTTTAATTTTTATGGGTGGTAATCTTTCTAAAGGAGAAGGAATTTTCTTGAAATTAAACTGTAAGGATTAGTTCAAAAGGGAGTTCTATTTTATATATTAGCAATATCTGAATGATACATCTTTGATTATCTATTTGTATTATTACTAAAAGATATTAAAGAGTACCTTTGTAAGACTGAGTATTATACAGTCATGATTTACAAGAGTCAGATAGTAAATATTTATTTCAGCATCCCCAGTTGTATGATCTCTGTTATAACTACAGCTCTGTTGTGGCTAGAAAGTAACAGATAATATGTAAATGATGAGCAGATGACCATTCTAATAAAGCTTTATGGATGCTAAAATTTGAATTTTTATTTAATTTTCACATATCATAAATTTTTATTCCTCCTTTGATCTATCTATCTCCACTATTAAAAAAGATAAAAACTATTCTAAACTCTCAGAATGTACAAAAACAAGTAGAGGGCTAGATTTGACCCTGGTTCACAGTTTGTCAGCCCCTAATTTAGAAGATTATGTAACAACATGTAAAATGTTTATAATATATTAAGTAAAAAAAAAGCAGGTATAAAAGAGTAAGTATGTTAATCCCATCTCTGTAAAAGACATTTATCAGCACAAGAAGAGATATCAGAATATTTACAATGATTCCTTTGTTAGATTATAAGTAAATTTAATTCTACACACATTCATTGCAGGACTTTGGTTTTATACTGTGTGTTTATTATGTTGTTTTCAAAGAAATAAATATTCTTTTATCAGAAAAAAGTTATTTGACAAGTGACAAAGAATCTGTATCTTCTCAGTGAAATCAGAATACTTATTTTTAATTAATTTGATAAAATCTGTTTTGTTTACCCTCTGCTTCACTTTTAGCCAACAAGTCCCAAATTTGGAAAAGCTGACTCATATGAAAAACTGGAAAAACTCGGAGAAGGATCTTATGCTACAGTATACAAAGGGAAAAGCAAGTAAGTTCAATGGTTTTTGAATATTTCATATGTAAAATGATTCTGCTATCTTAATATTAAATAGCAGTACATTAAATAATTCCCACTTAATATACAATAAAATTATCTCCAGTCAGGATTATTTTTTAAGGCACTGGAATTTGCTTTCCCTGCTAGAAAACAGGTTTGCAGACTTGCCCAGGTGATCTTTCTGTATCAACCCCTCCTCCAACTTTGTTTTCTTTTCCCTCAGTGGAGTTGGTACCCTCTAATCAGAATTCATTTCCAGGTGGATTATGTGATTAATTTCTCATGTAGGTTTCATGTTAAGAATAGAAATAATTATCTGACAGACCACATGTAATATCATCCATGACATTGTTTTAAATTGAGCTTTTACTCCATTTTTCAGAAGTCTCCTATTCAAAAAAGCAAAAACAAAAAACCACCCTGCAAACTTTTCTTTTTCTTTCTTTGCACCTGCCTGCTTTGGCACTGTGCTGAATATATTTCCCCATAGAGAAGCAGCTCTTTCCTCTGTGTCCTTTCTATCCCCATTGGTATCCTGGGGTCAGGGCACAGAATTGGATTCTTATAAAGCTGTACCAGATGTTTCTGATGGACAATTCCCTCTCCCTTAGTGACTGAGGGCAGAAAGTTACTGTATTTAGTGACATGTAGCTTGTGGAAAATTTGATGCCTTTTTCTAAATAGCCTCAGGAGAAATAAACCTAGTTCTACCTTAATAACTTTACCAGATGATGCTATAAAGTAATTTTGTAAATCATCCCTATATTTCTTTTTAAAACCTTTATAGGAAAAATAAGAGTTTCTAGGGCTCAGGTCAAGCTCTGTGGTAGAGTATTTCACTAGCATGTGAGAAGCCTGAGTTCTATTCCCAGTAATGAAAAAGGAAAAAAGAAAACAGAAATAAGACCTTCTATTTAACATTACATTTTTAAAAAGATATTAGAAAATTCTCTGAATGATCATTCCAAAAACATAATTGCAAATTTTGGCTATGTGCTAATTTATGTAATCTGGCTTTTATGGAGTATAATTTTATATTTTTGTTCATGGTTTTTAAGTTAAGAAAATGAAGAAGTATTCCTTCTAAAAGAAGATCTGAAGGTAAAGGAATACAAAAATGCAGTCAGGTTAAAAAGAAGCAACACTAGTTTTGTGAGCTATAAAAATGTTTTTAAAAAGGTCTGTTGTTTTTTATTTGAATGAAAAGTTAATATGATGGGAAACAGAAAATAAAACCAAACCCGGAGCATTATTAATGACTTAACTGAGTTGCTTGAGAATTAATGAACATCAAAATAATGGTCTGAATGGTTGAGGTAATTTTAACATAGATAGTACTTCATAAATTTCTTGCACATTCAAAGTTAATAACGTGATACTGGCTCTCCTTAATTTCTCAATAATTTTGTATAAAATATAGTATATCATTTTGCCTTATCTACTCCTCATAATGCTATGATATGCCCTATTATTGTTGTCTGTACTTAACCAGTCAGGAATTGTGGTGCACAAATAGGTTTAGCCATGTGCCCATTTTCACACAGTGGTTCATAGCAACACTTGCTTTACGTTGTGCCTATCTGGCTTGAAGTCATCCCTTGCACTCATTACACTATTACTGCTTTTACATTGTAAAGGACTTGAAGAGATATGGTCCATGTTGAATTTTCCAGAAGTTTCTCACATATGCTCTGACTTGTTTTAATGGTGACTCAAATAGAAGCAAACACCCTATTTCATTATAAGGAAACAAACCAGGTACTTGAAACTACTTGTTCACAAATAATGTGTTCTGCTGATCTGCAAATATAAGTTAGTAATGTTATTGAATAAATATTCAATCTTGAACATTTATCTCAGAATCTTAGAGTCAATTGAAAAATTTAAATTTATTATGCCTGAATAAAAAAAAAGACTTAAAAGTACCTGTAGCCTTTGAGCATGATGGTTGTGGACCGTTGATTGTTTTTACTCCAGCAGGTCTAGATTTATCTTGTCAGAATTTTTCTAAGTTTAAAGCCTGCTGGTCACATGTCGTGTTTAATTTCCTCCAGTTGAAGATGAAAGCCATTGCCTGCTCACCTGTTTTGAGAGATGACAGGCTGCCTGGGTTTCACTGCTTTAAGGTAGCAAAGTCAAAAGAATACCAACTGTGTAAGTGTCATGTAGCAGGAATTGAGAGCCCAGTTGATGTGTCTCTGAGGTGCTGCATAACTTTTACCCCAAATACAGATTGCAGAATCACATCGGTTACACATCCACATTTTTACATAATGCCCTATTAGTAACTGTTGTATTCTGCTACCTTTCCTATCCTCTACCATCCCCCCTCCCTCCCCTCCCATCTTCTCTCTCTACCCCATCCACTGTAATTCATATCTCTCCTTGTTTATTTTCCCATTCCCCTCACAACCTCTTATATGTAATTTTGTATAACAATGAGGGTCTCCCTCCATTACCATGCAATTTCCCTTTTCTCTCCCTTTCCATCCCACCTCATGTATCTGTTTAATGTTAATCTTTTCTTCCTGCTCTTCCTCCCTGCTCTGTTCTTAGTTGCTCTCATTATATCAAAGAAGATATTTGGTATTTGTTTTTTAGGGATTGGCTAGCTTCACTAAGCATAATCTGCTCTAGTGCCATCCATTTCCCTGCAAATTCTATGATTTTGTCATTTTTTAGTGCTGTGTAATACTCCATTGGGACCTTGTTGTACTACTGTCCCATAAATGTCTGCATCCCTGCCTCCATCTTTAAATGCTATCTTTAGCCTCTTCCCTAAGAGCAGCTTTCATTTTCTTATGGTAAAGCTGCCTGGTATTTGTAGAGATTCCTGTGAGTTTTTTAGTTTCAGATACACACACACAAACACACACACACAGGCACGCACACGCACACACATATACATACACATATATATTCACATATTACAAAGTGTTTTATATATATACACACACACACACACACCCCTATACACATACACACATATTTTTTATAGGTATCATATTTGGATTTAACCATAAACTTCATTGCATTAGTTTGCTACGTTTGCTATTAACAACCACAAATGGGGTGGCTTAAACATGAGTAATTTATTATCTCACAGTTATGGAAGCTAGAAGTGCAAGGTGTGGGCAGAGTTGATTCCTTCTGTGGCTCTGGGGGAGAATCTGTTCCATGCGTCTCTCTTAGCGTCTGGTGGTATGCTGGCAGTTTTGGCATTCCTGAATAGGACATGAATTACCCTGACCTCTGCCTTCATTTTTGTGTGTGTGTGTGTGTGTGTGTATGTGTCTCCAGATTTCCCCCTTTGATCAGGACACAGTCATATTGGATTAGGGTCCTTCCTCATGACCTCATTTTAACTTGATGTCTCTATAAAGACCTATTTTCAAATAAGGTTACATTCTGAGACAGTAGAACGTAGGGTTTTAACCTGTCTCCTCCTCCTCCTCCTCCTCCTCCTCCTCCTCCTCCTCCTCCTTCNTTTTTTTTTTTTTTGGAGGTCACAGTCCAATCCATCACAGGTATTACTTTCAAACCTTCCTAACCTGGCATTGCAGTTATGACATTTTTCTTTTCCTACCTGTGCTATATATTAGTTGTCCTTTAGCTCATGTTTCTTCTTTATGCAATGTAAACAAAGCATATTACTCTCAACACGAGGTTGGTGCTAAGTCTTGATTTTGGAATAGTTGTAACTAGCCATTGTTAGAAACTTGAGGGATAGAAAGGGTTTTTATTAGTCAGTTCTCCTGTGTCTCATAACTCCTGAAGGAGCAGATGCATTGGGGAACACTTGACTGAGATTCCTATTCAGGTAGCTTGCTTGGTGGTAATGAGCTTGGCTTCTAAAGAATGCTTGGCTGACTGTATCCACATCCACAAGCAGTACTCACAAATGCTCTTTATTTATTTTTTTAAAAAGCTTCGAACTTCCACCTTTTCATATTTGAGCAGATAGTTGTTTTGTTTTGACCAATATTTGTTAACTCCTTTCTACATTCCCTGTGTAAGTTTGTGTGTGAATGTATTTGGGGGAAGGGAGGCAGTTTATTGTTGCATAGGACTCAATTTCTGTCCTTGTTTAATTTTCTGATTATGTTCTCTTTCTAAATTCCTGTGGCATTTAATATAGAGTTTAAAGAAAAACATGCATCGTACATTTAACATTTCAAAAATATATGACATTCTAAAAATATCTTCTTTTTTGGTACTGGGGATTGAACCCAGGAGCACTTAATGACTATGTCACATCCTCAGTCATATATTCATATATATGTGAATGTGTGTGTGTGTGTGTGTGTGTGTGTGTGTGTGTATATATTTCCCCCCCCTCCTTAGAGACAGGGTCTCACCAAGTTGCTGAGGCTGGCTTTGAATTTGTGATCTTCTTGCCTCAGCATTCTAAAATATCTTTAATTCAGCAATTCGGATCATCTTTTTGCCTTTAGTTGTCAGGGACTTCTATACATTGAGATTTGTCAATATTTTTGAAACTTATTCAATGAATGATGAACATTTATTATGTTTTCTCTAATTATACCCTTTTAAACTCCAGGTAACAAGAGGTAACTCAGATGTGCATTTTACCACCAGTAAACTTAATCTTGAAGAGATGGTACATATAACAAAATTCTACCTAAGTTAGAATCTTGCATATTTTATATGAGCTAGAATGTAATAAGAAAGGCTCAGGTAAAATGGTGTGGGGTTTCAAAAGGAAGAAGGTACATGTGTTCTCTCCAGTGGTGACTGATTGAGTTCAGAGGCCACAACCTCCTCTGCTTGTAAATCAAGTCTCCCTCATCATGGTGTGTCCTTGTTGGATCCTTACTATGGTTTCTTTTGGTGACTTGAATGTCCACATTTCCCCAGAAAATATAACGAAATTTTTACTTTTTGTTTGTTAGACTAAATTTGTTGATCCCAGAGTGTTTTAAAGTTAAAGAAGACTGATTGTTTTTGTGCAAATATTGATTAAGCATTTGAGTTTTAAAGTGGAATTGGCTTTAAGCAATGTAGTTTGGAAGGTTAGGTGTTTTGTTTATGTTTGGGCATCTACGTATACCTGGCTGTTTTAAATAATGGCTAAGATCACCTGTTACCTCAACTTCTAAAAGTCAAAATGTGGAGACCCACATTTTCCTGGGTGCACTGGGATCCTCAGGTGGATCACACCTGAGTTTCCCCTAATCCCAGATGCAAGTTAAAACTGTGGATTTTGCTCTCTCCAGCTGAATCAGGGGCATGCAAGATTAAAGTTGCTTCTCATTTCTTAGGCTTTGTGTGCCATTTAGAGGAAGAACAACTTGCCCTTTGTTCTGTGTCTAGAAAAGGAATATTGGCCTAACTCAGTCGAAGTCATCCCTACAGATGGTCCTAATCGCTGGTCATTTTCTCTACTTATCTTCAGTTTCTGTTGAGGTGAAGATGCCAAGGCCTCATCTCCTGGAGGACCCTCCTGTGGTGAGCCTGCCTACTCTGGCTTGGGCCAGCAGTGAATTGTTATCTCAGAGGTCAATAAGAACAATGGAGGAATTTGCTCACATTATGTAACATGAGATTTATGTGATTTAAAGTGCCAATCTTCTTTTAGCATTTCATCCTGCCAATTTGTGCTGAATAATTGAACTTGAATTAAATGACCTCATAAATTGAGAGACTAGCCAAACCCAAACTGAAATACTAAATACATTTCAAAGAGCTCTTCAAAGCCCCAGGAGAAATAGGGGGAAGAAACACTGTTAATTAAAACAAGCAGCAGCAAGAAGAAAGGCAGCAGCAATTAACCACCTTTCCAGAAGATGCAAGATTAAAGATATGGCTCTAACTGCTTGTCTGGAAGATCAGTTCCATTGAAACACTATCAGGAGGAGTTTGAAGATTCTAAAAGTCAGAAACCCCCAGATGGAAAACTCTGGACTTCTAGTTCACTAAAGTTTTGATCCTAAGTGTTTAAACTTGGACTATCATGCTGACTTCCACTGTCCTAGGAGGTCAATTGCCCACAAATGGGAACTTTGTGCAGAGAGAGGGAAATCTGATCACATTTTATAAGCTCTGCTGAAGGTGCTCCCAAGTCCCACTCTGTTTCTCATTAGGTCTGCTCTGATTTCCTTTAGATGTGAGTTCATAGGCCTAAGCTTATTATTGCAGCTTACTTCAAAGATCAAGCCTGTAACCACACTATTAGTCAAAGGATATGAAGTTGGCATTACAGTATACTACAGTCAGTGTTGTTTCACAATTTAATTCTTACAATATGGAATTACAATGTATTAACAGGAGAAATTGGATATTTTAAAAAAGTAGCTAAAGGAGTAAATGAAATGTGTTGCTTCGTATTTTGAGATCTGTGTCTTTGAGTATAGGTAGAAGTTGAAAAAGTGGGATCCTTATCTTTACCTAGTTTGAGGAGGGTAATAGCCCACCCACCAACGTCTGCTAATTTTGTTTTTTAAAGCCCTAAAGTCTAATCAAATTGCATATTCAGCCCTGACTTCCTCCTTCAGAGGAAGAATGCAGGCATCAGAGTCTGGTTCATTGGTACAGCTGGTTTCCTTTAGCTTGAAGCAGATAAAACAAACAATGCCTAATATTTTTTTCAAAAGTGACAATGAGGTTATTGTTTAAGCAAAAAACATGATTTTAATTATTAGAGTAAACTAAACTGGAATAACTTTCCTGTTAGATAATGTTTAAGTGTATTAGCCTTGGTTAGCCATTTTTCTTATCAGCATCCGTTGATCATTTGATTAGGACACCCTCAAAACAACAATCAGTGATATTTGCTGTCTTCAGCGAGTATCTAAACTGTTAATGTCTTCAGTCTTTTGGAAAAAGTTATGTGGAGATTTTCAATTATTGAAGTAATTTAAACTCATAATGTCAGGACTCTTAGAATTTTTTCTCCCATAGTTTGGTTTAAGTGATTTTTGAGGAGAAATAGGGGAAGGAGATGATGATGAGACTGGTTTTAGTTTGAAGTGTGCTCACATTCCAGAGTAGCTTCTTTATTATTACCATTCTTTTAGTTTAAACCAGAATGTTAGGAAGCAACAACTTTCTAGTCTAAACCCACAATTCTCAACTAGAGATTTTTCTTACCAGGATACATTTGATAGGGTCTGGAGACATTTTTGGTTTTCATAGCTTGGAAAGTGATGGCGGTTTTACTGGCATGTAGGGGCCAGAGATGCTACAAATGTGAGAATTCCTACAAATTAACAGGACAGTCTTATGCAACAAAAAATTAGTTGGCTCATAATGTCAGTACTTCCAAAATTGAGGAACCTAGTCTAAATAAAGAATTCATGGAGGCAGTGTCTATTTACAAGAGCTTATTCCTTCTGAGGTATTTACTAAGCCCCTTCTGTCTTCTGTGTGCTAGTTAGGTAATGGCTAAGTAGTAGTGAAGAAAACTGAGAGAGTCCATCTTTTCATTGAGCTATCATCCAATGTGGGAAGCAGAAATTAATCAAATCAACAGATACATCTGTAATTACAAGTAGTGTGAAGGACAATTAATCTATGTGTTGTGTTTATGTGTGTGTGTGTGTGTGTGTGAGGGGGGGGGCAATAGGTATGTTTTAGATGGATGGACAGAGGAGAGGTCATATATGCTTAGATATCAAGGACTTGTCACCAACTAGGTAAAAAATAGGGACAAGAGTGTTTCAGTTCAGTCCCCTGGAGTGAGAAGGATCTTGGTGTGTTCTGCACACTCAGAGCTGTGTGACTGGAGACATGGGATGCTGCAGGGGAGATTGGCATGGATTGAAATTTGAGAAGTTGTCAGGATCTTGAGCATTATCCTAGGAACATTCTATTTATATATGGGTCCAAAGTGAATCACCTCAAAACTGAGAGTCTTAAAACAACTATTATTTGCTTTGCTCATGAATCTGCAATTGGGAAAGGACTACACAGAAAAAGTGTATTTCTGCTCCATATAGTATTGTTCTGTGAAGCTTGACTAGAATTTGAGGGACCACTGCTAAAATGGTTCACTCACATGACTTGAGTCTGTGTTGCCTCTTCACATGACTTAGATTTCCTAATAGTATGGTGACTGGTTTCTCAGAGTGAGCATCTTAAGACATAGGAGGTGAAACTTGTGGCTTAAACTCCAACACATAAGAGTTTAGAAGTTGTGAATCTCATAATTACAAAGAAAAATAAATGCAAAGAACAAATCAATGACTTTTTAAAAAGCTGTCAAGAGAATTGAGGTCACAGGGCAATTCACTATCCTAATCTCTAGCGATAGAAACATCTAGAAGGACATAGCCAAGATCTGCTTACCTGGAGCAAAACCACTAGGTTCATAAACTGGTGGAGACACATGTATGGCAATTTTTATGAATTAACAGAGACTGAGTATGTATAAGCATGAGAGTTAAGAGCTACTGTGAGTCAATCTTAGGGAGGATGGTACTCTTCCTCGGGCTTTACCTCCAGGAACACTAGTAGGTTTTCACAATGAAGATCCTACAGAGATCCCCTTGTAGCTCTGGTAGGTAGAGGGTGAGAGTAAGCATCACAAAATGCTCCCAGAGTATTCTTTTTCACAATGGCCGATTTTCCTGAGAAAAGTCTATGTTAGAGCCTGCTCCCAACTGAAGAAAGGGAATTTCCTCCATTCCAGCTCTTTTCAGCCTTCCTGCATCAACTACATGGGGGGACCATAATCAGTAGTGGCCACTGTTAAGGATATAGGATGAGAACACTGTAGCCAGGGAAGGAGGTAGGGGATAGAAGGAGAAAAAATGCCACACATTTGGAGAAACACAAAGGCCACACCATAGAAAGCAGACCTGTACAAGAATATAGATTTGCATGGAAGGTTGTAGAGAATACTCACACTTGCCTGTACTGTGCCACCATGCCAGCAGGCTTCTAGTGTAATGACAGTGAATTAGAGCTAAAAAAAAAAAAAAGCTTCAAGAGACACATTCCCTCTGAGGAGGAGTACTGAAGGAAATCTAAAGTCAAGAGAAGGTAAGAACAGGAATATTGGAGTAAATATGAAGACTCTGGTACTTGTAGCTGTGGCAAATAGTAGAAATAGCCCATCTCTTAGCTAAATTAATATAAGTTCTTAGGTGTCTGGCTTTCAACAGAAAATTTCAGTACAAAAGTACAACCTGAAAAGGCAAAACAGCATCACAATCTGTCTCAAATATGGTTTAGATGTTAGCAGTATTAGGCAGGCAATTGAAAATAACTATGTTTAATATGTTAAGGACTTCAATGGAAAAAAGTCAATATGCAAGGACAGATGGGGAATATAAACAGATAAATGGGAATTCTAAGTAGAATCCAGGGGGGGAAATGCTAGAAATAAAAATACTGTTAGAGAAATGAAAAGTGTCTTTTATGTAACCCAGAATAAACTCAACCCAGTTTAGGGGAAAAAAACTGGTGAGCTTGAAGATAAGTCAATAAAAACTTGACAAATTGAAATGCAAAGAAAGTAAGTAAGTAAGGGAGGAAAGGGACATCTGAGAATTGTAGGGCAATGTTAAAAAGTGTGATGTATGTATAGTTGGAATAGCAGGAAAATAAGGGACCAGAAGTATTTGAAGTAATCATGTCAGAAACCTTTCCAAAATTAATAATAGATAATAATCCTCAGATACATTAAGCTCAGAGAACATTCAAGTGAGGGACACACACACACACACACACACACACACACAACCCCAAACCCCCCAAATAAACTAAAACAAACCTCTGCCTAGCAATATCATATTCAAAATGCAGAAAAGCAGAAACAAAGAGAAAAATTGAATGAAGCTACAGGAATAAAACACCTTACCTGTAGAGGAAATTCTACAAAAGAATTATATAAGACTTCTTATCAGACATTCTGCAAACAAAAAATGTAGAATGAAATACTTAATTTTTTTTTTCTTAAAGGAAAACCCCACCAATCCAGGACTCTAGATTCAATAAAGTTGTATTTTAAAAATGAAGAAGAAATAAGATCCTCAGAGAAATTGAGGGACTGTTTACTGGTAGACTTGTCCTAAAGGAAATGTTAATGTTAAGTTCTTCACACAGCAGGAAGATTATATTGGTTATAAACTTGGATCTTTGTAGAAGAAAGGAAGGGGATCAGAGAGGAATGAATGAAGATAAAATGAAGTATTTTATTTTTCTTATTAATTGACTAAAAGTAAATAGTTTATATAAAGCAATAATAGTAATTGCATTGGATGATTATAACATGTGGAAAAGTGAAATGACAACAACAGTTTTACAAGGGATAGAGATTGGAATGTGTTGTAAGGTACCCATACAACCAATGATATGATATAGTTATTTTGGAAAGTGGAGTTAGGTTAGTCAAAAATGAATGTTATAAAATTTTTTAAAAGTATAATTGATTCACTAAGGATATAAAATGCAATCTTCATAATGCTTATTTGAAATCAGAAAATAAAATCAGAAGGGAAGAACAAATATAATGAATAGAAAATATTGCATACATGTCATATACTAATATAAATATAAGAAACTTAAAATTTAATCAGTCTAAATGTGCCAATTAAAAGACTCAAAGTGGATTAAAAAAAAGAACCAAATGTATTTGTCTATAAGAAATCTCTTAAATATAAAACTCAGGTTATAGCTAAAGGAATAGAGAAAGGTATACCATGCTAGCAAAATAGAAGAAAGGTGGAAGAAACATGTTTAGCTTCAGAGAAAGTAGGCCCTTCTATGGATGATTCAGAAAACTATCAGGGATGAAAAGGGAAATAATTACATAATATTAACAGGGTCAGTTCTTCTCCAGAAAGACACGTAATTATCCCTTGATATGTACACATCGAAGATTAATATCAAAATACAAGAGGCAAAAATTAATAGAACTAAAAGAAAATGGACAAATCCTCCATTGTAATTAGAGATTGAACTACTCTGTCAGTAATTGATAGATAAAGTAGGCAGAAAAAATTAGTGAGGATTTGATGATCTAAACAGTACTACCTAGATATAGAAAGCAGAAGCAGCCAATATTTTAAGGACTTGACCTAGGACTGGCACAGTTCCATTTTCACCTATTCTGTTGATCAAGTGTTGGAATAGACCAGATTCAAGTGACTCTGCCACTCAATGGGAAATTTAAGATAATTTGGGCCATGTTTTAAAATCTCACATAGTTGGATTCTTTTATACTTGGAGTTTAATTTTTGGGCTCACCTTTGCACAGAGTTCTTTCAGTTATATTTTCTGAGCACTTATCCTTTTGGGATTAACTAAATTAGGTTTTTAGATACAATCATGAGGAAGACAAGATTCGGTTTGGTTTGAGTTGCTTTGTGTAGAAGGGGATCTTGTTTTCTGGTTTGCCTGGGATAGTGCAGGTTTATGCCTGTTGTCTTTGTTAGATTATTAATAGTGCTTCTTTTTACTGTAAATATTGCCCCCATTTGGAGGATGAATTATATGATAACTTTATTTATATGTTGCTTTATGCATTTGAAATCTTGATAAAATATTTTGCCAAAAAATAAAATTAGATTAAAGCATTTTATTCTGGGATCAAATTGAGTCTTTAGAGGCATTAATTTCAGTGAACCTGTGGAGCATTTGTGAATAGTTTTTTATTATTATGGAATATCTCTCTAACACAGATTTGTCAATTAATTTTAAATCAATCAAGAAGTTAATGAGCTTGGTGTGCAGCACAGACACAGGAAGATCTGGAGATTAGACTTCATGATTTTTGTGAAATAGCAACTGATAAGTTTAAAATTCAGCCAACCTATTCATATCCCTTACTACTCATGATATAAATGATAGAGTCAGAGTAATTGAAGAGATTTGAAATGTGGAAAAATTAAAACAAGAATTAATAAAGAAACTGGGGCTTGGGTGAAATTGGGTGCTATTAGAGGTCCAAGCTGATAGGATGAAGCATCAGTGAATTTTAGAGAAATGCTTACTTACATTCTGTTTAGCAATGACTCATACAAACAGTGTCTACTATACTGTTAGGAGTAATGCTGGAGAGACAGCACACGTGTGAAAAGTATAAGACTACAGATTACAAAGAGCAAGTCAGTGTCAGTGCAAGATTGTATTATCAACACTGTATATGTAGAGGAGGATATAAGTTCCAGGTAGGCCAGGATCAAAAGGGAGGGCTTTGGACAAAGGAGTGATGTATGCTCTGGTTGCCAGAGAAGTTCAACTTTAGGGTCTTGTTTGTGGCTTCATCATGAATCACTGCAGAGTGATATCTAATCTTGTCAGCAGAATGTGAAAATGGAAAAGATCATATGAACTGATTGGCTTTGATCCAGCAAAATATCTGAGCTTAAAAAGTCTTAGACAAAAAGGAAATTATTTAAAGATCTCAAGCATAAGACATCAGTCATGCTAACAATTGATTCCTGAGCAAACATGTTCTCCCTTCCTTCCGGAGTTCCAAGGAAACAGACATACATTTCCCTGCATAACAAATTCCTTGAAAATTTAAAAGATAATTGGGTCTCTAGTTCAGAATATTTCTTTGGGATTGCTGTTTTTTTAAACTATCTCTGTTTTCGGGGATACTATCTCTGTTTTCCGGGATTTAAATCAATGGTCCTACAAATCTGTGAGTGTTGTCTGAGATGGGGAGAATTGTAAAGATTAGGCACTTTGGTTATTAGTTGAAAGCCCCATTGTAATCCAGTGGAGAATAAGAGTTGTTCCTAATTGGCCTGGTGGGTGAGACTGGAGAGTGAATTGAAGCTGCTTAGCAGTCAGCACAAGAATTGACAGACAAAAAAAGAAATGAAAAACCAGGCTCTGAGGAAGCAGAAGAGGAACTAAAGGCTTTTATTGTGTGTCTGATAAAACCTCCTAGGAGAAAGAAGATGGAGATTGAGATATCGAGAAGCCAAATAAGTGTTAGGAGGCCTATTGGGATTCCAAAGGAAGCAGAATTCCTAATGAGAAAGAGATTGACTAAATGGACACTCATATTTTCTGCTCTTGGAAAGTTTAAATGCTAAGCTCTAGAGGGTTGTGGGCACCTGCAACTTTGCCCAAAGTAAAGCATAGTTGATTATTAAATTAAAATAGAATGTGTCTCATCTCTGAATGGAATAGAAAGGATGAAATAACAGAAAATCAACATTTTCAGCTGGACAAAGGAAAAAGCAAAGGACAGGAAGGAGGTGGACTACCTAGGCACTAAGAAAACCAACAAGCAAGGAAGGAAAGAAATGAGGGAGCAGGGAAGAAAAGGAGGAAGAGAGGGAGTTTCAGGAGAGTGTGAATGGTGATGTCAGCTCTTCAGAAAGTCAAATCAGATGTGTCCCGAAAAGAATCCATTTTGCAATAAGGAATGTTTTTCTTAAGTATGCTTAGGAGACTAATGGGGTTGTAGACCTAATTGCTTTGGGTTGAAGAGCAAAAGGGAGGTACAAAAATGGAGGATGAAACTCAAGCTACTCTTGAGTGAGGCAGGGAAGAAAGGAGCAGAAGAAGAAAGGGGAAAAGTGTTTCATGTTGCTTTAGTTTTAAATCACATGGAAAAGAGTTGAGTGTGTATAGGGACTGGAATGAAGAAGTCAGTAGAAGGGAGAGAGAAAATGATTAAGGAAACACTTGAAGGTTCTCTTGATGGAAAAATTTGAGGAGCTTTGTTTTCTCCAACATTTGAACTTTATTCTTTATGTGCCAGATGTATGGTCTTCCCTTTTCTTGTTCTGATTATTTATAGACCTGAAATCATTTCCTTTATTGTCAACATCATCTCATTTAGGATTTATTCATGGGCTCTATGAATTCAGACACATCAGGGAAAATCCTGGGTAGTGCATTGGTTTTTCTTCTTGCTTCCTATTTCTTCATTGATGCTAGTTGTGATTTTTTAAAATAACAATGTCTATTGTTGTGAATCTTCTCTCTTGATGTTACCATTCTCTTTGTAATTTGGAGTCATGAAATAAATATTTGTTGAATACTCGGTTGAGTTTGTTTTTCTCATCCATAAAAATTGGGTTAAAAAGAGAATTGGTTTCACACAGCTGTGAAGAATATATGTGAGTGAATACATTCAGAGTGTTTGGAACATTGTCTACATGAAGTGTATGTTCAGTGAAAGTCAGCTATTAAGTTTTCTTTTTATCATACATAATTCTAGAAGAGATTTGGAATAAAATAATTTCCCCATGTATAGAAAAAGAAACTGAGACCTATAAAGGCTGAATAAATTTCCCACAATTATATAGCTAAAGGGCAGAACCAGAATTTAGACACAATCATCCTAATTCTAGATCTGAGTTTTAATTTGTATCAGTTTTTGGTTGTGCAGGGGGATTTAAAATCTCTACTTCCCTCAACCCTCCCTTGTTAATTATTAACTCTAGAGGTACACAGCCAATTTCTTGCATAATTAGTGTTGTAATTTCTTTTTAGTCACTTACCATTCATGTTTCCACTGTCCCAGGCTACTCCACAGTGACATCATGGAGAATTTTGTTCTTTATTTCACTCAAGTGATTTGTGGATTTCCATGTGCAAAAGTAGGTAACTGCATGAAATAGAACATCATACTCCCCTTTCCCTTCTGTTGGATACGTTTATTTTGGAGATAATTTTCATTCCGTTGCTGCCTTCTCATTTAGGCCTTAGCCTAAGGTTTTGTAAGCTCCCATTTATCTTACTACCTTTTCATTTATTGCTATAGGAGTATATGGCAAACAATCTCTGGCCCATCAGTACCATTGCAACCCTTTTATCATCACAAATAACAGAGGAATAATATTATAGTGAGAACTGGACCCTTAAAAGGCAAAATTCATTCACATAGGTTTTTGAGTAAATCAGAAATTCAACCTTCTTAAGCCCCACCTGACTTATGTCTCTGGGACTTCCTATGAATATAGTTAAGTGTTCACAAGAAATGAGCTATGAGGAGAAAATGATTATGTCTTTTGTGTCTCTTGAAACTTGCCAAATGTTCATGGTCTTTGTTCTTGTTTTTAGTTACTTCCTTGTGTATTTTTCTAAGTGTGAACATTTATGTGTTTGTATTACTTTTTTCACGCAAGCCCTCAGACAGTACTTCCTTACATTGTTAAACATCTTTGTCATAGTTGATGTGAACTGAACTAATTTACCATTGATCCTTTGCTTTAAAAAGGGCCTGTTTAATTCATAAGGTCTGAATATAATCACTGTATTTAAAGTTATTTTTTATCACTAAATATGGTTGCGTAGATGATGCCAATAATCACAAATGCTATTGTTGAGGACATTATGGCCGGATATCTGCATAGAGATAATGTTGATAGATACTTAATAGCCTGTGCATTTGTTTCCCTTTCTAAGTTTCAAAAGTTTTTTGTTTTATATATATACACATCACATACATACATCTATATATGAAAAAGAAAAGTAGCTGATAAAGAGAGGAAGTTGATACTGTCTTTGAAAGTTGGAGGAGGCAGAGTTGGCAGATTGAAAGATGTGACTGTTTGCACACCTTATTAGTAACAGACTACTGAAAATTTGAGTGTCTCAGTTTTTCATCTGTCACTTTCTTAATATACTTTAAAGTTGGAGCCATTCCATCTATCTAAAATGAGTAAACCTGTTTTCAAATTGTGTATATAATTTGGTCATTTTTTCTTCTTAACCATTCAACATTAGTGAGTTTTTGTAGCATGCTGGTTGATGTGTATCTGACACATGAGTTGTCATGTTCTCTTTCTTAAATTCAGAATCTGTAAGTCCAGTTGATTCATTAGTAGTCTTGATTTTCAAAATCATGGAAAAAAGAAGGAAATAAATGGTATTTTTTCTTTCAAAATTTGTTTCTAAAGACAAAGACAATTCTTTGTATTGTATGTAAATTAACAAAGTTGTTTATCTCTCATGAGGCAAGTCCCAGGGACATAAGTCAGGTGGGGCTTAAGAAGGTTGAATTTCTGATTTACTCAAAAACCTATGTGAATGAATTTTGCCTTTTAAGGGTCCAGTTCTCACTATAATATTATTCCTCTGTTATTTGTGATGATAAAAGGGTTGCAATGGTACTGATGGGCCAGAGATTGTTTGCCATATACTCCTATAGCAATAAATGAAAAGGTAGTAAGATAAATGGGAGCTCATAAAACCTTAGGCTAAGTCCCAAATGAGAATGCAGCAACGGAATGAAAATTATTTCCAAAATAAACATATCCACAGAAGGGAAAGGGGAGTATGATGTTCTATTTCATGCAGTTACCTACTTTTGCACATGGAAATCCACAAATCACTTGAGTGAAATAAAGAACAAAATTCTCCATGATGTCACTGTGGAGTAGCCTGGGACAGTGGAAATATGAATGGTAAGTGACTAAAAAGAAATTATAACACTGGATTGAACCCAGGGGTGCTTAACCACTTAGCCACATCCCCAGCCCTTTTTATATTTTATTTAGAGATAGGGTCTTGCTGAATTGTTAAGTGCCTCGCTAATCTGCTGAGGCTGGCTTTGAACTTGCAGTCTAATCCTCATGCCTCCACCTCCCGAGTTGCTGGAATTACGGCCCTGTGCCACCACACTGGGCCTATAGTGTTTACTTTTGACAGTAATATTTATGAACATTTTTTGAACAAAAAAAGGGTACAGATAAATATTAGTAAAGAAGCAAACAATTACTAATCAGTAATTAAAACTCTTGTCTGCCAGATTAGGCATAGATTTAGAGATATATATTCAATTTACCCAATTTATGGATATACCATTCTTTTTTTGAAATCTCTTTATTAGGTAACATATTACATGAGCTAAGTCCACGTTTATTTTCTGAGCTAGGATATGTATATAAGATATCATCATGGAAGGGTCCCTCAGGATGACAACTGAGAGTTTACATCTGCTTCAGATAGAGAAGAATAATGACAATTGGATTCATTGCCAATTTTGGATTAAAACTGAGCAATATTGCTTTTAAATATATGTTTCTCCTGAAGCCAGGGATTTTTCTCCTTTAATATTAGTTTTCAACTTAAGTGAAAAGCATATCAGAGTGATTTCCATTAGTGACTGTAAGGGTTGACACGCACATAAGAGAGACATGGAGGAAAGCTGACTTTTGTGACTTTGTTTCATAAGTTGCTCTGTGAACAGGAAAAGCTAATGTAGTCTGTCATCTGTAATTGTTTGCTGTTTTGGTTCTTACTTGGGATAGCTGACTTCACTCATTCATTTATTGAAGCAAGACTGCATGAAACACATCAGTACAAGGAAATGTCACATAAGGTGGATCTTCCTCAAAGGGCTAAACTTGTGTTGTCTCACATGAAAGAAAATCGGATTTCTTGTCAAGAAGTAGATTTGGTATCTGAGGCTTAACATTATTGAATAGCTTTTTGTTAAAGACCTTATCAGTTTTCCTCACATTGTAGCACTAGCCCTAGCAAAGCAGTCAGCTCTGTAGAAGAGGGATGCCAATGCCCAATTTGATGGCAGTGAACATGTGATTGCTCGGAAAACCCTGGAAGTAGCATTGGTGTATTGAGATCTCCTTATTGTGATAGTAGAGATTCATTATGAGGTATTTTATAGTATAAATACATAACTATAATATTGAAGTCCTGGAAATTTGTAAATTTTTAATGTATTTGATTATACAGATGTTAATTGTACAGTTTGTTTTAATCTGTACTTACATAATGAAGTAGGTATTTAGAATATTTCTCACTTTCCCTTTATTGGTTAGAATGAACCAATAAAGATGAGTATTGTTGCTAGTTTTTACTCCACTGTTTCTTATTTATCTTCATTTGAAGCTCTACCCTATACTCTATACTCACACACACAAACATACACATACACACACACACACACACACACACACACACACACACACACACTTGATTTTCTCTCCAGGCTCTAAGTGCTTTGCTCACCCTGTTTTTGAATGTTTTTCTTGACAGAGCCCTCTATATACAGTGGCTTTCCTCTCTTCTTAGCGTGTCTACATCCTAGTCTGTCTTTAAGGCTTAATTTAAGTCATACCTATACCATGAAACTTAGCAGATGTTTGACAATACCGTCTCCTTCCCAACTTTGTCAGGCTTGTCTAAGCCCTCTTCTTGACTAGACCTTGATCTTGGTCCCTATCCTTTACAGAGCTATATAAGCCAGTGTTATCAAGAATCCTAAATCAGTTTAGCTCCACCCTTGATATCTGATCTCCCTACCTGCCTTCATCAAGAATCTTGCTAAGTCAGTTTAGAAAGAATTCTCCCTACCCTTCATGTCTCCTCTTAGTAATTTTTCATCCCTGGACTCCCCCAACCTGCCCCTGTTTATAAATCCTCACTTGTTTCTGTTGTATTTGGAGTTGAGTCCAACTTATCTCTCTCCGTCTGCAGTAGTTTTGACACCTATTGTGATAATCTTCAAAGTGTCAGGAAAATATTTTTTTAACTCTGTGTGTTTCAGTCACTGCCTTGCCTTGTGTCTCCCGCGTCTATTTTAGCATATTATTCAACAACTGTCACAGTGATGTTAATAGATGCTCAATTAATAAATATTATGCGTGTAATGATTGAGGCAAATTTTTAGAAACTCTATGATAAGACTCTTTAAGTGTGATGTGAAGAAACTCTCACAACTTTGGGGGGTAAAATTTTGTAACCAGGACATAGGAAATTCTTTATTAAACTGCACATTGGAATGCTATGAGTCTTAGTTCTTCCAGGTCTAAGATCATATCATATATCTGGGTTCATAGAGTAAAATATACTGGCATGTGTATCCTGGAGATGTTTATATCACGGGCTATGTGGCAGTCTCACTATACTAAATTCTAGCCAGGCCATCTCAGAGGTATGTGCACTATAAGTTCTGCCTCATGTGACTGCCAGGCCCACAATCCTTAAGCACTCCTTTATTGCTTGGCCAGAAAGGTTGCTTTCACCAGTAAATACAAATTCAGAGGTCATTAAACTTTATGAAAAGAAAGATGTACTGGGGTCTTATTCCTTAAAAGGAAAGCATGTTTTGGAAATTGAGCCTTCCTGGTTTCTTACTCTAGCCCATCACGTTAAAGTACATATTATTAACACAAGTACATACCATAAAATAAATGATCATATATAAAAGTTCTGTAGGGATTTTTTAATTGGGAAAAAAAATCTACACATAGGGAAAAAAAACCCCAACAACCTGGAAGGTACAAACACATTGAAGAATTTATGTCTGAATAGTAAGATTATTGTTGGTTTAAGCTTTCTAACTATTCTAGCACCAGCATGTTTTGGTGTTATAACTGGGATATGGATTATTAATGTCATTCTAAGATATATTGGTTTATATTGAAGTTCATAAAAATTATTAGAAACCACAAAAGTAGAAAAGGTATTTGAGATTAAATAATTTGAATACCAATGTCTTTAAAAAAACCCACTGCTGTAAGTACGGTGCCTCTGATGAAGGGAGTATAATAGTAGTGCCATCCATCAGTGGCACCTTCTTAGAATGTCTGACCTCTGCATTCAAAAAGTGGACCTGCCACTTCTAGGTGTGTGATTTAGAGCAATTATTGAGCCATCTTGTGCTTAATTTTCTTTGTGAAGTGAAGTAATAGTATCTATTACACAGAGGTGTTATGGGAATTGAGACAATGTAAATAAAGATTTTGGCCCTGTGCCTGCAACACTGTAGGTACTTAAGCAATAGGGGTATTCAGCATCGGTGCTGCTTGTGAATTAAAGCTATCGTGGTTTTTTTATTTTTCTTTTTTTGTGGTACTGGGGACTGACCTGTTACCTGCTATGCGAGCGTTCTACTGCGGAACTACAACCCACCACTATCATGATTTGAAACTTATTTACAGCACATACAACTAGTTTATTCCAAATAAGGCAGATTTATGTTCCCTCTTGCTAGGTTTGGGAAGTGATACCAGCATAGGTTTTCTAGTAATTTTATGTAATTTTTTGGGTAAAGGTCTTCATTTAATCTGCCTTTAGTAATATATGAATTAATATTATCAACCTTGACCTTCATAAATGAAGGTTAATATTTTCAGCTTTATATTTAATGGAATCATATTTTCATTTGACACCCTACTTGCCTTTAAAATAGTCCATTTTATGTGACTCTTATTTTTAGAAGAATAGTCTTTTAGATTTAGGTAATTTGTGATGATATTATAGCATTTTTCTGTAATCCCTTCCCTTTTTTTGCCATAAAAGGCTTACATTGAAACAAATACATTTGTTTTTCTTGATATTATTGAAATTTCTTTTTATATGTATTTAATTTATATATAAATTTATTTTTATATATAAATTTCTTTTATATTTATATATATTATATGTATTTAACATTTTCTATGACTTAATTTTTTTTAAGTTGTAGATGGACACAAGAGCCACAACCCCAGCCCCAATTTTCTATAATTTTTGAATGTAATAATGTCTTTTGGAGAAGATGAAAACTACTCATAATGCTCTTGGCTTACTACTAGTCTTCTAGCCTTTTCACTAGACTTGTGTGGAGTTTTTCTTTGTTAGTTCTCCATGGGTGTTTGCAGGCAAACAGACAAAGCAAACGAGAGAGAGAGAGAGAGAGAGAGAGAGAACAGGAAGAAAACACTAAAATATTTGCTTGCTGTCCTGGTTGTAACATAAACTGGAGGGGTGTGTGTGTGTGTGTGTGTGTGTGTGTGTGCTTTGGTCTTTATTAGAATGGGTAGAGTAGTCTGAACTCTGAATACCCTTGCCTTAATCACTCTCCAGGGCTGCTGTAATTGTTTTATCCTGCTGTTGCAAACCTCACTTAATTTTGTATGGCTATTTTTGAATGGGGAATGCAAGATCTCTGTGGTTAACTCTACTTGACAATGAGTATTTGGGGACTCCTCCAAGCCTCCTAGTGAATCAGTTATGTGGTTTTGATGCATCTCATTTAACTTCTTTAGAGATGCTTCTTTCCCTGAGACTGGAAGGTTCTCTCTTGCAATGCTGGACATTTCTGCCAGAGAAATGCAAACATTTGTGACTCTGCTAGGAAATGAAAGCATCATGCTTTAAACTTATGTTTGGAAAGTTTGACATGTGGTGAGGTTGAGCATCAGATTTTATCCTCTTTTCTTTAATCCCAGCTTGTGTAATGACAGTTCTGATTGTGATACTGTGGCATTTAAAAAAGAAAACCATGAATGAATGGATTTGACTCTGATTTTTAGATATAGAGTGACATAGAGTATATAAGAATTAGTCAGAACATATTAAGTAATGCAAGATTGGGGAAAGTGATAATATCATCAAGAAGTATATTCATTTCTTTTCTGCTTTCTGGAAACATTTTCTGTGCGGCAAAAAGCTACTGAAGATAAAAATCTATTTGAAGTGGCAACTTGACCTCAAAAGGAGAAAATTTGATTTCTCTAGAAAATGTAAAATGTAGTATGTTCAAGGACCTCAGTAATATGTTTCTCCAAACAAGTGTCCTTGAGGAAGGGACGAGGGGAAACGAAAATCCTCACTGCCACTGCTTTTCTAATGGTTGTGTCTCTACCTTCACTTTATCTCTTCATTCTTACTTTTTGTGTATGTTGGTCTATTTCCTCTACCTTTCAGGTTCTTCTCATATCTCCTAGATCAAAGACATTATTCCTGACCAACAAATTCTTACATATTCTCAAACTTTTTTCTGGAGTGTTTTTGTTACTCCTGCTTTAACAGAAAACTGACTGTCTCCTGAATTCCTCCAAGTGATTCACAATTTATATCTGGCCTAGATTTTGTACTAAGTTGTAGACCCATGCATGCCAATACTTCCTTTAACATCTCTGGTTGGATTTTTCCAGACCCAGATCTTGTCAAATAGATTCTTAAAACTTGTCTAACTCTCACATTTTTTTACTTGTCTAAATCTCACATTTTTAAATTTCCCTCATCTCAATAAATGGTACCTCCAAACAACCCAATACTCCAGGAAATTTGGAGTCATTCTTTACTAATTTCCCTGCATCCAATCCAGTTTATCCTGACAACATATATGTTTTTGTCTTCACAATAATATTTTTTTGTTCCCTGTTGCTCTTACCAGTACCCCAGTGTGAGAGACACCATGTTTCATGTTTTACCTGGACCTTCTATGCCAGCTTGCTCAAGGCCCTCTTTCCTCCCAGGGTTGTGCTCCTTGAGGAATTCTTCACACCACAGCAAGTGAGCTGGAGACACAATGCGATCATGCTGTTACCTTTCTTAAGATCTTCCAGTGATTTTCTATGAACCCTTTCCCATTGCCCCAAAGGACTCCATGATCTGGCTCCTGACCCTCTATAGATGTTTCTCTCACTTCCCAGCTAGCTCTATTCACCTGCTCTCCCTCCCTCCCTCTTTCTTTCTTGCTTGCTTGATTTCATCTTATGTTTTTGTTTAACTTCTCATTCTTTGTCTCTGAACTTTTCTGCAGGTAGTTCCCTTGGTTTTTACTGTTCTTTGCTTACTCTTTCGTCTTTTATATTTTGGCTAAAATGTTATCTTTTCAGAGAATACTTTTCTGTCTAATTTAAAATAGGTTCTTCATTCTTTTATATAGCATGTTGCGATTTTCCTTCATCACGTTTATCCCAATATATATTGGGTAATTTTTATACACACTTTTTATGGGAATTAATATCACAGTCATAGTAAACCCTTCTGAACTTATCACCCCTTTCAAACATTCACAACACATGACTGCTCTTGTTTCATTTATATTTTTTTTCTCCAGTTATTTTGTACCACATTTTTTTTCTTTGAGGGGCTGGGGATATAGCTCAACTGGTAGGGTGCTTGTGTCGAATGCACAAGACCCTGGGTTCAATCCCCAGCACCACCAAAAAAAAAAAAAAAGCCACATTTTTTTTTCTTTGAAAGATGAGAACTTTGTTTTAGAGCATATAACCATAATATCATGTGATAACATGGAAACATGATGGTTTGTTAGAATAATCAAGTAGATAGTCTGTGTTAAAATACACTTTGTTTCAATCAAGGTAAGTTTCAATATGTGTATTGCAATTAATTGCAGTTAAGATTCTATGTCATTCCTTTAATCTATGGGTGCCTTCTTCCCTTTTTTTTCCTTGAAATTTATTTTTTTAGGTTTATTTCTATAGAGTTTCTTGTAGTCTGGATTTTTTCGGTTGTGATATTCCAGTTGTGGTATTTAGCTTGCTTCTTATATCCTTTAAATAAGTGCTTAGATTAAGATGTTGTCTGATTTGGGTTTGATTTATTCCATGGAAGAGCATGAAAGTTTCCATCAAGAGGCCCATTAAATCTGGGTAGCCTCTTTTTGTGATTTTTAGCAACCATTGATAATTCATTAAGTGATTATAGTGAGCAAATAGCAATATTCAAATTATCATCCTTTCTTCATTTGGCACATATCATGGATCTTTACAGGGAAACTCCTCCATGTCAGTTGTTTGGTTACACTGAAGGACAGTGTATATGAAAGAGTGTGAAGGGGAAAGTGAATGCTTAAGATAGTCTCTTTATTTTAAAAGGTTTTAAACTAATGAGGTGGTTCCATGGCACAACCAAATATGACCTTTGAGGACGTTCTTCTTAGTTTCACAATCTACTTACATATTTAAATATACTTGGTGTCTTTTAATTGCAGATATTATTATACCAATGACCTCATTGGACCATTTGACAGGCAGGAGGCTACAGATCCCCTTTGAATATGTCTGAGTCATCTTTGTGTGTAGGTGGCTGTTTCTGTCTCCTTGGCCACACTGTTGGATCCTTAAATGCAGGGACATATCTGTAGTGTTTATTCTTTTTTGTTGTTGTTGTTAATTTTTTTTTATTTATATATGGCAGTGGAATGCATTGCAATCCTTATTACACATATAGAGCACACATTTTTCATATCTCTGGTTGTATACAAAGTATATTCACACCAATTCATGTCTTCATACATGAACTTTGGAAATTGATGTCCATTCTTTATCTCAAGCACTGACTCATAATCCCTCAGTATTTGTTGAATGAGGGGCTAGATACTTTGTTTAGTGAAGTGGAAGAACGATTAGTTTAGTCTTGGTGAATATGGAACTCAAGTCAGAATGGAACTTGCAAGAAGCAGCATTTTGTCTCAACATAAGGTAGAATTAAAGATTTGGTTCACTATAGATGAATTTGAGTTCCACCAAAGTCTTTGAGGGACTGCTTTTTTCAGGAAATGGAGCTGAGGATGGTAAGCCAATGAGGACCTCTGTCTCCTTCGGAGCCTGAATTGTTGTTGATGTGACTTCTAATTACAAGGTAACAGCACCATAAATTCCTTTGTTGACAGATTTAATTTTTGGAAGGGTGCAAAGTTGGTTGTCCTGGAATTGTTGAAACATTCTGACTTCTATTTTCTGTTGTGAACATTTTCATGTTTAAAACATTATTCAAAAGTCTGATTTTATATTTCAAAATATTCTGAGTTTGTAAGTTTGATAAAAACATTGATAAAGATGAACCGTGCTTTAGTAAGGCATTTATTTTTATAGATAATAATTTTTAATTGAATGTATTTTCTCATTGCATGAAATTCTCAGGCATTTTGTTGTTAGTCATGTTCTAATAAATACCCAATGTACTATTGTTTATTAATGTGCAGATTTTATTTAAAAGAAGTTAATTTAACAGGAATCATCATTAATCTTCTACTTTTGTCTATACAATTTTGATAAAGATTAAGACAAGATGTAATTACTGACAGTGTACCTTGAAGTTGTAATTATTCTAATACTTTTTAATAAAGTATAGTAGATAGCACTCAGGATATGCCAGAGAAATGAAGGTTAGTTTTGAAATGACTTCTCAATTGTAGCTGAATGCAAATTGGATTTAGATAACAATAGTAAAGCTGTGAATATGTAGCTGAGCTTTTAATTTTTGAAATATAGAATATAGAATAGTCAGCATTTGAACTACTTTTAAAAGAAGGTATTAATAAATTAAGCAAAAAATTAGTGTAATTTTTCAAATATTTTTAATAATTCTTCCAAAAGTGTATAAATTCAACCACAGTATTGCCCTTGCTATTTCACAGCTTGCTACTATCACTCCCTCAGTGGTATCTGCATTTCCTTCTACCAAGACAGCATGGAAACAAAAACAGTGTATCTGCCTGCACCTGGTATCATTTTCCTTAGCAGCTTCTCCTGAGACACAATCATAATGGATGAGAGAGGCAGAATATATTAGATTTCCCAAAGTATATTAAATTTTCTTTTAGGTATATTCTCTAATTTCCTTTATATCCTCTAGACATAATTTCTTCTAGGTGTTAGCACATAGACACTATTTTCAAAGATGACCTGGATAATATTTGTAATTTTGTTTTATTGTACTAAGTTATCCTATTAATTTGAGGTAACTAATGGAATAGAAAGCCTTTAGGCTTTCCTTTGAGAATTGTTTATCTGTGAACAATTTCTCTTTGAGCATCATCTTTTGAATCTGGAAAATGTACCCTGAGTGAAGTGTGGGGGAGTTTTAGGTTTTGCAAAATGTTGAATGAACAAATGGACAAAAAAAAAAAAAAATAGAATAGACTTTTCTCTTTATTCAAAGCTTCCACACCTTGCTTCACTCTCACAAGAGAATTTTTTATCTACAAATTTAAGGTGCACAGAATTGTGGGTCGAATTTCTGAAGCTGGCAGATTTTGAGATTTCTGGTTAGAACCAGTTTGAAAACTGGATGCCACTTCAGTGTAGTTCTACCTGGCCATGTAGTTTCCCCACGTCTGTCTGCCTGGAGCTGTCTCCTCTGTGTGTGCACCTGTGCCTTGTGCTACCCTTGATAGCTCAACTCATGTGATGGGCAAACTAAAGCCACCTGTCACCTATCTTGGGGCCTGAAGTGTGCCTGGCAGTGAGGCCAAGCTGGGAATGGTAGTTGTTGGAAGAATAAGAGAACAGTGGAGAATCGCTGAAATAAAGTGCCAATAAACGTAACTTACAAGTAACTGGAGGCAAATTTGTTAATGTCTTCAATGTACTGTTTGTGGTATTAGCAACACAGTTTAAAGCTTTTAAAAAATGATTATCATTACTTTTTTTTTTTGGTACCAGAGATTGAACTCAGGGACACTCAACCCCTAAGCCACACCCCCAGCCCTATTTTGTATTTCATTAATAGACAGGGTCTCACTGAGTTGCTAAGCACCTCACTGTTGGCTTTATCCTTCTGTCTCAGCCTCCCCAGCCAGTGGGATTACAGGCGTGCGCCACTATGCCAGGCTTATCATTACGTTTTGTAGCGCTGGGGTTCTAACATAGGACCTGACATGCAAGGCAGGAGCTTTACACTCAGCTATGCCCTAACCCTGAAGCATTTTTTTAATATACCTTTATTTTATTTATTTATTTTTATGTGGTGCTGAGGATCAAACCCAGGTCCTCGCATATGCTAGGTGAGCGCTCTACTGATGAGCCACAACACAACCCCAGCCCCAGAAGCATTTTTTTTTAAAACCACATTATTTACCTGAATTAATGTCTCCACTGGCAATCAATCCTTGATTGCTTTCTATTCATTAGCTTTTGATTTAATTAATAAGACATGTTAAAGAGGAATCCTCAATGTTTTCTTGTAAACAGCTCTAATTAATTGATTCACATGAATTTTGTGAATATTATAAGTTATTTAAATCAACATTTGAATTACATGTTTTGAATCTTCGTAAAATAAATTACAGGTACAAGATAATTAGGAGATACAATGTTTATTTTGTTATTCATAATGTAATACATATCTTTTAATATTAAGAACTAACAGGACTTACTTAGGATTTCAAGTATTTCCCGTCATACTGACATTTCCAATTCATATGTACAAAAAATAGAATGTTAGAAAGTTTCAGAAATGTTACTTTTTTCCAAAGGAGGAGCCAGTAATTTGGGATTTTTCAGTAGCCTATAAAGCTGAGGGGGCTGCAGTAGGTGAGTGTGCAGACATACGGAGGGAAGCTAATTAAGAAAAGAGAAGGTTACAGTGACTGTGAGGTTAAAGAGTAATTTGATGATCAATATGATTCTTAATGGGAAACCAATGAAGCAACTGGAAAGAGGGGATGCTGCTGATTAGTGGTCTGTGCTCAGATTATTAAAGGATAATGAATGTTTTGAAACATGTCTATTGGGTGTAAAAAGGTTAATTAACAAAGCATTCTATAAATTCTAAAACTTTGGAAGTGAAAATTTGTCTATATCTACATGTATCAAAAACAAAGAGGCTGCACCTTTAATCTGAGAGAAAAGAAAATGAAGAAAAACATGAAAGGAGATGTTGAAAGCTTTATAAAGTTTTGGTATTTCCGTAATTTTTGAAAATGATTTTTATACTTAATTCTTGATTTATTTTGCATGTTTGAGTAAAAAATATGAGTGTATGAACAGTGTCAACATTCATTCATTAAACATTTTTGTGTGCCAGGAAATAATAGGCAAATATCAGCTAATGAAACAGCCCCTCTACTTCTGGACCTATTATAGTATAATATAAATTTCAAGGAGATTTTAGTTTCACATGTGTGATAGATAAAGTCTCAATGTCACCAACTATTGTGATTATCATGACCTATTACAAAAACTAATACTTGTAGGTTCAGTCATGCAGATTTTAGAATTAGTATTCTATGAACCTTTGTTTTGTTCTTTTATACAGTTATAGGAAATAAATTCAAAATTTTTTTTTAACCATGAAAGTAATGCAAATTATTCTATGAGAGTATTTACAAGGGTTCCTTCTTTAGTTTCATTTGAAGAGTGCTTACCCAATTAGAGGCTCTGCCACGCTCAGTGTGGTAAAGGCCAGTCATGGTTTCATGGCTGAGAGTGGTTTTTAAGTACATGATCTTCAGAAGTATCAGGTTCCTGTGTTGTGTTCCAGAATTCAGTTCACAGTACATTCAAGCTAACTCTTCTTAAGGGAAATGGGAAGCTTTGTGGGAGGAAGGTTGTGTGTTTAATGGGTGAGGGGAAAATATCTGTAAATGAGAGGAAAATTCCAAGCAGTTCCTGGAATCAGTTGCTGCCTCCTCAGGGAGCCAGGGATGAGCTCAGCTGGGCTGAGAAAAATCTGCACAGATGTCAGCACTTGCAGCCTCAAGCCTTGCCAAAGGCTCCTGAGTCCTAAGGACAAAGTGAAGAGCACAAGGTATAGACTCCAGCTGAACCCCACGTGCCTAGCAAAGTTTTGCCTGCATCTGTGTACTTGAGACACACACAGGATGGGAGGAATCAAGGTAATGTACTCAAGACCAGAGGTGGCAGAGCAGCAAGGCAGTAGGCCTGTCCTCCCAGCTGAAATCAGGAGAAATCAGCACAACTTCTGAGCTTCAGGACATGACTCTG
Source organism: Marmota marmota marmota (assembly GCF_001458135.2). Classification (NCBI taxonomy): domain Eukaryota; kingdom Metazoa; phylum Chordata; class Mammalia; order Rodentia; family Sciuridae; genus Marmota; species Marmota marmota. Next base: position 2,692,845 of record NW_026000137.1, on the reverse strand, counting down.
TGGATCCTTGTACCAGTAAGAATGGATTTCACCATCAGTTCAATGACAAATACCACTGGGATGGTTGGACTGTGACAAATTTCTTGGCCTTTTGGGTTTTATGTCTATGACAATTTTTAGAGGAAAATGAAAAGCAATGAGATGTAGTTTTTTCAAAAAGGCATCTGTGTTCTTTATGTTAGACTCAGGTGCTGCATTTTCTGGGTCACAGGAGATCTTCTTTATGTTTTCTTTAACCTCTGAAGATCCTTGGTAGGAATGTAAATGGCAACAAGAGAGCTGAGGTTGTAGCTCTCTGGTAGAATGCTTGGTTAGTATATGCAAAGCCTTAAGTTCTATCCCCCCAAAAGAAAGAAATAATAATAACTAAATTGCAACAAGAAACAATTTGTGATCTATGAGGCTGACAAAGTCAAATATTAATAACACATAGCATACATGACAGAGAAAGAACAGGAACTCTCTTTGTTTGCTATGGGAAGGGTCAATTGGTATCCTCTGTCTCGAGTACATTTCCAGTATTCATCAAAATTAGGAATTTATCATGCAGACATTTTTTCATGGATGAAATTTTGTATACAAGAATTTTCATTGCATCATTAGAGTAGCAAAAAATTGAGAACAAGCTAAATGCCTATCAACAGAGGACCAGAATTCAGTATGTTATGCTCATGCAAAGAAATACACTCTGGCCTTCCAAAAGCAAGAGATAGTTTTCTATAAATGTATTAGGAAGTAACCTAAATAGTTATTAAGTCACAAAAGCAATACACAATGTACTCTGAATTCTATACTATCATTTGTGTATGTGTACTTATATGTGTGTGTGCACACACAATTATTAATGTGATACATATGTCTATGGAATCTGTGGACCTTAAAGTATAGATGAGTAATGGTAAATGATGACCCAGAGGGTGAGAGCTAGGTGGCTGAAGCAGAGTATGGCAGGGAGATTTATTTTTCGCCAGATAACCTTCTTGTACCCTTCACATTTTTAATGTGTTTTTTTTTTTTTTAAAAAAAACTATTTTAATTAACAAACCAACCAAATTGAGTATGCTGGTAGGTCTTGTAATTGTGGAAAATAGAGCAATTAAGAAGACCAATAGGAATAATCATGTTTTCAATAATTGACAGAATTGACTGGATAAAATGGTGTCTCTATAGCATAATCTTACTCTTAATTAGAGCCGACACACATTTAGGATGTGTCTGGAAGAGCCATCTGCTTTGGATAGGTTTTGTGTAATCTTGTAATAGTATATTCATAACTTTTTGATGATATACTGTAATATAAAACACAACCAGATCAAATATAATCATGGAAGGCTCTTAAATAAAAAAAAGTGGGCAAAATGGGTGATGTTGAGAGAGGAGAGAAGGCTAAGTGTTGGATTTCTGTCCTGGGGGACTGAATGACCTCATCAAAGACTGAAGATACAGACGTTTCAGCAAAAGAAACAAAGAAGGAAGCTATTGAGAAACAAAGAAAGTTATTTTGGGTGCAAGATTTTTCATTAATTTGAGAATAATTGTCAAGTGTGGTGATTTTGTTAAATACTAGTTTCATTCTGGAAGGAACAGAGTGAATCACAGAAAACTTCAATTAAATCTTGGCCTATGCAAGTGTGAATGTTTAAAATGTGAATATTTATGATGATGATATAGCATTCCCAGCCTTACAGAATTAATCTTGCTGTGGTGGTATAATTGAGTCACTGACATTTTCAAAGCAAAATTGCATAAAATAGAAATGGTAAGGAAGACAATTAGAGCCTTAATAGGCACATATTTTCACTTTTCATCTTTTTTTTTTGTTGTTGTTGTTGTTTCTCTCAGGGTAAATGGGAAGTTGGTAGCCCTGAAGGTGATCAGGCTGCAAGAAGAAGAGGGTACCCCTTTCACAGCAATCAGGGAAGGTAGGCACTTTTACTTGTTGTCTGTGCCTTTGTGTTTGTATGATGTTTGTAACTGCGTACGTATTTTACATCTCAGAATATGCTTAGTTTTTAAATTAAATTTTTATATTTTTCATTGGTGTGTGTATGCTGATATCAGTGCCTCTTAACAAATTATATCAAATTAATGTTAAGAATACAAGACTATACTGCTGTATGTCTACACATATATATGTATGTTTTGTAACCATATGTATGTTTAGAAAAATACTGCTATGCATTGATGGTAATTGAGGACTTCTGTATATTTGATTTTGTTTGAGGAGCTCCTAAAATACATATTAGTGTGACATTGCTCTACATTCATGTTTTATGGGAAATTCTTTAATAATGAGAAGCTCATGGTATGCTATCTTATTAATCATTTGAATATCTTCTTTCTTGATTTCTTTGTATATGTCATTTACTGTATCTTCTATTGACTTTCTTATTGATATAACCTTTATATATTAGGGAGACTTATATTGTAATATTTCCTCTACTTTGCCATTTTCCTAAAGATTCCTTTTATAATGTAGTTGCTATATAAGATTTTAATTTTTATGAAATTAGTTCCTGCCTAGAAAAGTTTCTGTGCTTGAAAAGAAATATCACCCCTTATTTGTAGGGAATTTTTAGTTCAGTGTCATAACTCAGGATTAGTAGCTTTATCTCTATATCTTTCAAAGTACAAATTATTTTGACCTGAGATCTCAGTTTATTTTTCATTGAAGAGATCACAGCTACTTGTTCTGTGGAGCCAGATGAGTTAAACATCAGTGGTTTACCTGTATGAAGGTCCTGGTGAACTACATGCACTCTCACTAGCCTGGCTTGTTTCTCATAACTATCAGTATAATTTACACTATTTATTTCTGAGAAATCTGCTTTCTCTTTCTACTTTCTCTCTTCTCATTCCTCTTTTCATCTCATATTTGTTTGGCTTCCTTCATTCCTATTTAGCTGAGACTGCTCTTATAAAGTTCATGAGTTACCTCCTTCTCACCAAACAGAATGTACAGCTCTCATTTTTATTTAACCATCCTGTTAACAGATGCACATGGTTGAAATTTTCTTTTCTGTGATTCTTTCAAATAGAAATAAAAAGTATGATCTGTACAGATGTATTAAGGTTTTCCTTTTCCTCTTGTGCTGGCTTTTTCCTCTAAGTTTTGGAGAGTTTCAGGACAGGGAGGGGATTTTCCCTCCTACGCTAATAAGTACTTTTTCCTAGGTGATTCCTTTCATGAATTTAAATAGCAGCCACAATGACCTAGACACATGCATCCCTTTAAGACCTTGTCTCCATCTCATTTCACATTCCTCTGCCTACTTGGCATCTCCTCTTGAATCCAATAATATATATTAAAAAATATATCACTGTCAAGCAAGGCTCATTGTGGGAATGCAAGTGTGGTTCCATCTTCAAGAATCAATCATTGCATAACAGTTACCTCAAACTTACATCCCAAAAGCTCTTTTGTCCTTTCACCATATCCCAAACCATATTATTCCTTCATTCCTAATAGCAACATCCAGTCTTATCCTACCCAAATGTAGCCAATCAACAAGTCAAGTCCTATTGATTAGTTCTCTAAAAGATATCTCAAATCTGTTTATATATAGCACAAGTGTCTCTTCAGTGTCACCCCCTGTATTAGTAAGCTTTTCATTGTTGTGATGAAAATGTCCAACAAGATGAGAAAAAGTCGATTTGGGCTCATAGTTTCAGAGATTCAGTCACAATCAACTGGCTCCATGATTCTGTACTTTAGGTGAAGCAGAATATCAGGATAGAGGGGATGGAAGAGGAAAGCTGCTCACCTCAAGGTGTCTGGAAAGCATAGAGAGAGGAGAAGAGGTCAAACCCTTTCAGGGTACGCCCTCAGTAACCTCCTTTTTCCAGCCATGCCCCACCTGCCTGTAGCTAGCACCCAGTTAATTCATTCACACTAGGATACACTGCTTAGATCACAGCTCTTGTGATCTGATCATTCACCTCTTCATGTACTTCCATTAAATAGAAGCTTTTGGAGGGCAAAAAAGCCAAACCATAATGGCCCCAGTCCAGGACATCATCAGTTCTTCCTTGCAATCACTTCTAAATTGAACTCCCTGCTTCTTCTCTGGAGTTATTATTGTCTGTTCCCTACTCTGAAACTAGTATAATCTTTTTAAAGAGCTAAATCATATTATATCACTCCCCTTATTTAAAACTCTGTGTCAAATACTGTATGACTGGTTTTTCTTCATTCATGCCACAGGGGTTTCTGTTTCAAGGATTTTACCCATGCTCTTCTCCTGGTTATAGTGCTCTTCCTTGGATCTTTTTAGATGCCAGGTATTAATTTAAATCTCTTTTCAGAGAAGTTTTCCTATGGCTTTCTTATCTAAAATAGCAGCTAACCATTATCCAACCCATCTTTACTCACCAGGTCACCATCCTGTTTATTTTTGTTATGATTCTTATTGGAATCTGAAATGGTGTCCTGTCTTCTCTATTCACTACAATCTTATAGAATTCATGGATCTTTATTGAACTTTCACAGGAATAGCCTCACCATTCAGCATGGCGTTCACTCTATCATAGTTATTGCGTGACTTACAGAAAATCATTAAGCTGGAGTCTATAAATATGATGAAGTGTTAGATAGGGTCTTTGCTCTCAAGGAATCTGTCTTCCTGGTGGTAGACAGAGCATATAGATAACAAGTTGAGGAATAATATATGGTGGCACATCAATGTCAAATCATTTTGAAAATATTCTAATTTCTAAGTAAATCCCTTCATTAGAGAAAGGGAGCTAAGGTGCTGGCTGGGCCCTCAATTAGAATTAAGATTAAACAGTGAAGAGTAAATTGAAGAAAAGTTGCATTACAGGCAGGCATAGAAAAGGACTGGTTGTCAAGCACATAGCAATGGTTTAGATCAGGATTCTCAGTGGTGAGATGAATGTGGAGTGGTTCTTGCTCCATAGGAGGTATCTTTATTGTCACAATAATAGGACAGTGCAACTGACACACATTTAGTGTGTGGCAGCTGGACACCTTTCAATATATATGAGTCACTCTAGAGAGGTCCTGCTGCACCTGAAGCCTACTGCCTATTTTTGCAAATAAAGTTTTATTTAAACACAGTCAATCCCATTTATTTATGTGTTGTCTGTGGCTGTATTCTTATATTCTTGTGCCAGACTTTATGGTCCCCTTTACTTCTGTAAAGTCCGACTCTTTAGGGAAAAAAGTTTGTCATTCACTGTTCTAATACAATGAACAATTATGTTCCAGAAGACTTTTGATTGTACTATTAGGCATTCACAGAGTGAAAAACTTGTTTATATTTTTCTGAGGCTATAACCCTCAACTCTTTCAAATATAAACAAAAAGTATGATCTGTACAGATTTATTGCATTCCAAATTTCCCAGGAACATAACTGCAGTGTAAATTTAAAAGAAAAATGAATTTTGTTTTGTTGAATGTTCTTTTATAACTTTTACATATATAACTTGGAAAATATATAACTAATGGTAGTTCTGCTTGTGTTATTGAAGTCACTGATGTTATACCTGTAGATCAGTCTGTATTTATAGTGGTTGCATTTATGCTGATTCTATATGTAGGTGTGAGCCCAATGCCTCAATGTTTTCTAACATAATTGTACCTATTTATGTATTTAAATATACTGTTTTATTATAAATAACTTTTTATTTCTTTTTACTATTCTTGTTATATATAGATAAATATATTTGAAATTATTTACATCAATATTTTAAATTGTATGTATGCGTATGTCCTATTATCTATGAATTTCATTTCATAGTAGTAAAGACAAATTTCATATACATATCTGCATATGTTTCACATATATCCATGTGTTTTAGTTACATGTAGATATAGATTAGTACATTTGAAATTATGAATATTTGAAATTATTCATGTGCATACATCTTATTCAGTATGAATTTCAGTTCATAGTTAAAGCAAAGTAGTAAAAATGTATAAAGAGGGTTCTATGCCTGATGGGATTGGAAACCACCAGCTGAGATGGATCAGTTGGTTTTTGTTGAACTGTGGAGGAAGACAAGTTGGACAGTGCTATTGAATTTGATTCTGGTAGACCCTGAATGTGAGGCATTAGGAGAGGGCCAGGAGACTGACCAGCCGGCCTGTTCCCCAGCTTGTGGGGTGTGTACTAGAATTAATCAACCTTTTCTCACTGTGGGTGCTGATCTAGATTCAAGGTTTAGAGCAAGTTCATAATGATAATAGCATCCATTATGACAGGTAGGTCCATTTGTAGGACATTTTAAGGGAAGAAGCAAGTAGAGTAAAATGAAAATTGTTGATGATCTACTTGTTAACACTGGCCTTAGGACACCTGAAAGGGCAACACAAGGGAGAAGAATATGGTGAACCTAGGCACACTGGGAGCTGGGTTTGCCTGGCAAGATGACTTCATTCTGAGCAGGGAGATGAACAGGGGACTAGCCTTAGGCTGCAGTTGTGTTGTAGAATGCAGGGCTGCATAAATGGGACCTCACTGTGTGGGTCAGTGAGCCTCTGATACAGCAGACTGTATTCTTAAAGAGAAATCTGGTAGTATGATACAATATAGATTAAATACAGAGGAAATTAGAAGCTGATAAATCAGTCATTCAAAGTACTAGAGACTGGAAATTATGGATCTGTTAGAAAGCAGGGACAAAAATGATATTTTGAAGAAAAAATGCCAGAGACATATAGATTATTGGTTATAGATGATATGGGAGGAAAATATCAATAGTTCTAATTTTGAATGAGTGAAAAAATGGTTCCAGAGATGGAAGTAGTTTGTGTGTACATTACTTTTTTTAATACTTTATAGCTTGAAAGTACTGTTACTCAATTTAATCTTCAAATGATCCCTTTGAAAGGGGGTTTATTTTTTATTTTGTAGAATTTTTTAATATAACTATGGAATCAAGGCCCATGTAGTTGTCTGAGGAGGGGATTGTTATGCCTAGACCTTGTTAGATTCCAAAATAGTGTCATTACTGACCTTTTGAAGTGGTTGATTTGGGATTTAGATGTTTTGAGTTCATGAGACATCTGTATGAAAATGTCCTGTTGGTGATGTGGGAGTGGTGTTCACTAAAGTGCTGCATGAGCAGTGTATATTTAGCATGATCCTTAAGAAGTTGAACAAGTTTATTTAATTATTTTACATAAAGAACAGATTTATTTGGCCCACATTTCTGGAGGCCTGGGTGCATAAGAACAGACACTGGCATCTGTGAGCGTCTCTTGCCATATCATTCCAGGAGGGCAACAGAGGTCAAGAAGGAGAGCAGAAAAAGACATGGTAGAGTTACTTTTAAGAGTTTTGAGGGAGTGAGCTTAGAGTGAAAGCAGGGAGTTGGCAGCAAGCCCTTCTCATGAGGTGGGAGCTCCCCTGGGTATTGGACTCTGGGACCCAGGTATTGATCCTGGCTTTGCCTTTCATCACATTGGAAGACAAGAGCCCTGACCGATTTTGCCAGGGCAGCTGTAACAAAGTACCACAGACTGAGTGGTTTAAACAATAGGAAGCTGTTGTCTTAGTGTTCTGGAGGCTAGAGGTCCGAGGTCATGCTAGCATGAACTTCCTCATGAGGGCTACAGTCTGTTCCAGGCTTCTCTCCTTGGCTTGGAGATGGGTGTCTTCTCCCTTGTGCTCTCATATGGTCTTCCTCCTGTGTCTGTGTCCAAATATCTTCTTTTGTATAATGACAATGATCAACGGTCATATTTGATTAGGGACACTGTGATGACCTCATCTTAACAAGACTTAATGAAGCTAACTCCATAGCCACACAGTCACATCACAAAGAACATTGGAGCTTTAGGAGACACTTTCCAGCCATTGTGACTTCATAGCTTTGGGCTCTTGAACCCTACTTGCAGAAAATAGAAGTTGTTTGTGCCATCTCTTTGGCATTTGTGGTTTTGGTTTCCTAAGGACTCTTTTAACTCAGAGTTTTGAGTGCCCTGGAGATCAACAATGATAGAATCATGGAGGCTTGGAGGGATTGGTCACAAAATGACATATTATATAGAGTATTTTAAATAAAGTATTTTGAGGTTTTCCTAATAAAGGCCGACTTTGAAATGATTTTTTAATAGAGATAAAAAGACTTCAAGTGAAAAAATTAAACTATGGGTCAGTTTAAGTTACATTTGTTCCTTTCTTCATATCTCATTCCTGTCTTTTATAGTATTATTGTTCTGCTATTTATTTGTGGAAGAAAAAGCTATTACTGTTGTTGAGTTTTTCTATCTTATCCCATTGGTACTTCTAGAAGTTCATGCACCATAACTCCTACATGTATTTAGTGTTAGAACTTGAAGTATTCAGGAAGATGGAGACAAGCTGGGCTATCTGTCATATGATACTATTTCCCTTTATATATTATGCAAACACAATATGTGGTTTCCTTTAAATTAATATATTAAAATGATATAAAATATGTTTAAATATTTATTTAAAAGAGTATATATGTGTGTGTGTGTGTGTGTGTGTGTGTGTGTGTATGTGTGTTTTAAAGGCAGACAGGTGTGGTGGCCTATGCCTGTCCACATTCACATTGATAAGAGTGCAGCATGGCTTGCTCAATGGAGAGGGAACACTTGAATCTGAGTTTACCTCTCTTTTGCTGTTCTGGTCAATTCTTCATTTACAAAAGGTCAAAACCAGAAAGTTTTCAAAATAGGAGAGTACTATGCTGAGTGAAGTGCTTTCAGGGGCATGCTTTCTACTCTCAAGCTCTCTTAGGAATTTAGATTTTGACTTGTAACTTTTAGCTACAGTGGGAATGCTTGCAGGCAACCCTATTCTTACCCACATTTGTACCCAGAGAGGGCCTTTGCATTTTGTCTTTTTAAACTGGAGTGCATAATGACTTAATTCAGGTTTAGGTGCTTTGAGAGTCATTCTGCCTTTGATAGGAGCTTAGAGAAATTAAGTAGCAGCTTTTGTATTATAAATTAGAATCCTTATGTTGTGTCCTCATGGTTTGTGTCTACTGATAAAGGGTCAGAAGATACCAGAAAGGTTCAAAAGGCAGTGGATGAAATGTCTTACGATAGCCTATCTTTAAAACAACTTTAAATATGTATTTGTTCTTATCTGTGATATTGTGTTCTCTATATAATATAAAATTTCCTCTAAGATCTCCCCAGAATAAGAAGGCAAGGGAACCAGCTGTCTCCTTTCATGTATTCTTAAATGCATAATGGTTTTCTTAGGGGAGATTATTCTTAAATCAATATACTCTAATAGGGAACAATTTCAAATTCAAACAGGAACAGTATCATTAGATAGTGTTTAGTGTGTGTTTGCATGCTGTGCATACACAGCCAGAGCCTAGTTGCACTTAATTCTCACAAAATTGTGCTATGTATGTACTACCATTATTTTTTATTTTAAAGTGAAGAAAAATTGGGCATGGGGGGGTTAAGTCACCCAGATAAGGTCACAGCTAGTTTGTGGTAGAGTTAAAAGTTGAACATGGGCAGTCACATTGCAGGGTCTACACTAAAACATTATACTATGATAGATTTTATGTAGAAAATTTGAATTTATACTGCATTTGATTATTCATTTCATGCAGAGAGTTATCTTCACTACATCAAGGTGAGCAACAGCAACAAAAAACAAACAAAATGATGGGTTTGTGGGGAGGAAATGTAAGGCAAAAACATTTGTTTATAAAAGCAATGAAAGTTGGGCTAGGGATGTGGCTCAGTGATGGAATGCTTGCCTAGCATGTGCAAAGCCCCTGTGTTCAATCCCTTTTTGTGTGAATACATATGTATGTATACACACACAAATATATATATATATATCTCCAATCATTTTATACACACACACACACACACACACAAGATATTTGAATTATGGTTCAATTGGCAATTAACCAATCTAAAATTTATATTTGAGAAGCTGCATGACTTCTCTAGGGCAGCTATAATAAATTACCATAAACAGAGAGGTTTATTCTTGTATAGCACTAGAGTCTTCAGGTTCAAAATTATGGTATTGGCAGGACCAAGCTCCCTGTAAAGGTTGCAGAGAAGAAGAGCTGACTTGCTTTTTCCCAGCTTCTGTTGGCTCCTGGCAATCTTTGATGTTCTGTGACAGTACTCCAATTTCTGCCTGTCTTCACATGAGCTTCTTCTCCATGCATCATTGTGTCTTACCCTCTTCTTAGAAGGATACCAGTCATTGAATTTCAGTCCTGCCCTAATCTAGTATGGCTTTACTTTAGTTGGTTACATCTGTGAAGATTTTATTTACAAATAAAGTCACATTCCGAAGTTCCTGGTGGGCATGGATTTTGGGGTCATACTATTCAACCCACAATATAGGTGTTTGTTCTTCTCAATTTCACAGAGACATTTGTCGGTAATGGTGGACAGAGACATGATTTCATCTTCAAATCTTAGAAGAAAGATGAACTGTTAGAGAGGTTTTGATAATGCATCACTTTCCTTTTACTAAAGTTTATGTATATTTTAGACAAATGAACTTTCTCCATGGTGATTTGGCTCTTTTGTTATTGTTCATTTGTTGTTGTTTTTAAAGAAAAATGTGATTCTTCCTAGATGATGGAGTGACTCCTGATCTGTGGAGATAGATTTTGTTGCAGGGCAGTGAATAGAAATTAGACTTTGGTAGTTAGTCTGCTGCGTTAGAAGCAGAGAGAACTGACATGATGGAGATCCCCAAGGCTACTGGGTAGATATAAAATGATAAAGGTCTACTTCCACATTGGTTGTTGGGATTTCAGACACATTTACTCAAAGACAGAATATTGTAAATATTGATTAGACATCCAAGTTCTTCCAGAAGTTTTTTATTTTTCTAATCCACATATGCTATCTAACATATGTATAGCTTCAACAATCAAGTGGAACCAATTTGATAGGTATATAATCATCTTTGGTTAAAATAATCTCAAAATAATCTCGTCGAGTGTCTGATGCCAAGGCTCTTTTCCTTATGCTCCTGGAAGCTACAAGTGAGAATAGGCACAGAATGGGGTGTTGCAGGGCACTAGCTCCTTCTGTAAGAGAGCTGAGAGCACAGCTGGGGGTTGGGGAAATGAGAGGAAAACCATTCATTTACATGTTTGTGTTTTGTCACTATTGGTGTTTTGAATGATTCATCATCTTATAATGGGTTTCTAAATTGACAAGGAGATTATAAGCAGAATTTTGAGTTATCCTTTCCCTTATGTTTATATAGCATCTAATTCTATGCAGTGGGTGACCAGTTAAATTAGGTGTCTTGCACAGGTATTAATAACTTTAGGACTCTGCAATTCTGTGCTCAGTTTAGACACTTCTGAATTTGGCACTTTAATTGAGAGGTGTTTTTTTTTTTTTTTTTTTTTTT
>NW_026000137.1:2664712-2674950 GCF_001458135.2 Marmota marmota marmota | reverse complement strand
GGGCTCAGTTCCGGGAGCCGGAGTTCGGCTGCTTAGTGCTTGTTGTATGCTCTGATAGGAACAGGGTTCATGAAGCAGCCTCCGCGGGGCGGTTCCGGGAGCCGGAACTCGGGCGCCCCGCGCTCGGCGTTCGCTCCGATAGGCTCAGGTTCTTAGAAGCACCCAGGCGCAGAACCCTAGCAATCTGTTTGCAAGCCACAGGCGAATTGTAGCCTGGAATTACCTGATCTATGGCTGAATGAGTTGCGGTCAGTCGAAAACAGGGGACGTGACGTCAGTTTACCAAGATGGTGGCTGCTGGCCTCCTCTGTGGACTGACCGGTGTGTAGAACCGAGAAGGACCGTTTCCTTCCCCCGTCTGGAACCCAGAATTCAGCCCTGAGTACGGTGCTTGCGCGGCTGGCAGAAACTGCAGCGCTGTAACCCTGCGTCTCTATCCCAGCGCACACTGCAGACTTTCGCCGCGGGGCGATTTGCTGAATAAGCAGTTACCCTCCGTGCGACAAACCTCTCGCGTTTGAGTCCCCGTAGCCGATCCTCGTGCGATGGAAATCCTTCCTCCAGGTTCCGGAGCACCCCACTATTGCTGGAAATTCCTAACAAGATATCCTTTAGCCGTCCTGACTTGTCATACTCCCACACAGTGAAGCAGCACACGGGGGTAATGCACTCCCCTCGCCGCCATCTTCCCCGAGAGGTGTTTTTTAAGGCAATAAATGTGCCGTGATTGTTTGAAGTGCATTAATCCTGTATAAGCTATTATGAATACTAAGACCTTAGAGATTACCTTGTTCCTGTCTGTCTCAATTGCATACTGGTCAGGCTCAAGCTGCATGCTTAACTCTTACAGTGGATTTTAATCAATAGGATTAGTGACTAGCAAGGGGCAGTTTAGTGGCTAAGTGTCTGGGCTCTGAAGTCCACCTGCTTGGATTCCAATTTGGTGTGCCTTCCTGCTTAAGTATATGATTTTGAGCAAATTTTAAATTTTCTGTGCCCCAATTTTCTCTTCTATAAAACGGTGAAGATACTGCTAACCTTATTAGGATTGCTGGGATGGTGTGTTCATTACATATGAACATGAGTCCATAAAACAGAAACAATCAATGAATAATGAAGATTTCATGGAAACAAAAACACATTAACAGAAATTAAAAATTCAGAAGATTTGGATAGTGAATTCAAACATATCCTCCTGAAGAAGACCAAGAAGAGTTAATTTCTATCTTTGAGAATAAATAAATATTGTTCTTTGAGTTTTCTTCTGTATTGCCTGTTTGTTTTTTTTTTTTTTCCGTTTGTCTATTTTTGTCTCTCTCTTTTATTGGAAGCATCCTTTGCTGACTGGAGACCTTTATTGTCAGCCACATTTAAGAGTCAAACACTAGGATGCTGACAGAAGCTCTGGGTGCTTAGCTAGGGAATGCTGGGCTTCACTGTAGGGTGGTGGGGTACAGCTCCTCAGATGGCAGCATATGGAGGTCTTTTCTTGGGAGAAGCCTTCATTTCCATAGGGAATGATTACTTATCCTCCTGTCCAGAGGATTTTTAATTTTGCTGTCCCACTTAATGGGATTGAGTAAGAGAAAGAGGCTGTAAGCATGCTCACTTTTCAACACCATAGGTTTTTATTGAACTTCCCTATATTTGGTTCAGGTCATGCAGCTAGGGTAAAGGAACTAACATTTTAAAATAAATAAAATATATAATTAATAAATAAATAAATAAATAAATAAATAAATAAATAAATAAAATAAAAATATGATAAGTACATGTAAAAAGTCCTTGGCAGTAGGAAGAGATAAAAGATGAATGTGTGGACTTATGAGGGACACTTGGTAGGGTGTGGTGTCTGGCTAGACATGGAACTTGAGAGAGATGAGAGTATTCAGGATGACTTCCAGGCTTGGATAATTGGGTAGATAGTGGAGCCAATACTAAGGAAGGGACTGTGTTCTGTGAAGGAGTATGTGCATCATGTTGACTTCAATCTCAGATTTGTTGTTTAAGTCTTGGAATTCATGTGGCAGTTGTTTACCTGGTGGTTCATTTTAGATGACATATTTATTATACCTCAATTGAAGACCATATTAGAACATTATCTCATTTGATTTTTCAGCTGCTAAGGAAAGTTGATACTATCATCTTAAATCTGCTAGGAAGCAAAGAGATGAAAATGAAATCGGGACAGCACTATAAGTAAATCAGAAAATATTCAGTCTTGGTTGAGATTGTACTACTAATTGAATGCCATGAGTGAGCACCTAACATATTTTATTTTTAATACCCTTAATTTTTAAAGAATTTGAGACTTCTGATTTTAGTTTATATAGATTATGAAATATATAAGTATATAATTTATAAATATATACTATCATTTTATATTAAATATATAATATATACATATATAAAATATATTATCATTTTACTAAAATGATAATACTAGCATGAATCTTTTACCTGGATATAAAATCTATAATTGTATCATCAGTATTTTTCATAAACACCTACTGTAATGCAATGCACATTTATTGTGTTAAAATATTTCTTTGGAACCTTCTAATAATAATCCTTTATGTCTGTCACTGAAAAAATTAGCATGAACTGCTTTAGAACATTTTACATTTGACAGGAAAAAATTTTGTAAATGGAAGGTAAAAATCCATGAGTCTAGACTATGATTTTTCAGTAAGCATATGTAAATTGCCACAATTGTTATTCTTTGTAAGTCTGAGTAATTTGATGGATATCTGCCAACTGATATCAACACAAATTTGTAAGCTATTACATCACGTGACTTTAAAAACTGTGAAAACCATGTTTTATTTCTCTTGTCATTAATTTTAAACACTCGGATTTGTTTTTTTAAATCAAGTAACTGATTTCTCAACTGCTTTAAATTTGTAAAAATTTATATTACATTCTGTCCTATTTTGTAAACTGGAAATATAAATTTAAGATGAGATGTGATACGTTTATATGTAAGACATTTTAAAAGGATTATGCAACCAGTTATCTGAATGCATTTATAATTTTCTAAAATTCCCCATGAACTTTTTCAATGCCTACCTTACTAATCTTTAAAAAATTCTACCTCCCTTAATTTTCACAATAATCCTATGTTAATATGTGGGTATTAATATCTCCAAGTTACAAATGAAGAAATTAAGGAGTAATTTATTTATTAAAAAATAAATAAATTGTCCTTGTCACACAATTTGCTGATAAACAGGATTTTAGCTGGAGTGTTTCCTCAAAGATAATATATTCTTCTCTTCAGAATCTCTTGTCTAATTTTAAAGAGTGATGGGAATTTATAATCTATATATAAACTGCTTGTCATAATAGTTATTAACTTAGCAATTGGAAGTTGCTTTTAAGAACCCATGGCCTGGTGCAGTGGCACATACCTGTAATCCCCCAAGTTTGGGAGAATGAGGCAGAAAAATTGCAAGTTCAAAGCCAGCCTCAGAGACTTAGCAAGACCCTGTCTCAAAATAAAAAATTAAAAAGAAAGTACTAAGGATGTGGTTCAGTAGTTAAGTACTCTTGGGTTTAATCCCTGATACCTACCACCCCAAACAAATGCAACCCATGGCCACATCTGGTAACTTCATCATGTTTGAGAAGCTGTTATACTGTTCTGCCACAGAAGCTACTTAGTAACAGAAATGGTCAGAGGTCAACAAACTGTGACCAGAATTCATGCCCAATGTCATGAGCAACATAGTTTAGTGTCTTATTTATCTTCAAGCTCTAGATGCAGGCACATTTTCTTTTATGTTGAAGGAACATTCGAGGAAAATAACAAATAGACTTTTTAGTGGTTATTAAAAAAAAAAAAAACAAAAAAAAAAAACAGATACATTGTGTATATTGGAGCAAGGTTTCTGGAGAGGAATTTGACTGTTCCAGAAAAAGAGGAAGGAAACGCGGGCAAAAGCTTATTTTTTAATTGTCAAAAAAATTACTGATTACACGATTACATGATTAATATATTACTCCAAGTAGACCCATTACCATAATTAAGAGAAACAGAAAGAGACTCAATAATAGAGCCATCATAGTGAAACTGCTTAAAGAAAAAGATAAAGAGAAGTCTTTAAGGCAGGAAGAGTAAAACAGATCATTACATGCAGAGAAAATTTATGTTTAGAAGCTGTCCTTTTATCTGAACTAGTAGAGGCAGAAAGGCAATATACTGGCATATTAAAAATTATTAAGAACACCTGTCAACTAAAATTCTACATCTAACAAAACTATCCTTCAGAAATAAAGCCTAATGACATTTTCAGATCAGTAAAGTCCGAGGGAAATGCTAACGGAAGTCTATCAAGCTGAGAAAAAATGATACTCAACAATTATTTACTTCGGGGGAGGGATGAACAATGGAAATAGTAATATGTACGTAAATATAAAAGATTTCATTAATGAGTTATCCTTTTTTCTCTTAATTTTTTAAAAAAAAACATTAGATTGATTGGTGCAATGATTATAACATTGTATAATTAAATATAAAACATATAGATGTAACATATATGAGAATAATAAGAGTGGGAGAAAATTGGATTGAAGGACTATATTTTATAAATATTAAGTCATTTCTTTAAAAACTGGGAATTGAACTCAGAGGCATGAGCTACATCCCCAGTCCTTTTTATTTTTTAATTTTTTTTGAGTCTGGGTCTTGCTAAGTTGCTTAGAGCCTCGCTAAGTTGGTGAGGCTGGCCGTGAACTTGATCCTCCTGTCTCAATCTCCAGAATTGCTGGAATTACAGATGTGCACCATCATGCCTGGCATATGAATTCATTTTTAACCTGGAGTAAAACAATAATTTATCAATTGTAATGCCTGGAGCAACCACTAAGAATATAAAGTCAACAGAAGAATTTAAAAGTAGGCTTAAAAGGTTTTTTTTTTTTTTTTTTTTTAATATGAAGAAGATGCTAGAGGAAGACCATAAGAAATCATATGCTACATATAAGAAAACATAACAGATTCAGATGTTCCTCAAATCCTTTTAACAATTGTAGACTAAAAACTCCAGTCAAAAGAGAGAGATTTCAGACTGGGTAGGAAGCAAAGATACACTGTTTATAAGAGAGGAACTTCAATTCTCAAGATCCAAACAGGTTAAAGATAGAAGGATAGAAGAAGATATCCATGCAAATCATAACTATAAGGAATCTCAAGTGACTATATTAATATCAGACAAGATAGAACTTATGCCAAAAATATAGAGGCAAATTTCTGTTTTTACTGCAAAGAGAAATCCACATTTTATATTGATAAGAGTGTCAATACATCAGGAAGATTTCAGGTATAAACTTATAGGACTTAACAATAGTGTTCAAATATGCAAAAAGCAATGACTCACAGAATTAAAATAAGAAATAATTTGATAATTTTATTTATAAATTTTGATAACTTATTCACAATAATTGATAGATCAACTAGACAAAGTCAATTTAGAGCAAAATTTAGACCTTAAACACTTCCTTTAGACCAAACTAGAGACCTCAAGTTAATAATCTAAGTTTCCACCTTAAGAATATAAAAGAATAGCAAATTTATGTCAAAGGAAGTAGAAACAAAGAATGGAAACCAATGAAATAGAAAACAAACAATAGAGAAAACAAACAAAAAAGTTTGTTTTTGCTAAATAAAACTTAAAAATCTTTAGTTGATCATGAAAAAATAAAAATAAAAGGGGCACAATTTCCCAAATTTATCAGTGAAAGAAAGTGTATAGTGATTGTCCTTACAGAAATTAATAGGGTTTTAACGAAATATTATGATCCATTTTTATGCTAACAAACCAGATAATTGCCATTAAATAGATAAATTCATACAAAGCACAAATTGTAAAAAAATGACACAGAAAAAATTGGAAAATATTGTTAGATCTGTAATTTAAACAAATTGAACTAGATATTTAAAATTTTTTTATAAAGAAAAGTCATAGGCCTAGATAATTTTATTAATGATTTCTATCAAATATTTAAAGACAAAATAAAACCAACCTACACAAACTCATTCATGAAATAGACCATGAGGGAAGGGATCAAGGGTAGGAATAGGAAAGATGGTAGAATGAATCTGACGTAATTTTCCTGTGTATATATATGAATACACCACATTGAATCTCAACATCATGTACATCCACAAGACTGGGATCCTAATTAGCATAAGATATATTTCATATTTGTGTAAATATATCAAAATAGATTCTTCTTTCATGTTTAACTATAAAGAACAAATAAAAATTTTTAAAAATATAGAATGTGGGAAAACTCTAGCTCATTCCATGAAACTAGAATTACCCTTGTATTGAAAGCAGACACATATAATCTACTCTCTCACATGAACATGGGGCAAAATTCCTTACACAAATATTAGGAGGCTGAGTTCAGAAACATATAAAAAAATTATCTATGAGGACCAATAGGGATTAATATTTGGAATTAAAGTTTAGTTCGATATCCCCAAATCAATAAATATTCCATGTTTTTAGAATACAATTTGAAAAGACCTTTATCATTCTCATAAATATAAAAATGTTTGTAACAAAATCTAATACCTATTCATGTTAAAAAATTCTTAACAATCTTGGAATTAAAAGGAATTTCAACACACACACACATACAATCATATTTGTATGTACTAACAATGAATATGTGGAAAACAAACTTTAAAATAGAACACCATTTATAATCACTTCAAATAATTATAATAAAAAAGAAATGGCTAGAGATAAATCTAAAGCCATTTTTTTCAGCATTTGTATGCTAAAAATTTAAAAACCTGGAAAAAAGAAACCTAAGGAGATGAAAATTCATGGAAACACATGCCATATTTATGGATTGAGTATAATTGATCAATATTGTTAAGATGACAGTATACCCCATATTTCTTTGTTGAGTAAATCCTACCCTGGTCAAAATCCTACCCATCTTTTTGTAGAAATTAACAATCTGACCCTAATATTATATAGAAATTGATTGAACTAGAATTGTCAAAGCAATTTTGAAAAATGAACAAGGTAGGAAGTTATATTACATAAATTCAAAACTTCATGTAAAGCAACAGTGATTAAGATAATGTGTTATTGATGTAAAAATAGACCTTAAACCATAGAATAGAATGAAAAGTTAAAAATTAAAATTTTAAATTTGTGAGCAATTGTTTTAATTGATTTGTTAAGGCAATTCAATGGAGAAATGTAGGTTTTTCAACAAATAGTGTCATAACGATTATATATTCAAATGTAAAAGATTGATTTATACCTTTCCCTCATAACACACAAAAATACTGTGTTTTATTTTTCATGTGGCTAAAATACCTGAGAAGAACAACTTAAACAAGGAATAATTTTATTTTGGGCTCAAGGTTTCAGAGATCTCAGTTCATGGTAAGACAACTCTATTGCCCAGAATGAAGTAAGGCAGAACATCATGGTGGCAGAGGAGAACTGCTCAGTTCATGGCAACTAGGAAACAGAGAAAGAGAGAGAGAGAGATACAGAGAGCACTAGAGAAAGAGAGAGAATAGTCCGAGACCATGTCTCTGGTTGCCTGCTTCCTCCAGCAATGCCTCAATCATCTATAGTTACCACCCAATAGTCAATTTAGCTATCAATGGGTTAATCCAGCAACAAGATGTGGGCCCTAATTATTGCCTAAAAGCTCCACCTCTGAACCTTACTGCCTTGGAGGTCATTCAATACATGAGATTCTTCAGGGACATTCCAGATCCAAATCATAATAAATACCAACTCAAAGTTGATCATCGACCTCAATGTTAGACATAAAACTATAACACTCCTGGAAGAAAACCTGGTAGAAAATATTTTTGACATTTGATTAAGGCAAAGATTTGTTGAATACAATAACAAAAGCAGAATTTCTAAATGAAGATTAGTTTATATACTGAAGTTTTGCTCTTGAAAAGCATTACTAAGAAAATGAAAAGACAAATCACAAATTGGGAAAAATATTTATTAACAATATGTCAGATAAAGAATTTATATCTGAAACATATAAAGAGGTCCCAAGCTCAATAATGAGAAGACTTTTACCATGTTTTAAAGTGGACAAATTATTTAAATAGGAATTTTAACAAAGAAGTTATATAAATGGCTAACAAGTCTCTGAAATGATGCTCAAATTTGTCATTCATAAAGGAAATGAAAATTAAAACCATGGTATGATGTTACTATATATCCAATAAAATGGACATAATTAAAAGGGCAATTGGGCTGGGGATATGGCTCAAGCGGTATCGTGCTCGCCTGGCATGCGTGCGGCCCGGGTTCGATCCTCAGCACCACATACAAACAAAGATGTTGTGTCTGCTGAAAACTAAAAAATAAATGTTAAAACTCTTTCTCTCTCCCTCTCTCTCACTCTCTCTTTAAAAAAAAAAAAGGGCAACAATACCAAATGTTTGGCAAGGACATACAGTAAATAGAGCCCAAATGCATTTTTTGGGGGGAATATCAGATTATGGTACATCACTTTGGAAAACAATTATATAAATTTTTAAAGGTAAATATTAAATTTACGTTTGATACAGTCACTCCACTTCTGGATAAACAAAAACATACTTCCACACAAAGACATGTACATGAATGTTGCTAATATCACTATACAGAATTGCCCGAATCAGGAAACAATCCAAATTCCCATCAGTGTTGAATTGACAAGCAAAATATAAGCAATACAAAGGAGCTAACTACTGATCACATGTTTTGACTTATTCAAACCTCAAAGTATATTATGCTAATTTAAGTAAGCTTGGTTGCACATATTTGAAATTCTCAGAAAAGACATATCCACAAATATAGAAATCAGATCAGTGGTTGCCTGGGAAGAGAAGTTGGGAGTGTGCTAACTATAAACTGTCATTGCTCTAATGCTTAATGAAAATGTGGCAATAATGAATTGTGCATGTAATTGTACAGCTCTATCAACTTATTAAAACCAGTGATTATACACTTGAAATCAGTGAATTTTACAATAGATAAATTATACTTCAATGAAATTGTTTAATAAAAGGTAACCGATCTTGGTGTCATGTAAATAAATACATGTAAATAAATTACAAACGAATCTTGAGTTATGGTAATGGCTACAGAACTCTTTATATTTACTAAAAAATTCATTGATTGTGTACATACATTAGGTATATTTTATGATTTGTAAATTATACCTCAAATATGTTTTCTTTTTTTCCAGAGATTAGAATTTATTTTATTTTTTTATTAGTTGTTCAAAACATTACAAAGTTCTTGACATATCATATTTCATACATTTGATTCAAGCGGATTATGAACTCCCATTTTTACCCTATATACATAATGCAGATTCACATCGGTTACACATCCACTTTTTTACGTACTGCCATACTAGTGTATGTTGTATTCTGCTGCCTATCCTAACCTCTACTATCCCCCCTCCCCTCCCCTTCCCTCCCCTCCCATCTCCTCCCTTCCAGTCTTCTCTCCCTACCCCATCTGCTGTAATTCATTTCTCTCTCTTGTTTTTTTCCCCCCTTTCCCCTCACTTCCTCTTATACGTAATTTTGTGTAACAATGAGGGTCTCCTTCCTTTACCATGCAATATCCCTTCTCTCTCTCTTTCCCTCCCCCCTCTCATCCCTGTTTAGTGGTGATCTTCTCATGCTCTTCCTCTCTATTCTGTTCTTAGTTGCTCTCCTTATATCAAAGAAGACTCTTGGCATTTATTTTTTAGGGATTGGCTAGCTTCACTTAGCATAATCTGCTCTAGTGCCATCCATTTCCCTGCAAATTCCATGATTTTGTCATTTTTTAGTGCAGAGTAATACTGCATTGTGTATAAATGCCACATTTTTTTTTTATCCATTCATCTATTGAAGGGCATCTAGGTTGGTTCCACAGTCTAGCTATTGTGAACTGTGCTGCTATGAACATCGATGTGGCAGTATCACTATAGTATGCTCTTTTAAGGTCTTTAGGGAATAGACCAAGAAGGGGAATAGCTGGGTCAAATGGTGGCTCCATTCCCAGCTTTCCAAGAAATCTCCATACTGCTTTCCAAATTGGCGCACCAGTTTGCAGTCCCTACCAGCAATGTACAAGTGTACCCTTTTCCCCACATCCTCGCCAGCATTTGTTGTTGTTTGACTTCATAATGGCTGCCAATCTTACTGGAGTTCGAGATGGTATCTTGGGTGGTTTTGATTTGCATTTCTCTAG
>NW_026000137.1:2636221-2662073 GCF_001458135.2 Marmota marmota marmota | reverse complement strand
CTCGGTGTCCTGTATGCATCTACAATTTGTACATCCATTTCCTTTTTTATGTCTGGAAAGTTTTCTATAATTATTTCAGTCAACAGGTTGTCCATTCCCTTGGTTTGAACCTCTATGCCTTCCTCTATCCCGATGACTCTTAAGTTTGGTTTTTTAATGTTATCCCATATCTCTTGGATGTTTTTCTTGTGATTTTTTACCAGCCTTCCTGAGTTGGCTAGACTCTTTTCAAGATGATATATTTTGTCTTCATTATCTGACATTCTGGCTTCTACTTGCTCGACTCTGTTGGTGATACTCTCAATTGAGTTTTTAATTTGGGTTATAGTTTCCTTCATTTCTAAAATTATGGTTTGATTTTTTTTATAATCTCTATCTCCTGATAAAGATGCTTATTTGCTTCTTTTATTTGCTTGTATATTTCATTTTCAATGAGTTCTTTCATTGTATGAATTTGCTGTCTCATATCCTCTCTAAGATTCCATTCCATCTGTCTAAGGTATTCTTTGAGTTCTTTATTTGGCCATTTTTCTGATGCCTATTGGTCCTCCTGTATATTTAGGCTGTCCTGCATTGTTTGTACTCCTTTTCTTCCTTGCTTTTTCATGCTGCTTATGTTACTTTTTGCTCTGTTTGACTGCTAAGATACTGTTTACTCCTATAAATTTATTTGGTTTTGTGTGTCTCTGGGGTCTCTCTTTTGTGATGGGAGACTATGACTAGAGATGATGAGTTTTGTTGCACTTTAATGTAGATTCATTCGTTTCCTAAGCTGTGTACGGATTCTGATGGCATATAGCGGTCTGCGGTTTGGTCTTGGGACTTATATTTAGATCGAATGATGTGATGGTATTGAGGTTAGTATCTTTTGGCAACCTTGGAAGGTTGCTCTGCTGATGAGGGATATTAACAGGAGAATGGTCTGGAGTATTTGGGGGAAGTTAAGGTCTTTGTAGCACTATATAACGCCTCGGAACATTGACCTATACATATTTAGTAAATTATACATAAACAGCGTAGTATTGCTTGGGAGGAAAGGTATTAGAAGGGAAGGGAAAAAGTCACTAAAGAGAATGAGTGTAAACAGATAGAATTCAAGGAAAGGGGAATAAGGAAGTTGAAAAGAAATGAAAAGACAAAAGTAAAAAATAGAGAATAAAAAAGAAAAAAATTAAAAAAAATAATCAAAAAAAGTGATAGTAAAAAATAAATAAATAATACAAAAAATATTTTAAAAAATTAAAAAAGGAAAAAAAATTAAAATTAAAAATTTTAAAAAAATGCAGTCTTAGAGTTCGATTAACTTCTCTTCCAGTAGATGGAGCTGTGCCCACTGGGCCAAGCTTCTCCTCTCAGTGCGCGGGAACCAATCACTGTGCAGCAGCTCCTCCTCCCCGATTGGGCGGGTCTCCACTCCTGAGTGTCTCAGGCCGTTTCTTGTGTCTAGTCACCTCGCCACTGGCTCCGTTCACAGGTGACGCTCACCACAGTACTGGCTACATGCCAGGTCTGGTGCTCACGGGAGCCCTATCTTCTTGAAAAACTGGGCACCCTATCCCTGCTTGCCAATCCCTCAACCCCTAAGGTTGTGGAGTTTGGGGCTGAGAGCCCTCGGCATATTTTGCTAGCCCTCTCGTAGCCACGCCCCCAGGAGCTGGTGCAAGAGACCTCAGCTGTCTGTGCTGGTGGGAGTGGTAGCCCGGGCGCGCCACTCCTGAATCCCTCGGTCTGACTATCGCGTTCACGGGAGAGCTGGGATGGGCCCTTGAGGTTTCCCCGCTGTGTGGAGGGCGGGGCTAGGGGATTACACACCTGTCACCACTGGTATCAATGAAGTTATCTCCTCCGCCGCTTTCTGATGACCTCAGATCTCTGCCATGTTGGTATCCCATGCTAATGGCAGCATTTCGTTCCCTTTGCTGGGTGACCAAAGCAACGGGTGGGTCCTGACCCGCCCTCTCAAGCCCTGTCTCAATTCTGTTGCCACTGCCTATGAAGGCTTGGTTGGTATTTACCTCCACAGTATTCAGCAGGACCCGGATGAGAGGCAGTTTCTGCGGGTTCTTTAGCCCTGAGCCAGAGCAGTTTGTCTGCGAGACGCAGGCGAACGGCAGCCTGAAATTACCTGTTCTATAGCTGAATGAGCTGTGATCTGAAAACAGGTGATGGTGACGTCCTCAAATATGTTTTCTCCTAATTTATAAAATGAGTTAATTTAAAAATACATTTGTAAGTTATAAATAAAAAGAAAAGAAAGAAAAATAGCAATTTGGTATCTTTGGCTATTTCTCTTTCTTCCAAATTCTCTGAATGTGTTATTATTTGAAATAAAAATTATTGACTATACTCTCCTATAGCTGATACCCACTATTCTCCAAGATTTTTAAATGTATTAGTAGAGGAAGATAAATATGTTATCAATTGAATTATAGGATTGCAATGACAAAGACTGTTGAAGAGAAAGAGAAACTCTCTGCAGGTCAGTTGAAGAGCCTTTCAAGTCATTGCAGAACAGGGTGCTCTCATCTTTGTTGCAGTCAGGTGGTCAACAGGAAGGTTTCAAGGGTTTCCTGTTGGTGCTGTCCAGCCTGTTCTGTCATGGCAAGACACATGGTACACAATTTACCATCAGAACTTTTTTTTTTTAAATTATCAGCATTGCTGTTAGTTTTTGACAGTTTTAATCATAACACACTGTTCAGTGAGAGAAAATAACCCAATACAAGTAAGAAAAAAAATCATTATATAACATATGTAGCCAAGAAACTGATTATAAATGGCTATCGACAAGTTGAACTTTTATGACTCCATAGGAGAGAAGCAGCTAGAAAAGCTACATGTCAGAGCAAAGAGTGTCCCTTGCCCTTTTCAAGCCTGTGCCCTCCCAACTCCCACCAGACTCTACTTGGACCAGCCTTTAAAACCTCATTAAAATGCTGCCTCTTCCCTGAAATCTTTTTAACTGTCATGGAAGCGATCTCTTTCCTTTTGTATTCTCTTTGTTTGTCTGTCTTTTGTTGTTGTTGTTTGCTTATACTCTTATCTTTTAGTGCTTGCTACATTATGTATTATGATATGATCAATTGTGTTCAATTATAAAGTATTGATAACTTGGTGCTTTATAGGGTTGGGGTATAAAGCAAGCACTGACAGGTCAGTAACCCGCTCTTTCTTGCTGCCATCAAAATGAAACTAATTCAGGGTACAGGTAGTGTTTTAATAATTTAAGAAGTAATAAAAAAGAAAAAAAAAGAGCTATATTGGTTTCTGAATTAAAAGAGAAAGAAATAACTTGTGTGGTCATGGGAGAGGATTTGGACTGAGCCTTCAAATTAACAGGATTCATATAAGGAGATATAAACAGAGAAAAACATGCTGCCTGAAGTGGAAAGATTCTCCTCTACCACCCAGCTCCACCACCAGTTTGACTGGTATAGGGGGAATTAGATCCCTTGGCAGTAGGTGTACGGGTTGCTCTAAAAGCTTTTTTAGTGAAAATTCTAGCTGTTCTTGTGTTTGCTGTTATTCCACTAAAAAGCTAATCTGGGTATTGTTCTGAGCAACATCTTATAAAGAAGTTTTTAGGACTTCTTTTTAACTGTTTGTTGCTATCGTTACTATTTGCATTTGTCATTATAGCCATTACTTTGACTGTTGTTGCTGAATCATTAATGTGGCCAGGGCATTGGGGGTGACAGGTAAGAAGGAAACCAGGTGACCCGAGATCTGTAAGAAAATGTTATGAAGTTTGGGGAAAAGGAGAATGGATAAGATACAAAATGTGCCTCTGGTTTAGAGTTTCATCAAGTCTGAGAATGAGTTGAAAGTTTTACTAAGCAAGTATAAGTTTGAGCTTGATAGAATCATGAATAGAAACAAGGAAGTCAGATGTGGCAGTAGTGGTAGGGCCAAAATGACTGAATTCACGATGCAGTACACTGAACCTGAGGTGATGGCCATTTATCTCAGTAGAAATTACTGCATCGTAGGGTATGAAAGCTGAGAAGAGCTTTAGAGATTATATAATTTGGACTTTTAATTTTACAAGAGAACCAACTGAGTCCTGGGGAGAAACCGTGAGTAGGTACTTCAGAACTCCCAAGAGCAACGGAGTTCAGGCATGGAGTGGAAGTCTTTTAAGTCATTACTACAGAGAAGATGGTCAGAGACCTGGCAGTGAGTCCCATCTCTAAAATGCAGCTCTCATAACAGATTATATCTGATCTTACTTAGTGTGAAATGCCAAGAAAATAGGTCATTCAGATTTCTCTGTATTTCTCATTTTCTTTTGACATTTGGGAATGTGGTGGAGCTCTTCTAAGATCATCAAATAATTCCTATTTTAATTTTAACAAAATCCCAAATTGATAGCATATGTGGGGAAAATGTACCATTTAGTATATTGTGAGATAATTTTAGAAGTCAAAAGTTAAAGGAAACTTTAATATGGAACATTTATATTTTTTGGACACATGCCATCTCAGTCAAGTCCCTGAATACACCCATGAGAACTGAACTGATAGTACTACTTTTTGAAAGTCCTAACGATTTGAACAGGACCCAAGAAAAAGAATTAAAGGAAATAATAAGCAAGAACTTGGCAGTAGTTCCATTATCTGTGAGCTGATACTCCCTTTTTTTCTGTCCTACAATTTAGGATTAGTGTTGGCAGGAACAGCAGCAAGAGTCAGTTTTAATGGTAACAACTTAGTATTATGGAAGTATTTATGATTATAAAATTTTCTTGATCGAGTTCTAGATTAGCTTTCCATTAGGGGTCCTTTTGGAGGAGGAGGCCAGCAAATTGTGCCATTTTCCATGATGAGTGCAGATTAGTATGGTTTGCTTGTTAAAGGTGATCTGTGTAATATTTTTTAGAAGTTCTAAATATGTAATAATCACTTAATAATGGTTGTCTTTGATGTTACTTTCTAAAAGCCTTTAATTAAACCATGAAAATTGTAAATGTTTGGGAAGCAGTTACACACTCCTCCTCTTTCAGGACTGCAGGGTTGATATGGACCAGGAGTAGATATTTTTCTCTGCCTTTCTTATGTTCATACAGTCGGAATATTACAGGTGATTGATGGTGGTTAAGGCAGCTATTAGCATCACCTACTCATTCTAACCATCAGTTGGTAAACACACAGAGTTGACCAGATGCATTCAAACCCAGGTCCAGCTGACTCTAAAGCAGGCCTCTTAACACTAGGATGTGCTTCTTCCACAGACAGAGATTAAGACTTAAGTGATTTGCTGCCACTTGGCTTAGAGTTATAGACTATACTCCAAATTCTGCTCCAGATTATTTTCTACTCTAACACATGCAGTTCTCTCTAAGCAGGATTATGAATGTTTTAGAAAGCAATCAAGACGTGCCTGGCAGGAATTCACCCATAACCAATTAAATATTGGAAAAATGGATTAACCAAATATTAAACATCTTGCTAAGTCATAAGGCAATTAATACAGCCGAACTTATTGATATTGCACATGGTAGAATTATTAGTGCAAAAGATTTTTGTTTTAAATTGTTGCTCTATTGGATGAGTTAAACCAAACTGAAAATGGAAAAGAGCTACATATTACAATTTTGTTTGGAAATACTTGCTTTAGTGTTTTCAGAATTGAAGGTCACTGGCAATTTAGCTACAACTTGAATACCTGAATCTTCTATTTCCTGAAGATTTCTACCTCAGTAGTAGCTTATTGAAAATATTTGGAAAAATAAGCCATGCTGTTCTTTTTTTTTTTAAGATGGACAATATCTTTATTTATTTTTATGTGGTGCTGAGGATCAAACCCAGTGCCTCACGTGTGTGAGGCAAGGGGTCTACCACTGAGCTGTAACCTCAGCCCCAAGCCCATGCTGTTCTAATTTCAGATTTACCTAAACTATTCAAAATGAAGTCACAAAAATATTCTAAATGAGCAAGTAATAGAAACTTGGTTTGTTAGCAGTGATTTCCCCTCAACAATGAAAGTTGATGCATGTTATGGAAAAATTACTGGCACTGAATTTTCAGTACTTAATAGGAAATCCTACTTTCTTTAAGTAAACATATATTAATCCAAAAACATCTTAAGCAAAACAAGATATTGAAGCCTACAAAGAGCAAATGTCCAATATATTTTGTATATGTATATGTGATTTGTTACCTGGAGTTTTATTTGTACTCAGAGCAAATGTAAGACTAGAGAAATATGTCGGCATATTAATTTAATAACTTGATAACCTGCATATTGCTTTTGGGCTTCATAAAGCATCTGGGCAATTCCTTAAGCACAGGGATGGATTGCTTAGGACCATGTGTAGAGTTGTTAGTGGAGCTTTATGTGTCATTGGAGGGCAGTATGTGGCCTTTTATATTTCAGAGGTGAAGTGTAATGTAAAAACCAATTTGAGATGATAGTCAAGAACTGAGATTTTCAAACCTATGGGCTGTTCTTATAAAGAATGTTTATTCTTCTTTGGTGCACATGATTATATATCCCTGCAAATTAAATGCTTATGTTAGATAAACTCATGTTTAATAAGTACAATTTTGTGTTTTGCAGTTCCCTGGTGAAGATTTTTTTTTTAATTCATGGAAATAAATATGTAAGAAACAGTCTTCTTGTTAACTTCTGTGTGCCCCTTGAGTCATGGAATCAGTCTTTAGGGTGGAGAGAAGAAATTTCTTTACGATTTTAAATGAGCATTTAAAATGTTTATGTTATGAGAGGTGTCTGTTCAGTTCCTTGGCTCATTTATTGATTGGGCTATTTTTTTTTTTGGTGTTTAGCTTTTTGAGTTTTTTATATATCCTAGAGATTAGTGCTCTGATGTGCAAGTGGTAAAAATTTGCTCCCAAGATGTAGGCTCTCTATTCACCTCACTGGTTGTTTCTTTTGCTGAGAAGAAACTTTTTAGTTTGAATCCATCCTATTTATTGATTCTTGATTTTAATTCTTGTACTATAGGAGTCTTAATAAGGAAGTAGGGGGCTCATCCAACATGATGGAGCTTTGGGCCTACTTTTTCTCCTAATAGATACAGTGTCTCTGGTTTAATTTCTAGGATTTTGATCCACTTTGAGTTGAGTTTTATGCATGGTGAGATATAGGGGTTTAAGTTCATTTTGTTGCATATGGATTTCCAGTTTTCCTAGCACCATTTGTTAAAGTGGCCCTCTTTTCTTCAATGTATGTTTTTGGTGCCTTTTACTAATAAACAATAACTGTAATTATGTGTCCTCTATTCTGTACCATTGGTCTACCAATCTATTTGGGTGCCAATACCATGTGGTTTTTGTTACTGTTGGTCTGTAGTATAGTTTAAGTTCTGGTATAGTGATGCAACCTTCTTCACTCTTCTTGCTAAGGATTGCTTTAGCTATTCTGGGGCTCTTATTTTTCCAGATGAATTTCAGTAAACCAATATATGAAAAAATGTTCAACATCTAGCAATTAGAGAAATGCAAATCAAAACCACTCTAAGATTTCCTCTCACTCCAAAGCAGAATGGCAGCTATTAAGAACACAAACAAAATAAGTGTTGGCGAGGATGTGGGGAAAAAGGCATACTCATACATTGCTGGTCGGACTGCAAATTGGTGCAGCCAATATAGAAAGCACTATGCAGATTCCTTAGAAAGTTGGGAATGGAACCACCATTTGACCCAGATATCCCACTCCTCGGTCTATACCCAAAGGACTTAAAAACAACATATTACAGGGACACAGCCACATCAATGTTTATAGCAGCACAATTTATAATAGCTAAACTTTGGAACCAACCTAGATGCTCTTCAGTAGATGAATGGATAAAGAAAATGTGGTATGTATGTATGTGTGTGTGTGTATATATATATATATATATATATACACACACACACACACACACACACACACACAATGGAACATTACTGAGCAATAAAAGAGAATAAAATCATGACATTTTATTCATGGTTAAATGGATGGAGTTAGAGAATATAATGCTAAGTGAAGTTAGCCAATCCCCCAAAAAACAAATGGCGATTGTTTTTTCTGATATAAAGAGGCTGATTCATAGTGGGGTTGGGAGGGGGGAGCATGGGAGGATTAGAGGAACTCTAGATAGGGTAAAGGTGTGGGAGGGGAAGGGAGGGGACATAGGGGTAAAAAAAATGGTGTAATGAGATGGATATCATTACCCTAAGTATATGTATGAAGACATTAATAGTGTGAATATACTTTATATATACCAGAGATATGAAAAATTGTGCTCTATAGTGTAATATGAATTGTAATGCTTTCTTCTGTCATATATAACAAATTAGAATAAAAAATAAATTAAAAAATAAAAAGCATATGTTAAAAACCAATCTTTTGAGATCTTCTAATTTTGTAAGGAAATTTGTTAACATTTCCCCAGTAGGAAGAAGAACATTTGCAATATCTAGCATTTGCCTTTTCTCTGTAAGGACAACAGAATTCCTCTTTTTGACACAATTTTCTTAAAGAACAATTCAATCAGTACTCATTAAGAAAACAAACATGATAATTTAACATAAGAATCAATGCATTTCCATAGAATTTTAAAAATAATCACTAAAATGTTTTTCCTTGAAATTTATCATAATTTCTACTTAGCAAAAACTCATGAACTTTTCCAATTTTTAGTTGTCCTCACACCATTTTGCAATTTGATACCTTTGCTGTTACCATTGACAATGCTCTTTTTCCTTAGGTTCTATTATGCCACACATTGCTGAGTTTTTTTTTTTTTTTTTTTTTTTTTTTTTTTTTGTTGTTGTTGTTGTTGTTGTTTTTTGTTTTGTTTTGTTTTGTTTTTGTGTGTCATGTTCCCAGGTTGGATAGATCAAATACAGCATGGGCAGTTAAGTTTGAATTTCATATAAATAATGAATGCTTTTTTATTTTATTTTATTTTTAGTATAAGGTTGACCCTTGCAGTATTTAACTGGACATCCTATATTTTATTTGAAGTCCTCCCTCTTCCCTGTGGTGGTCTTCTCCACTTTCTTCTTTCTTTAGGCATCCCAGAAATCTATGGCCTTGACTCTTCTCATTTCCTCATGAGAATTCATCTATCTTTATGGTACCAGTTGTCACTTTTTGGTGATAATTTTCCAGTCCACATCTCTGCTTTGACAACCTAGTGTAATTCCAGCTGGATATGCTACTGCTCTTTCCAGCTTCACACCAAACTCCTCTATTCTAAATACTCTGAACCAAGTATCCCACTGCCTTCAAGGTTAACATTGTGTTCATTGACTCTCAGGTTGTCTGTGCTGGGGTCAAGTTAGAGTCCTAAAGAGGAGTCTCCTCATAAGAAATGTACCAACATGTTTATACAATTTTCATCAAAATGACTACCATTTTCATGTCATTCCTTTTGAGTTTTGTTACTTCCATTCTATCTAGTAGTGAAAAATCCTTGAAATGATTTATTTTGTGGGTCCCATGACTTTCTTTCAGTTTCTCCTATATTCTGCCACTAGATTAGCTCCCTTCCAACACAGTCTTAGGTCAGGTACTGTGGAAATGAATGATGAGGCAGATTCTAGGAGATGTACTTGGCAAGGAGGTGAGGAAGGCACGGTGAGCTGGGAAAGAAGCTGACCCACAACGAAGTTGTGCCTGAAGCCTCAGTTGATCCATTACAGGGCTCCAAAGTTGTCAAAAATTGAGAAAAAAGCTCAATTTTTGTACTATCTATCCTTCTTCTCCCAAGTGGCTTTGAGGTGATCCCTTTAAAAGATCTTCTAATTTCATTTCCTGAATGGCAGGCGTTTGCTCTGTGACCACATATTACTTTCCTCCTGTCTTCCCCCTGAAGTGCCTGGCCCTGAGAAGAACACCCCCTCAGAGGGGGCACCAAGTGATGTTCCTGACAAACAACAGCTCTGGAGCAGACGAGGGACGCATGTGCTGGAGCTTACCTGGATGCCCCACCATCCACTACAATCAGGACCAGCATGTTACTTTCCTGTTGGGATTGGAGGTGTTTCCCTATTGTCTGCTTCTTCAAGATGAATGTCATATATCCTAGGGTATCTCCATTATTAAACTCTGCCTTATTGCTTCTGGACCTAGTTTTCCCCCATTTCCAGTGTCCACCCTTCAGTCTAAGAAGGACTATCCCCACCTGGAAGTTGTGTTCTTTAGTCTCTTCTACTTTGCCATGCCCCCTCCACCTGACTCCATTTCATTAAGGCTGGTGCTTCTGGTGTCCTCCCTTCTACAGCCCCCTTCTTTCTAAGTCTTCTTTTATAGCCAGCCTGTGAATCCTGCTTTTGGTTAGTCCTGTTTCTTTGCTAGTTCTATGGGTGCTATTCTTTTCTTCAACATTATATTCTTACGGAATGTGAGACATATGTTTAATTTTGTAGGTGTTCTTGACAGTGTGTAGCAGAAGGCTTGGCTCACCTTAGAGGATCAGTGAGTGGCTGTTTTATTCTTTGATTATTTTTATTAAGTGGTACAGCCAAAATATTAATACCAAGAGTGATGAGATAAGATAGAGCTTTCTAGAAAGATTGCATTTGAGCTCAAGGAGTGAAATTTCTGAGTATAACAATTGCATGTTTCTAAGGGTTTGTATGGCTTCTCTATAGTGACCTGAAATAGGATCATGAATTGTTTGCTGCTGTTTCCTACTCCTCTTGTCCCAGTTCACTGATATATTCTGTATTGGAACTACTAGAAACTAGGAGTCCCTTCTCTGTGATTCCAGAGAATTCTCTTTGTGCTCTAAAGTCAGAATTGTTCTGCCTCTGCTCCTTACCTTCCTGCACTGCCCAGAATGAACTTACTTCCCTTATGTACAGAGAAGCCTCCCTTGGACAACCACCCGGAACCCTAAGTGCTTCTGGCCAGTGCTTCTTCATTTGCAAGAAATGGACAAAACTAATCTACAGTGGAGATATGAAAAGTCTTTTAGAATGCAAGAATGAATATGTAGACTTGGTGCTGTGTATTTATGATTTGTGCTTTTTTGTATTTCTATGATACTCTGATCAATTTTAAAAAACTTCTCACTGTTTGTTTAGCTGAGTCCCTCTTGTGTATAGGGACTAACATGTTGTTCTTCCTAAAGGTACAGGTTTTGAGATAATAGAAGCAAAGGAGTCATTGTCTTGGCCCTCTTTGTTTACCCTCTTCACAGTGGCTCTGGGGAGAACATGGGGGTCACTGAGCTTCAAAGTTTGAAATTCTTCTGCTAATAGAGCCAAGCTATCAGACTTTTTCCTCATCTCTTCTTAATTTCTCTACTCTAAAGGAAATGTTTTTACTCTTTACCATCAGAAATATTTAAAGAATAGTTGTTGGTCACACTGTCTCTTAATGTTATAAGTAGAACCATAATTAGTCTAGTTTAAAAAATATTCTCCCATTGAATAGTTCAAACTACCTAAAAGGGTAAAGATTGAGGCATTGGGAGCAGTTCTTGTTATTACTTTTTTATGGTGCTAAGATTTCCAACAACAGAGAGAAGAGACCCTGTGGGTTTTTTTTTTTTTTTTTTTTTTTTGGCTTGTGCTTAGGTGTGGTGCATGTTAATGTGAGCACTGGAAGAAAGGCGGGAACAGCAGTGTGGGCAGCAAATCATAGCAGAGCAGAGCAGGTAGGTTTGCATCAGCTTCACCAGGTCTCACCTTGATCCTGGCACGTAGTAGGTATGTGAGCTTGAGCACATTGCTTATCCTCTTCTCTAACAGGCAGTGACAATGCTTTCTTCCTGTGCCAGATTCCTGTGAGGACTGGGCAGAATGAGAGCAGAGCTCCAGACCCACACTGTGATGGTTATTGCTATGGTGACATGGGATTGGAATAGAGAGGACACATATCTCCAACCCATTATTTTGAATGCACAGTATTTTTATAAAGATAACAACTATTAGCCAGTTTTTGTTTGTTTGGGAAATAAAAATCAGTATAAAAAAACAAGTCCTACTCTTTCAACAAAACACAAAATTTTGTGCAAGAATTAAACAACAATTTTATGGCCATGTATTGGCAAGTTATCCAAAATCTTTCATAAATACAAAGGGAATCTAACATAAATGAAGATTCTTATGAGATGAGGTTTTTCAGGAAAGGCTGTGTTAACAAATGTAGATATGCATTGAGCTGTGATTTGGGAACTTAATCATAGTGATGATATACTGTGTTGATTCTGCATTGACTCTAAACTGAGGCCTTGACTTCCTGCTTTGCATGCATTATCTTAGCAAATGCACACAACTGCTTATGAGTTGTAGCTACTGGGATTATCTTCATCATAGGCAAGAAAATCCAAAGTCTTGGGGAAAGGATGTCAGTTGCCGAGAGCCACCCAATTTGTGCAGGAATGGGACAGGTGTCTGTGTCCAAAGCCCTTCTGGCCATTGCCATCATCCTAAGAGTGAACATCTTGTTGGTAGGGGATAGTACTAAAATGGTCTTGGAAACAGTTATCTCTGGGGAGCTGTGAGTCTGTTGGGGAATCAGTAATCCTACCGGTGTTTATTTTAATTCCTGAGAGAAGAGTACCCAAAATGTAATGTGTGGGCTGGGGATGTAGCTCAGTTGGTAGAGGGCTTTCCTCACCTATGCAAGGTCCTGGGTTCAATCCCTTGTACTACAAGGGAAAAAAAAAGGTAGTGTGTAGTGGAAAGTAAGTGGATTTGGAGTGAGAGCTAGTTTCAAGCCTCTGCTGCTTGATTGTGGCTGTGTGGCTGTGGACAAGTCACTCAACAAATCTGAGCACCTGTTTCTTCCACATGAAAGAACTTTGAGAAATAATGTAATTTGTCACTTTGCCCTAGGGGTTACTAAAATGATCTCCTGGGTTTATGAAATTGTCAAGCACTACCAAAAGTGTTATTTTTGTTAATAGTTTAAATGATATTATGATGATAATAATAAAGATATGATGATGATGACAAAATACAAATGATAGTACTACTTTTAAAAAGTAATAAAAATAGACAATAATAGCTTAGAGTCAGATGGTTGCAAGGATTGAATTGCTCTTCACTGGCAAAATTTCAAATATTTCCTGATTAAGTTGTTTTGGTAGATTTGCAGTTTATGTCCTTCTTGGCTCAAACAAGCAATTAAATTCTCCTCAGGAAATTGTGAAAGTTACTTTGGTTGTACAGCCCATGCTGCTGAAATTTTGGCTTCAGTTCAGGATTTATGGAGAAATTTGCATCAGAATTACTGGTGGCCTATTCATAATGAATAGGATGATGTACATAGCTAAAACTTATGAACAGCTGAAGTGCTTTGAATCTCACCATGTAGGTGGGAGGTAGAGACTGAAGTCCTATTTCACAGAGAAATATGGCCAGCTCCAGGTGTGTGATGGTATTCTTATGTAAGTGAGCACTTGACTTGGGCTAGAACTTGCTAATTTATCAGAGGATCCCTCCAATTTAGCAAGTGATATTTGTCAAGGGCCCTGGAGCCTTCCAGGAAAACTTTCCTATAAATGAGAGATAATGGCCTCTTTGGAGTCATCCACAGAACCTCTTTTTAAGTAAAATGCCTATAGAAACCACAGAAACCAAAGTACAATTCTTCCTTTTTAAAAAAAATATTTATTTATTATTTTTTTAAATTTTAGGTGGACACAATATCTTTATTTTCTTTTATGTGATGCTGAGGATCAAACCCAGTGCCTCACGCATGCCAGGCGAGCACACTACCACTTGAGCCACAATCCCGAGCTCAAAGTATAATTATTTCTAAAAATTAAAATTTAATTATTCTTAGAGGGACAACTTCAGAGGTAGAAAACATATATTTCATACCTCTGGTAGCCTTTGCCCTTGCCTGTCTTGCCATGGTATAAGAAATGGAGATGTGTGTATATATACAAACAAATATCTTGAAAGTGATTATTTTTAGAGAAAAAAAAATTGGGATAGTTATTTTGTAGAAGATAATGTAATACACAGATTATGGGAAAACACAGTTCTAACTTTTTTTTTCTTGATAGAATGAACCTTAATATCAGGAATTTGTGAATTATTTTTAATAAGCTGTTTTGCCAAGATGACTAATTCTGATAGACATAATTTCTGTATCATATGTATACTTATTATTGTTTAAAAGGTTTTATGACTCATTTTTTGACATCAAAATGACCATAGAGTATGGTAGTGATGCCTCTGTTAGTCAAAAGTCCTAACAGTTTTATTTTTTAGATTAAAGGTTTGTTAGTCATCTGTATAAAAACTTTAAGAAATTGATTTTGGAATTCTAGCTATTTTATAATTTTTCTTTCCAGAGAAATTGATCAAGGGTGCCAATTAATTCTAGCCATTGGAATGAATTGTGTATAAATGTCCCTAGATTCAACCTCTAGTAACTTAGGCGAAAGTGCTTAAATGCTATAATTAGCAACCAAAAAACTTTGTAGACCTTTAGTCCATTCACTTTGACTGAATTCTTGAATGAAGCATTGGTTTCTTTATCGAATTTGTTAAGAATTCAGTGTCCCTGGAACTTTGGCTGTCTCTGTGGAGATACCATTCTAGTAGGAAGACGAGTTCAAGGGAGATCTTTGAAAGAAAAATTTTACTTTAAATGTTCTATTGGTTTTGAAATTTCTTATTATCTAAATTTGCATATTCATTTGCATGCATTAAAAAATTTAAAAAATCAATTAACTTTACTTTCAGACTAGTTTTAGGTATAGAGAAAAATTGAGTGGAAAATTCATAATTCCCATAAACCCCTCTATCCTGGCATGGAGTTTCCCCTATTGTTAGCACCTTTGTATTAGTGTGGTACCTTTGTTACAAGTGATGAACAAATATTGATTATTGTTAACTAAAGCCATAATTTACATCAGAGTTTACTGTCTTGTACAGTTCAATGGGTTTTAAGAAATGCATGATGTCATCTATCCACCATTACATTAGCATATAAAATAGTTTCATGACCCCCAAATTCTCCTATCCTCTTCATCCTGCCAAACCTTCCTCAATGCCTGTCAACCACTGATCTTTTTACTGTCTCTATAGTTTTCCTTTTCCAGATATGATATAGTAGGAATTTTCAGATAGGACTCTTTCACTTAGCAATATCTATTTGAAGTTTCTTTCATGATTTCAGGAAATCATAAAAGTTAATTTAGTTGTACAGCTCATGCTGCTGAAATTTTTGGCTTCAGTTCAGGATTTATGGACAAATTAGCATCAGAATTACTGGTGGCCTATTCATAAAGAATAGAATGATGTACATAGCTAAAACTTATGCATAGCTGAAGTGATTTTAAGAAATCATGAAAGTCACTTTGGTTGTAAAAATAAAGTCTTTGTGTGTGGCTTAATAGCTCATTTCTTTTGATGTGGAATAATTTCCCAATGTATGGATATAGTTTAGATTATTTCTACATTTACCTACTGAAGGACATCTTGGTTGATCTCAGGTTTTGGTAATAAAGTGATTATAAACACTCCTGTGCAGGTTTTGAGTGGGTTTAAGTTTTCAGCTCATTTGGGTACTTAATTTCTACTTACCTGGCACTGAGATCAAGTAGACACTGAGTGTATAGATGAGGGCCAATAAAAGTATACCATTTTTATGGGAGTGGAAAATGGGGGAGCAGGGACTGCGGAAGGTTTAAAGCATGGGTCTTGCAAAATGTGTCAGCCTGCCTCCTGCCAGTGCGTCAGTGCAGCATGAGGGAAGCCAAAGGAACATTTTCCTACGTGGCCCTAGTCAGAACAGCCTACAGGAGTACCAACTGAACAGCCTTAGTAAGTCCCAGTTGCAAGCCCAGATAAGTTAGTTCCCATAAAGCTTCTTTTATAAATTTTATGTGTTTGGTTCTTTTTTAAGCATTCAAATGCCTTGATCCAGTGATTAGAACTTCTCTCAATGCTTAAACTGTACTTATAAACCTAATAAAACAAAAAATTTTAGTAGAGTTCTTCAGAAGCATTCTAGTATTGGTAGGCAGCTAATAAGTTTCTCTTAGACCTTTTAATTTAATATCTCAAGTTTAAAATAAATTGATATCATAAGTACAGTTTGTTATTATATCATTTATTATAAACATAATAAATACTTCATCAGCAAAGTATTGAACTTTATCCTAATGTTTACACATTGATTACTAAACTTAACATCAAAGTTTTTAATATCGCAGTTTTCATTTTAAATCATTATGTCTCTATTTAAAACCCAACAGAGTTTTGACACCTGGGATATCTAGAGTTATCCTCCCAGGAAGGGTGGCCTTGTTGTATGCAGTGATATAGGAGACTTAACCAGCTAGAGATTGGATGCCTGGTGGAGATTGCCATGTATGTCTGGTGGAGAATGTGGCATTCTCCTTCCTCAGCCATAGTGGGACACCTGGTGCCATTTTGTGTGATCAGCATTACAACCAGGGGATTCCAAGTCTGTATTCTAGAGGTACTCTTTTTTTTCTCACTTGACTCTGCAGTTCCATAAATCAGGCACTTAACTTCTTTCTACTGATCTTTCATTGGATTGTATATTTTCTTCATATATTCTTTTCCCTATTGGTTAGGTTAGAATGTGTGTGTGTGTGTGTGTGTGTGTGTGTGGTGCTGGGGATTTTATCCAGGGCCACGTGCATGGGAGCAAGCATTTTAACACTAATCTATACATCCAGCCCAGATCAGAATTCTTAAAAGCCACTT
The DNA here is from genome assembly GCF_001458135.2 of Marmota marmota marmota. Taxonomy (NCBI): domain Eukaryota; kingdom Metazoa; phylum Chordata; class Mammalia; order Rodentia; family Sciuridae; genus Marmota; species Marmota marmota. The sequence goes on along the minus strand of NW_026000137.1, from coordinate 2,645,421 downwards.
TAATCTAATAGTACTGCATTCTCCATATCTTCCACACCTCTGACAGCTATGTCAATTTTTTTGTAGTGATGCTCATCTGATGGTTAAATGAATTACTGATAGAATAGTGACCATTAACCATGTGTCTTAAAGAAAACTATAGAAATAACATCATTTTATGTGGTAAGCCATTCTTATAAACCGTGGCCGCCATTAGAAGATGGCGCCAGCTTCCACTGTGGCCTGTGATAAACAACTCCTTTTATGGAGAGTTGGCGCGCAATCCCTTACCACCCTATGAGAGAGATCCACGTGGCGGCTTGGGATTGGGATGTGGGGGGCTTTATTAAGCTGTGCTTGGGTGTGTTCGGAGGGCGGGCGCTAGAAGATGATACATGACTCAAGGCCTGAATAAACTGCTGAAAGAAGAATCCTGTGTTGTGTTTTCCCTTGCCGGCGAGGGGTCGCGACAATTTTAGAACTCAGGTATTTGAAATCTTTCATGACAGTTATGTTGTAGATGAATACATCTTGTGACCAAATGAGTTCCAAGAGTTCATTATGTTCACAAGAGTTTCATTATGAAGTACAGTTTTTATTTTAGGTTTTTATGCCCCTTTCAACTCACACCGACCCACCTCTTTCAGCCCTTACATCTAGTCCAGCAGTGAATTTTGTTGGAAGCACCTGAGGAATAAGATCTGCAGTCTGACAGCTTCTCATCAGTTCCTTGGCTGCTATTATCTCTAGCTTAGGTTCTTCTCTTGAACTGCGTGCTGACTGGCTCCCCCTTCATCTTTCAGATAGCAATTGCCATCATCTTGTAACAAATTCTTTGCCCATATGCTCTAGATATCCTGCCTTCTCTTTAGTTTCACACCCCATCCGTTTCCTTAGCCAGACTGTCTTTCTTATTCTTTGACCACTCAGCACAAGTGAGTTTCTACTTCAGGACCTTTGGACTTATTTGCTTAATCCTTCAACTTTCAGCCCTTTCATATTAGCATGCCCCTCCCTTCGCTTCAGTCATATCTCTGCACAAAGCTGACACCCCAGAGTCATGTTCAAGGGATACATGTTATCCCCCTTTCTGATTTAGACTCTCCCTGCCTTTATACATACTCAACCCTAGTTTCACTTACTCCATGGCTCCTTAACTGGCTTATTTTGTCCTTATCAATTGCTGGCATTGTCCCATGTATTTATATATTGTTAAAAGTGCTGTGTGACTTCAACACCTAGAATAATTTCTTACACTAGTAAGTGTTCAGCAATACTTGTACAATACACACTTGCTGAATAGATGAACGAATAGCTCCCTGTTATAAGGGAAAGCTCAGTAAAAGCAAAGGCTTTGCCTGTCTGATTTATAGCTGCATCCCAGTGCAGATAGCAAGCATTCAATGCATATCTGTTGCTTGAATGATGGACTGATTTGAGTTCAGCTCTCTGAGGGGCATATTAAATCCTGATTTTACATTCCCCTCCTGAGGTTTTCCCTACTGACAGTAAACTCCCTCCCACTTCCCTTATCCCCATCCCAAGCAATGGAGAGGCTGAGTAGAGTCTTCTGAAAATTACATGAGAGCCTAATTAAAACACTTGTAGTTGGGTCCTTAGCTGATTGATTTAGTTTTCCTCTGTCCTATGTATTTATGTCATATAAAACTATAAATCAAATTAATGGTATAAGCATAAATCTCAGAATAAAATGGAATGCTTGAAATTATTTGAAGACTTAAGAGTTGCTAAAGCAAGCTGTCATCTGCAGCCAGGAATTTACATTAAGCATTGCTTTTTACAATTTTTTTAAAGCCATTTTATATAGAGTAATTTATAATAAATACACAGCATTTAAAATAAGATAAGCATGTTTAAAAGGAATAGACCTGAAAATCCCCTGAATAAGTTTGAATTTTAAAAATATCAATCAGGATGAAAGAAATGAATACACTGCTAACATTGAAGTGCCATTCTGGATAAAGTGAGCTCTGTGTTTGCAAGTACTACCCACTGAGGGGGCACTTACCCCAATATTGTCATAAGCATGTGTGTGAGATATCAGGTTAAATAAAAATACTTAAATTTCAGATATAAGTCATGAAGAGGAGCTTATGAAAAAGGCTCTGAAGAATTTTTTTTCAGGGAATCCCCCCCCCCCTTGCCCAGTGCCATGGGACACCATCCTGTGGTGAAACAGGGATGAGAAGGTCACTAGGTAAGGCCTGGGTGAATGTTTCCAGAACTCTGCAGAGCCTCTCCTCGTGCTGGTAGCCATAGTTCCAGCCTTTTCCTCGTCACCACCATGATGGCACTTAGCTCTCAACTTCTCTGTCCTTTTCTTTCTGTGGAGCCTGAGGGATTCAGAATCACTAGGCCCTGGCATGGCTTCAGTTCTGTCATTTACTCTCTTGTGGCTCATTTCTTTTTAACTCTTTTTAATGTTCTGTAAAAATGGGGGTGCTTCCAACTATCAGTTGATCAATTTTGGCAATCACCTCATTTACAAAATTTTTAGAATCATTAGCCAGATGGTGGCTGTGACATACTCAGCAGGTAAGGGCTTGGGTTGTGATTTGGGAACATACCTGCACATCAGAATGCCCAAAAGATTCTTGGAGAGCTCCAGAAGCACATCCCCAGCTATACTGAGTCCTTGAGGCTGGGCTTCAGGGATCATCTTTTTCAAGTTTCCCATGGATTTTACGGCTTATTCACATTTGAGACCACTCTGCTGGGAGGCACAGCGAGAATTTTAAGGCATGGTTTTTGCCTTCAAGACTCTGAGTTTAGTTAGAAAATGAAAACAAACATATAATGTTTGGACATTGGTTTTTCGTTTGTTCAATTGATAGAATGGAGGGGAGCCTAGACAAGAAAACATGAGGTTGGTGTCCTTGATTTATTGCTGTATAAGGTGCCAGATTTTCTGATTGGTATGGCAAGGTTTGTTTTAATGTATCAATCACTAGTACAGTTTCTTTGTATCCTTCTATGTAGCTCCCCCCAACCTTCTCATAGCTGGTAAAATTATTTGAAAGAACTTAACAATAGACCCATCCATTTTGACTGAATTTGTTTTTATATGTGAATATAAACAAAATCCTCACATCTTTTATAAATGAAGTTACATTTCCTTTCAGAGTCCTTTAACAAGGAGAACTTAATAGCTCTTCTAATCTTAAGGACAATTTACAAACATTTAAATCAATTGAACCAGCTGCCTTGTTAGAATACTATTCTGGCAGTGACTAAAGGGCTTTTTGGTCATGATAAAATAAATTATTAGTTCTTCATGTTTTTCCTCTTACAGTTTTATGGTAAAAAAGGTCACTGGCTTTCAGAAACTTTATTGTAAGGATTTCTATAGTAAGTGATCTGAAAATAATATGGAATCAGAAAAATTATATTTCTACTTTGCATCTCTCACTTAGCATATGTAATTATTAATATGTATATTTCTGGAAATTAGTTTGCAGGAGATATTAATCAACAATGCTAGTAGGTGTTCTCTGAGAAAAAGTCCTGATTATCTCATAAATTAGGTTTCTTAATACAATGGAAATACATGTGCATAGATACTCTCTTGTTTGAAGATGAGTAAAAAGCAAATGATCCTGGAGGCTGAAATGTAGAACCTGAGGGGCCTAGTTTGTAAAAGGTTGCAGTTTTATTGTGAGTGCAATGGGAAACCATTGGAGTAATTGGGAAGAAACTGCAAGTTTTGTTTGTTTGTAAGGGAATGTTTTAAACTGATTTATGTTTTAAAGACACTTTGCATTTGCATTTTTAGTAGACTGGGAAGAAGGATGTTGATAATTTAAATTAGCTTGATTACATGGAGGTGATATATTTTTGGTGATACTCCTAATGGAAATGAATGTTAGAATGATCCAAGCGATAAGAGAAAAATAGGAATCAAGGCCAATTTCTAGGGTTTATTTGTTTAGCATCTACTGAAATGTGATACATTGTTGTAAATAACAGATTTGGGGGCAGATCTGTGGGGAAATCAAAGATCCTTTGCAATGCCTATCAGTCATCCATTTCAAGATGTCTGCCAGTTAGCAGATGTATAAGGCTAGCGCTCAAAGAGGCAACAAGACTACAGGGAAAAACTGGAGCTTTATCATGAATAAATTGTTATTAAAGTCCCAGAAGTGGATGAGATAATCTTCTGAGAGCAAGTAGGTAAATAAAGAGGGCCCAAGACACAGCTCAGTGTTTAGATATCAGTTCCAGGAAGTGGAGGAGGCAGCAAAGGTGACTGAAAGAGATGTAGGGGGCAAGACAAATAAAGAAAAAAGGCCCTGAAAAAGGAGAGAGTATTCAGATTTGTCCAGTGTTTTGAGAGAGAGCAATTGATGAGAAAGAATGGAAGAGAGGGATGCCAAATTATACTGTATTGTGGACCAATCAGCAGCTGATCAGAGGAATTAGCAAGAATTGGCATCTGTAGAAAGAGTAACTGAGAATTGGTTGCTATGGGTTGCTGAGGATGGCAGATGAGAGGTAGAGAACTTGAAGTCAAGGGAGAACATTTTAAGATGATGCTAGGGTGTGTTTGAGGGGAATGATCTAGTAGAAAGAGGAAAGCTATCAAGAGAGAATAGTTAATTACCAGAAGGAAGTAAAAAATGGTGATTGAATTTGCCCTTGCTAGGAGCAGTATATGGCAGATTCTATGAATGCAAATGTACCTGTTATGTGTAAGATTCTGTATAAGACCGTAATAAACAGAGTCAAAGCATGTTCATAGTAAATTGTTGGAGAAGTGGGAAGTGATCCTGTTGTTCTAAATTGCTTCACTATTACTGCTTGCTTTCTTCACCTCTTCCTGCCTTTTTCTCACCTCCTGTCAAGTCACATATAGTAGGATTGCAATGCTAGTACAGGTTTGTGTGTGTGTGTGTGTGTGTGTGTGTGCACATGTGTGTTTCTCCAACCACTAAACTGCAAGTAGAATGTTCCAACACTTTGGGGGTCACAGTTTTTTTTAATCTAATTGACCTTTTATTTGCAGGAAAATATAAAATTATAAGAGGTTTCATGAACTTCAGGTGTTTCTTGGACACCTAGCACTTGCCCGGGGTCTCTAGATTGAGTCAGATCTAGAGTTCTGTGAAATAACTAGGCCATTTCTCTCAGTGCTTTTAGATTACATAGCAATAATTATTCCTTGGAATTGTTATTGGGTGTGAAGTTAATGTGAGAAAAAGTCTCTATGCTATAGTTTGTTTTTAAAATTCCATACTTCTGCAAAATATTTTAAAAGTAATATTTATAATTGAAGTAAATGTAGTCTGCAGACTGGTAAGTTTGTTATAGTAGAACATGATTTTAGAGTCATTACAGATTACACTGAGGGAGCTGAAATTGGGCCAGCTGTCACTCTCCCTAACAGCACCCTTTTAAAATTGATCTCTGGTTTATATAATCAAAGGCTGACGTGTCATCTTTGTGTGCAGAAAGACTTCTCGGGCCCTGCCAGTGTATCAGAGATGGATTCAAAAGCCAGGCAGAACCTGTCCTTCATTGGTTCTTACTACTGGATTTTCCCTTGTGGCTCCTGCTAGCCCTGGTCAGGGGCAGTTGGGCAGACAGATGTGTGGGTACTATCTCCAGTACTGAGGTATGCATGGACTTTGTAGGCTGAACCTTAGATTTCTGATTTCTTAAAACATTAGTGTTATGAGGTATATATTGAATACTTCCTGATATATGGATTTTTCAGGCATAGGTGGGTTTTGTATCAGGATTGGGGGGGGGTTTCTTTGAAAAACATGTAGTATGTTTGTTATTTCCATAACACAAATTATAGACCATATGCTGATGTAGCAGATTTTCTGGTGGTTAATGAGAAATTTTATAGAAAGTTTGGGTTAAAAAGGTGATAAGATCTGGTCCCATTGATTCATTTAAGGGGAGAGGAGTCAATCAAGTCCCAGAAGTTAATTGACTCACCTACAGCTGCAGAGATAATAGTATAGGATTGATGCTATATTTGGAATTCCTGTGCCTTTCCCTACTGGGCTCATGCCCCCTAACTCCATGCAAAGAAGTTCATTAACCAGAAGGAGCACTCTTATTGTTTCAGTGTGGTAGAAGCCACAGCAAGTTCGTTTTCTGGTGGCCAGTGTTGTAAGCAGGAAGGCCCTTTGCTTTCTTCTCCCTTCTTCCTTTCTCGAAGAATATGGCATTTCATGGTCTCTATTTGCTTCACTGTGTTTCTCTATATTCAGAAACAGATGGCAGATTTGTTCCTTAGGAGCATAGAAAGGTCTTGTGAAAACTGCATATTTTATATAAGAAACAAGTAACTATTTTCTGGGCATTTTTCAAATTTATTGTTAATGGTGATTTGATTGCTATGCTTACCTTCCCTTTCTAGAAGTATTGGATTTAGTGAAATGTAATTCATTACAGATAATAGAGTTTTATGCATGGTTTTCATTCAGAATCAGAATGGAATGTGTTACTGAGTGCTTATGAATAGTGGATATTTTTTCCTTTTTAAAATTATTTCTTAGCATTGTGTGGTCCTTCATGCCCCACGTTTGTACTGATACAAGGTCTGTTTGCTGAGGTGTTCATGTGACCCACATTTATTGTCTGCCTACCATGTAGACATCTGGAATTTGTATAAAAGGATTGGAGGCTAAGAGCTAAGCAGGCTGTCATTTACACTTTGGGATGGAGGATGAGAGCCTGGAAATACCTTGCTCCAGAGGACAATCTGTGTGTGTGTGTGTGTGTGTGTGTGTGTGGTGTGTGTGGTGTGTGTGTGTGTGTACATATGTGTGTGTGTGTACATATATATTTTTTCTTCTAAGAAGAACTTGCTGTCTTATTACCTTGTCATCATGAGAAGCTGCCGGCCTTTTTGACTCAAGATCTTCTTTTCTTCCATCTCTTTCTAGCTTAGCAACTGCCTATTTTCCTTTCAAAGTGCTGTGTTATTTTAAATGAGTGGAAAAGACTGTAGGTGCTATTTTTTTCCCCTGGGGTGTGTGTATGGGGAGGGTTAGGATCGGTAGAATGATATTAAAGAACCAAGAGATGAGCAGAACTCAAATCTTACTTGTAATTTGAGCCATAAGGCTCGTGATCCTTAAAATAAAAATATGAGAAGTTTGTTCATTTTTTTAAAGCCTTAGTGATTAGGCAAAACTCTTCAATAGAACAACCAGAATGGGACATTGCCTGAAAATTAATCATAAAAACCCTTTTGATATATCAAGACTTGGATGTTCATTCCCATCCTTTGTTCTGCTGGGGTAGGGCTGGTGGAATGGAAAATGCAAAGGAAATTTGTAGCCTGAGCTCATGATAGAAGAACATGGAAGCTCTAGAAAAGCTGCATGAATTCCACTGAGAAATGGCTCATGGTACTGCTTCTCCTCACCTGTTCTTTTTTTCTAGTTGTTGATGGACCTTTATTATATTTATTTTTATGTGGTGCTGAGGATCAAACCCAGTGCCTCACACATTGCCAGGCAAGTGCTCTACCACTGAGCCACAACCCTAACCCTGTTCTTGTTTTATTTATTCACTTGCACTTCAATGCTCTTTGTCCACAACCAAATAATTGAATTTTACCTTTGTAATAGAAGATGGAACAGACTGCCTAACATGCAGTCTCAAATCCTGAACAGCTTAGAACAATCTCCATTTAGAATAATTATGGAAACATGGGGAATATTCCTTTATTTTTTTGTCTTCACTGTTTCTGTTTATTAAAATACAAATGTGCACGCACACATACACAACTTCATCTCTATGTGGTGACATATGAATAGAAAAAAATTGGGAGGAAAGACACCAAATTGTGGTTTTTCTACCACTTGGGATTACAATGGATTTCCTTTTTTTTTTTTTTACCTTTTGAATTGAATCTACTTCCATAATCAGTAAAAACTACAGCTTCTTTTAAAAAATCATTTATTTTAATTTGTTATATATGATGGCAGGATGCAATTCGATTCATATTACACATATAGAGCACAGATTTTCAAGTCTCTGGTTGTACACAAAGTGGATTCACACCATTTGTGTCTTCATGCATGTACTTAGGGTAATGATGACCATCTCATTCCACCATCTTTTCTACCCCCATACCCCCTCCCTTCCCTTTGGCCTACTAAAGTTCCTCCATTCCTACCATGCTTCCCTCCAATCCCTGTTCTGAGTCAGCATCCTCATATCAGAGAAAACATTTGGCCTTTGTTTTTTTGGTATTGGCTTACTTCGGTTAGCATTATATTCTCCAACTCCATCTATTTACCTGAAAATGCCATGATTTTGTTCTCTTTTAATTCTGAATAATATTTCATTGTGTATATATACCACATTTTCCCTATCCATTCATAGCAATTAGAGAATGCAAGTCAAAACTACTCTAAGATTTCATCTCACTCCAGTCAGAATGGCAGCTATTAAGAATACAAACAACAATAAGTTTTGGCAAGGATGTGGGAGAAAAGACACACTCATTCTTTGCTGGTGGGACTACAAATTGGTGCTGCCGATATGGAAAGCAGTATGGAGATTCCTTGGAAAACTTGGACTGGAACTACCATTTGACCCAGTTATCCCAGTCCTTGGTTTATACTCAAAAGGATTTAAAAACAGCATATTACAGGGATACATCCATATCAGTGTTTATAGCAGCACAATTCACATTAGCTAAAAACTATAGTTTCTATTTCAAAAACAAGCCACAGGGAATTTTGAGGACATCGAAGCTATTCTGTGTCATACTGCCATTGTGGACACATTTTGTCTTTGTCACAACCCATGGAATGTGAAACACAAAGAATACATGAGCTATGGACTATAGCTAATAAAAAGCCATCAGCATTAGTTCATTAGCTGTAAGAGATGTGGCCCACTGATGCAAGATGTTGTTGATAGAGGAAATTGGAAATGAGGAAGGAAAAGGAAAACTATGAAATTCTTGCTCAATTTTGGTATAAATATAAAACTCCTCTAAAACAAATTATATTACATACACCAACAAGACATAACAATCATAAATATATATGCCCCAAAACAATGGTGCAGCTATGTTCATCAAACAAACTCTTCTCAAGTTCAAGAGTCTAATAGACCAACCATACAATAATCATGGGAGACTTCAACACAGCCTCTCTCGCCACTGGACAGATCTTCCAAACAAAACGTTGAATAAGGAACTAATTGACTCAATACACATATACTAG
>NW_026000137.1:2627461-2635731 GCF_001458135.2 Marmota marmota marmota | reverse complement strand
AACCCAATCAACAAATGGGCCAAGGACCTGAACAGACACTTCTCAGAGGAGGACATACAATCAATCAACAAGTACATGAAAAAATGCTCACCATCTCTAGCAGTCAGAGAAATGCAAATCAAAACCACCCTAAGATACCATCTCACTCCAGTAAGATTGGCAGCCATTATGAAGTCAAACAACAACAAGTGCTGGCGAGGATGTGGGGAAAAGGGTACACTTGTACATTGCTGGTGGGACTGCAAATTGGTGCAGCCAATTTGGAAAGCAGTATGGAGATTTCTTGGAAAGCTGGGAATGGAGCCACCATTTGACCCAGCTATTCCCCTTCTCGGTCTATTCCCTAAAGACCTAAAAAGAGCATGCTACAGGGACACTGCTACATCGATGTTCATAGCAGCACAATTCACAATAGCAAGACTGTGGAACCAACCTAGATGCCCTTCAATAGACGAATGGATAAAAAAAATGTGGCATTTATACACAATGGAGTATTACTCTGCATTAAAAAATGACAAAATCATAGAATTTACAGGGAAATGGATGGCATTAGAGCAGATTATGCTAAGTGAAGCTAGCCAATCCCTAAAAAACAAATGCCAAATGTCTTCTTTGATATAAGGAGAGTAACTAAGAACAGAGTAGGGTCGAAGAGCATGAGAAGAAGATTAACATTAAACAGAGATGAGAGGTGGGAATGGAAAGGGAGAGAGAAGGGAAATTGCATGGAAATGGAAGGAGACCCTCAGAGTTATACAAAAGTACATACAAGAGGAAGTGAGGGGAAGGGGAAAAATAATACAAGGGGGACAAATGAATGTCAGTAGAGGGGGCAGAGAGAGAAGAGGGGAGGGGAGGGGGGATAGTAGAGGATAGGAAAGGCAGCAGAACACAACAGACACTAGTATGGCAATATGTAAATCAATGGATGTGTAACTGATGTAATTCTGCAATCTGTATATGGGGTAAAAATGGGAGCTCATAACCCACTTGAATCAAAGTGTGAAATATGATATATCAAGAACTATGTAATATTTTGAACAGCCAACAATAAAAAATTAAGAAAAAAATAAAAAATAAAAATAAAAGTAATATAGACTGTTGCTAAATTTGCACTGGTAACTGAGAATGTTGCTTAGTTTTCCCAAGTTATGAGACTTTACCCACAGCAGCATGATATGTGAAGTTTCTGGTGTAATAATGATGTTTTAATTATATATACACAGTTATCAACGTTTTCAGTGGAACAGAGGGAGCTCGGAGGATTAGAAAGTGGATTGTGTTTAGTTGAGGGTATTTATTTTTATTTGATTTGATCAACATGTATTACTTGCACGTATTAATGGGGTTCAGAATGATTTTTCAGCACAGGCACACAGAGTACTGATCAAACTAGGGGAATTGCATTTCTGTCTTCTTATCATTTATTTTGGATTCTCGAGTGCCTCTTTTCTACATCGTTATAAAAATTCATAATTGGTTATTGAGAACTGTGGACATTCCTTTGTACTGTTAATACCCAAACTTATTCCTTCTATATAACTGTGTTTTGCTACCCATTATCTAACTCCCTTTAGAGGTTACTTCTTATGTTCCCTGGTAGTTTCAGACACTTCCTGTGCAAAGGGAGAAGCTAATTTTTATAGAGTGTTCATTCGGAGGGTTCTGTGCTATGTTTCACATGTAGTCTTTGTAGTGTAGTATCCTTGTGATATAGGCCTTATCCTCACGTTAATAAGGAAAAGCTTGAACAAGGTCAAAAGCTTGCAAGGGCAAAACCTAAAATTCAGATCAACCTGACACTATGTTCTTTTTACTTACTGTAGTCAAAACTATGATATAACTTATTTCGTTACATAAAATAAGGCAAATTTAACACTTCAAGATATTATTTTGATCCTGTGAAACTACATTTTGAAAATGTTAGATATCTGATTTCATTTTCTTTGTTCCCGTTTAATGATTCCCACAGGTCCTTGGTACTGTGAGAGTCCTCTGTGAAAGCTTCATGAGGGTTTGAAAGAAGCCAGCTTGAGATGAGGAATGTTCACTTTCTAGTGAACTGCATGAAAGACGACAGAGAGAGTGTGTTCCCGAAAATAGTTTGGTATTACAACTCGGAAAATAGAGGAAGAGGGGAAGAGAGTTAGAACAATTGGCAATGATCAGAGAAGGCAGAAGCCACTAGAAAACCTTTTGAAACAAAAAGATATCTTTTTTTTTAAAGAAGCAGAATGTATTCAACACAATCTGAATCTAAACACACACATGCGCACACATATGCATACATTAATAATTAGCATCACTGATTGCAAAAGTTGGCTCTATAGTTAACAAGTAGCTAATAATAAGTGCTCCATGCAACCAGAAGATAATGTTAGAACCTGGAATCCTAGTTTGTAAAACTCACTTATCTTTTTCTTAGTGTCTGAGTTGAATAAGGACCTGAACTTACAAATGAAGCAGACATGGCATTTCCTGATTTATGGTGCAGATCTTTCACATGGATACCAAAACCTTAGTGCTAACTTTGCTTTTATTGGAGAGATTTGCACAGTAATGGAAATTCCCCCACTTGTTTTTATTGGACCCAAAGCATTATTGTTCTATTCATGGAGAGTGTCTTGCTGTTAATCATTTAGTTTGCTTGTTTTAAGTAAATGAGAGGTATATTGTTAATTCCTTAAATTCATACCTTCTTTGTCAAGAATGGTGATGTTTGGTTTGAGGTCATATGAATATATGATATAAAACAAAAATTTACCCAATGGTATCAGTTTTATTCAATCTCTAATATTTCAATTCTTTAGTCCATTAGTTTCAGCCATTTTTCTTCCTTCAAAAAATGCATACTTATATTTTAATGTAACTCATATATACTTGTCAAACTGAGATGAGATGTAAGTTTTAATTTTAAAGAAGTGATTTATTTTAATTTTTAAGATTAATTTTGTAGCTTTATAAGAAAGCTGATTAATGATCATTATTTTATTCATTAATTGACAGGGATGAGGGTATAACTCAGTGGTAGAGTGCTTGCCTAGCATGCATGAAGCCCTGAGTTCAATCCCCAATACCCTAGTATTATTACCACTATTATTATTATTAATAATGACATTGCTTAAGCCATTGAGAATTTATGTCTCCATGTCAGTAGGCTAACTTTCTATATGAACAAGATTATTAGTGATCTGAATTTTAAGTATCAATGTTATTAGAGAAAAGAACATTTTTTAAATACAGAATTTTATTTAGAAACTGTTTAAAAGTAGGAAAAAACCCTGTCAAGAAAAACGAGTTGGAAAATGGGTTCCTGACAAAATGGAATTTTAGGGCAACAAAAGTTTAAAAGGCCACAAAACAGAACTAGCACCACAGTCATTTGAACAATGGCTAGTTACTTGCATTTTTTTGGCATTGTTAATCAGTGAGTCTGTACTACACAGAGCATGCACTAAACAGCAACTTTATCATAAAATACCCTGTTTTCTACACACATTTTAGGACACACTACCACCATAAACAAATCAATATAAACACATCAGGGGCTGAACAATCTCAGTAGTGGGTAACATATTTTGCTGAATTCTGCCAAACAAGGGTCTTAATAGGGCATGGGCAAAGCAAATAAAGGAGAGTTAAGGATTGAAATATTTTAAATATTAATAATTAATTCAGACATGGTAATGTATTTTCTGTAAAAAAAATCAACATTTAGTAACTTACTAGTGTTTTATCTCCAAAGAGCTTAGTGCACTGGCAAAGTATTTGGATAATAGTGGAGAGCCATGGACAGCAGATACCTAAAACACTCAAGCCTTGTAGATCCCAAGATAACAACGGCCTTAACTGATCACTCCCTTTGCTAGAGGTTCAGCAAGAGCTTGCAGCAAGAGCTTGCCTGCTGTACTTCCAATGCCAAGCAGCAAACTTAAGGAGCCAAAGAGGAGTCTCCAGAGGGAAACAGGAACAGAGAAGAGAGAAAAGAACATATTTAATCAAAGTGTTGACTAAAAGTCATCCTGGAACAGAATGGGGTGGCTCAGGCCCCTTTAGGCTAGGACGGTGATGGAATGCTTTGGCTTGGATTTATGGCAAAGCTACCTGGGGCAGAGGTCAGATTATCTAGAAATGAGAGATTCCCCTGTGCATGAGTCGGAAATCACTAGGGAATTTCCTGCTCTATAAGCTAAAGTTTACTCTCTGATTATAGGGAGGAAAATCTTTATAAAAGTACAATATAGGGAGATTTAATCACTTGAAATGAATCTTTTATACTTGTTTCTGCCTCAGGGCATAACATTTCTGACATCAGGTATAAAGTGTATTTTTTACTAAAATGTATCCCATTGTCGATATTCTATTGATATAGCATCTTGAAAATTTTATTAAGGAAAAGGTAGGGGTTACCACCCTATTTTCACAGAGCTGCCAATTTATGATTTAGATTTTATAGTTTAAAATGAAATGGATTTTTTAAAAAATCCCACTTGTTCTTTGAAGTACCCTTAGCAACTGGCAAAGAGCAATAACAAGTTCTGCAAAGTTCAGAAAGATTTTGAAAACCTAGAAGAGCACTTCAGTGGCTAATTGCATAGACAGTTAAAGTGGAGCCTGGAGGGAGGTGACCCGCGGAAATGTACTTAGGACTGGGAATTAGAAAGAGAAGTCTAATCTGTTTTCCATAAAATTTGACTTCCCAACATTGCAAGTGATTTTGCAAGTTGGGGTGAAGATAGATATAACCTTTAGTTTGCCAAATGAAGCGTTTGTCTTGATGTGTAAGTTCTCTCCAGCTCATGCTGTTTGGGGCTTGAACAGATGGTATACAGAGTAAAAGACATAGAGTTAGGAGGTGGAGCTTCTAAATCTAGGGTTAGGTTTAGGCCTCCACTACTCTAATGAAGCTGGATTATCTTCTCAGAAATTCTTAATAGAAAATCGGGTTCATAGAGGATATTAGGAATGATCAGGTTTCTTTTCTGAGCTTCAGATCTGTGGTTCATATGATTTTGACCCTCTCTGAAGTCAACAAATGGCTGATAAGAAAGCCTTGGTGCCAGATACATGCCAGGATGTTTTCTTCTGCAAGTCCCAGACAAACCTGCACCCAGGTGATTAAAATAAAAAGGAAATGTGTAGTTTCATGCAGTTAGAAGTCTAGGGGAAAGGTGGGGTTCCAGAAGGTATGTGACATCCTTTCCCCATCTTTGGCCTGCTCAGGCCTTAGTGTTGGCTTCATTTTAAATTATAACTGTTATGGTTTGGTTGTGAGGTGTCCCCCAAAAGCTCACATGTGAGACAATGCAAGAAAGGTTCAGAGGAGAAATGATTGTGTCACAAGAGCCTTAATAAAATCAGTGAATTAATATCTGATGGGATTAACTGGGTGGTGATTGGATGCAGGTGGGGAATGGCTAGAGGAAGTGGTTCATGGAGGCATGATTATGGGGTATATATTTGTATCTGGAGCATGGAGTCTCTCTCTGCTTCCTGATAACCAAGTGAGCTTCTTCCCTCTGCCATGCTCTTGCCTCATGTCAGTCACCCAGTGCCCCATGCCAGGGTAGGTGAGGACCAAGACCTGGGCAGGGTAGTATCGTCAGTTGTGGATCAGACATCACCAGGTTGTGCATCCATCACTTGCCCTGCTTTATGAGGCGATTCACTGGGAAAGAGTGAACATCACCTTGAGCCCCAAGGAATGGAGCCAGCCACTGTCGACTGAGACCTCTGAAACCATAAGCCCCTAAATAAACCTTTTCTCCTCTATGATTGTTCTGGTTGGGGGAATTTCAGTTGTAGTGGTGAAAAAAACTGACTAAAACAGTAACACTTAGGTCCATCACAAGACCCAAGCTTGTGCCACCTGTCCCCAAGTAAGACGGCATCATCTAGCATACAACCTTTTACTTTTCTCTTTGGAATATATGATACACACATCTACATATACTGCCTTTTTTTTTGTAAATTTTAGATCCCCCCTTTTTCTTTTGGTTGTCTCTCCTGACCAGAATGTAAGCCCCAGGGGACAGGATTCTTGCACATTTTGTCCTTTGTTCGCTGCTGTGTCTATAGTGCCTAGCCCTGTTTCTCTTCCACAGAAGTCACTAATGTTTGTGAGATGAATAAATGAGCTCTCTTCACATTGTGTTAGCAAGTATTTCATTGCCTATATCTTTAAGCTTCAAAGCTACATCTTCTATCTTTTTGAAGGTATTTTGGTTATACGAAATACATTATGCCAATATGGCCAGCCATTTTTGGACATTAGTGTTTTATCCCATTCATCTACAGGTTTCATTTCATTCTCCAGCACTTTAATTTGTCAAATGGAAGCATTATTTTTTTTTTCTGGAGGAAATTTCTATCAGAAAATTGAGTTAGACTCTTATTTGAATTCCTCTTATAATGCATTTTTTCCTTCAAAATAAAGTGACAATTTAAAGCTAGAAGAAAATAAAATGTCCAACTTTAGCTGTCCAACATGCAGTCAAGAGGAGATTGTTTTTGTGAGCTGTCTTTTCTGGTGCCACTTACATATGAATACATTTCTGACAAACCTTCTCCTAAGATTTGTAGTAAATTATATTATTCATGCAACAACTAACAGGTAGCACTCAATGCTAACCTTTCATTAGGCGTATACATTTCCATTTCAGTTAATATAAGATCTGGTTGAGTTTTTCTAAAAAAATAAAATAAGAATTGTTTTTCCCCGTGATGACACCGTTATGTCACTGAGCTAGGATGGCAATCAGTAACCTGTTTTCTAGCCACTAGTATCTGTTCTGTAGGGTTGTCACTAGAGGAAAGCGATCACCTAGATTTATACAAAAGGATGTCCTTTTTTCCAACAGTGGTCTATTCTGTGTATTCCTGTAATACACAGATTCCATGAATCTTCTAGATGTTCACCTCTTGTTTCCAAATTTTTCTTCTTTTTTATACAAATAAAAAGTGTACTACATTAAAACCTGAATAATCGGGACCCAAACTTTGTCTCCAACTTTCTCCCAATTATTTTCCATCAGATATTTGATTTTTAGCCAAAACGAACTACGTATTTCTCCATTTATGATTCATCCTTTCCCCACCCTCAAGCTCCTGGAGCTTAGTCTATACCCTCTTTGTAGCATCTCCACAGGTTCTTTCAAATAGCTCCTCTGCCACCCACACTACAAAGTTCTGTGCTTTGCTCCTGTTGGGCATTTCCTTTCCTTTCATTCCCTTGGTGTTTCCATTGTGCAGTTGCTGCACTCTGATGGCCCTTGCACAACTGTTAAAGTCATTTGTGTGTCTTTTATCCCCTGCTTGAGTGTAGAAACTGTGCTTGAAGTGAGGATCTAGGTAAGACTATGCAATGCCATGCTGTGTGCCATTGTTGACTATTTTCATGTTCTTAAGGAGACTATCTTAATTTGCCTGAAGGAACTGACTTGCCATTTCTACCACACTAAGCAGCATCTCAGGTGCTAAGGGGTGTGGGATCTATTTATATATAGCATTAGTAGGAAAGCAGGATAAAAATACAAACATGTTCAGTCACCCAGTGCCCCATGCCAGAGTAGCTGAGGACCAGGACCTGGGTACAGTATGTGTGGCCAGTTGAGGATGTGATCAAAGTCATCACCAGATTGTGCCTTCGTCACTTGCCCTGCTTTATGAGGTTATTCACTGAGAAAGAATGAACATCACCTGAGCAATGCAGGTGGCACAGTAGTCCATGTTGGGGCCCAGCCTGGGTACAGACACCACTACCATTTCCCTCCTCTCTTTTCTTACCTTTGCCAGGAGCAGGTTGCTTTCTGATTAATCAATTTTCCTAAAGCTGTTCTATGTAAATGGAGTAAGTGTGGGAGAACCTTGTTTCTTTTTGTCTTCTTTCCTTTTAAGACTCCATCAGAAGAGCTTTGGATGACAAGGATACTGGTATTTTTTATTTTTATTTATTTATTTATTTTTTTTTTAATTTTTTATTGTTGGTTGTTCAAAACATTACAAATTTCTTGACATATCATATTCCAAACTTTGATTCAAGTGGGTTATGAACTCCCACCTTCATCCCATACACAGATTGCAGAATCACATCAGTTACACATCCATTGATTTACATATTGCCATACTAGTGTCTGTTGTGCTCCGCTGCCTTTCCCATCCTCCACCATCCCCCCTCCCCACCTCTCCCCTCTTCTCTCTCTGCCCCCTCTACTGACATTCATTTGTCCCCCTTGTATTATTTTTCCCTTTCCCCTCACTTCCTCTTGTAT
>NW_026000137.1:2541731-2622788 GCF_001458135.2 Marmota marmota marmota | reverse complement strand
GCGGCCCGGCTCCTCCCCTCTGGCTCGACGACAAATCGAGAGAAACTCGGGTGTCTGTGCCTCACCCCCCCTACCAGGAGACCAACTGTTTCTGTCGCCGCTGGTATTGATGAAGTTCACTCCTCGGCCGCTTTCTGATGACATCAGATCTCTGCCATGTTGGTGTCCTATGCGAATGGCAGCATTTCGTTCCCCTGTTCTGTGGCTGAATGAGCTGCGGTCAGTCGAAAACAGGGATGGTGACGTCAGCTTTCCAACATGGTGGCCGCTGGCCTCCTCTGTGGTCTGACCGGTGTGGAGAACCGAGATGGACCGCTTCCTTCCCCCGCCTTGAACTCAGAATTCAGCCCTGAGTACGGTGCTTGCACGGCTGGCAGAAACTGCAGCGCTGTGTCCCTGCGTCGCTATCTCCTCGTTAACCAGCGCGCGCTGCAGACTCTAGCCGCGGGGCGATTTGCTGAATAAGCAGTGTTACCCTCCGTGCGACAAACCTCTCGCGTTTGAGTCCCCGTAGCCGATCCTCGTGCGATGGAAATCCTTCCTCCAGGTTCCGGAGCACCCCACTATTGCTGGAAATTCCTAACAAGATATCCTTTAGCCGTCCTGACTCGTCATACTCCCACACAGTGAAGCAGCACACCGGGGCAATGCACTCCCCTCGCTGCCGTCTTATCGAATCTGGTATTTTTTAATTCAACTGCTTATTTTACTTAGAGAAGCAGGGCTTTTAATTATAATTATCAAAACAATTTTCTAGGCAGGTCATACAAAACAATCTGAAGTTGTTCTTGGATGTTTTTCTACTTCACAGCCAACCTACACGAAATATAATTTTTGCATATATTCCAGGAGGAGCAAATTATTGAAAAATATTCCAGCACTCCCTGTACTTTTCCTTATCTTCTGAGGCTAGATCATCACCAACAGAACGTAGGTGTTCAGTAAATGTTTCTTGAATGAATGAATAAGAAGTTTTTAAAGTAGATGCTTGCTTAAGAGAAGAAAATAAGGAATTTAAAAAAAATTATTAATATTTTAACTCTACTTATAACAAAATAATAGATTAGGCAAAAATAAGCTAAATAATGCATATAAGTCAAAGCAAACTAGCCTTCTACCCACACTCATCCCCTGAGCTCTGTGACATTGTGCACAAGTTACCTCTATTTATAGCTTCTGGACAGTGCCCTCTGCTTCCTTCCATGCATACAATCACATACAGTTCTCAAGGTGGTTTCCCTACTAACAAATTTCAGATATGCTCTGGTGTTAGTACTTATAGAATTTTTGCATGCTTTCAAATGTCTATAAAATTTTTTTGCTATATAATTGTGCCATGTTTTATTTAACCAGAACATAATAAATGATAGTTCAGATTGTTTTTAGGTTTTCACCATTTGTGAGGAACTTTAAAGTGAATCTTCTTAGTAGTGTATCCGCAAGGATGAATTTCCAGGGGGAAATGCTGCTTCAGAGGCTGGGAGAAATAGTTTAATTTTTAATAGACATTGACCATTCTCTCTTCCCTCCCCAGTAACACTGTGACATCATAAAAGGCACTCATGAGTATATTTATTTCCTCAAATTCTTGCCACTTTTATGTATTATTTGAGCTAATTTACGCTTAGTTTCATGTGTTGAGTCTTCTCTCTGAGGATTGCTCTGCTGCCCATTGTTCCGTGTGTGTGTGTGTGTGTGTGTGTGTGTGTCTGTCTGTCTTAGTGGACATGTCAGGTCATCAGCAGCTTATTTGGCCAAATGCTACAGTTTTGCAATTTGAAGCCTGGCAGAATGGCTTGGGAATCAGAGACCTGCTCCTGGCCCTGGTCAGTGTTGACTCTTTGTTGGTGTCTTAAGTCCATTTTGTTCCTTATTCCTCATTTTCTTAGGGGGTTAATACTGGAAATTTAATGTCTACTCAATTTTTCAGCCTGTAAGAATGATTTGGAGGACCAGAGGGCTAGAGAAGGAAAGAGACATTTTAAATTGTATAATTTTTGACATTCTTTCTAGGTCAAGAAAAATACTTCAGTTGGACCAAGTGGCCTTCAGTGTCTGTTGAGATCTGTCATTCTGCGAATCTGTAATCAAAGTGACATGATTTAAAAAGAAAGATGGGAAAAGAAGGAAGGGAGGAAGGGAGGAAGGTAGGAAGAAAGGACAGTTGTGTGTGCTAGTAACACTAAGGATTCCCATTATGAGACTCATGAAGCTGACTTGGGAGAGTCACTGGGACTTTGAGAAAAAGCATGTGAAATGGTTATAACCTTATTTCTGCCCCCTTTTTCTTTGGCAGAAACCAGGGCCATCTTGTAATTGCTTCTCCCATGTTCTCCTTCTTGTCCCTTTTCTTACCATGCTTATTGACCTGTGGGACACATCAAACCCACTTCGAGTTGACTGCTTCCAGCTTCCTCATCATTGTTACTGCCACCCAAGTGAGGGTGAGGACCTGGGCGGTGGTGCTTTGTAGGAGGCCAGTTGTGTAGCCACGGCCATATGACTTTACACATACCAGGGTTCCTGGGATGGCAAGGATTCTGGGTTTTCTAGGAAAACCAGAGTTGTACATCTTACATGAAATCCTCTGATCTTTAAATACTTAATTTAAAAAATTGCAACATTGCAACATTCCAAACAATCCAAGTCTCTGTGTTGGTTTTATTTGGTTCTACTGTAAATCCTTGTATGGTTAGAACAACTTCCTTTTCTCATGAATGCTGCCTTCTTGTTTATAAGTTCATCTTATGCTGAATACAATATTATGATGCAATTTTAGTTTCTCACATGAGTTTTTAGAAATAAATGATACTTTCAAAGCAATTTTACCATCTCTTCATAATTTGAAATTTGAGTGGAAATAAAATAATGCATTTTTAGTTACAGCATTAGTATGCAGCATTCCACCCACTTATGAAAGAAGAACTAATGGCATCCTATAGGTTGTCCCTTTGTTTCTTTTAAAAAAAATCAGTGAACTATATAGCTGCAATGTGTTTGTTAGTTAATATGAAAATGAGAACAGATTTAGTCTGATCACCATATCCAGGCTGAACTGAGCACATTGTAGTTTGATAACCAATGTACAGTGGAGCGTAACTCTAGGAACTGTGCTTCTTGCAGTGATTTATGAATGGTCATTTAAGGGTTTTATTTTTCTCATTTGTGCCTGCATTATTCAACCAGTATTGAATAGTCATCTTTTATAAACTCAGCACTGTATTGAGAGCTGTGGGCAGAGCAGCAGTGAGTGCAGACAATGAGTGAGCCGGGATGCAGACAGGTGGAACCCAGCCATCAGGTAGTCATAATGGTGTGAGGGGCAGTGCTCCCTAAAATTTGGAGTCAGGAAAGACTTTCAAAGGCAAAGGTAGCTAAGTTAAGATCTGAAGATATGCTAGGAATTGGTGAGGCCCAGACACTCTGCAAGAGTGGACGAAACAACGGGAGTCTGAGAGGCCTTGGAGTTGGAAAGCTGATGTTCAAAGTGTGGCAGGGCTGGGCAGCTGCAGGAGGACTCACCAAGGGCCTATTGTGCCGGTCCTTGGAAGCCCTGGTAACGTGCTGTTAAAAGGCTTCAAGAAAAGAAGTGACTTGATCAGATAAAGACAATTTTTTAAAAGCCTATTTGAATAGCAATTTTCCCCTTCATATTTCTGTGCTTTTAAACCTGCTGCAAGTGTACACTTTGTGCAACAATCAAGATGTATCTCCTGTCTCTAATCTATTCAAGCTTCAGGGTTTTCTGCCCTCAATACCCAGGCAGATTTGAAGATGGAGGGAAGCCATGACCCACAGCAACAGCCTAAGAGCAAAGATCAGTAACCAAGGGAAAGGGAGAAGCAGAAAATGCTTAGTCCAATGACAAAAACAGAATTGTACTGTGTCAGGAGTCAGGAAGTCAGAGTTAGAGACCTGTGGCCAAATTTATATCTATTTTGCTGTCCTTAGATGTCAAATAAAAGGTTGGATGAGATGCTCTTGAAGGAGACACTCACCTTTACAATTCTGTGAGAATTATTTCAGTTGTGCATGATAAATTAGTCAAATTATGGATACATTTAATGCAATAAGAGTATGTGTGTGTAATGTACACAAAACAAGATGACATTATTTAGAAAGGGAAATGTGGGTCAATAGGAGGTTGAATATATTTGAGAAGGTGATGGAAATGCTAATAGTAGGTGGATGTTTGCAATATTTCTCAGGAGCTGCCTGTCTTGTATGCCAGGGCAGGTTAGGTGAGCCGGAGCTGTGTCAATACCAGTCTTGGATGCACCTTGCAGAGACACTGAGGAATATATGATCATATTACCTCTTCCCCCAGTTTTTCTGGTTGACTTTTTTTTTTTTTTGCTATTGTCATTTTCTAGAATACCTTTTTAAAAAAATTACCATGACAAATATGAAGTTACCTTGTTAATTTGGAAATGGGATATATATGCAATGTACAACTTGTCTCTTACTTTACTTGTATAGTTATCCTGGTAAACCATACTTCCAAATGTTTTGTTTTAAGCAATAGTAGAATACTTTCAGGAAATGTAGCACTTCCAAGGTATTGTCAGTTTCTTAACAAATACACATTGACCTTAGAGGAGAAAATAGGAGACTCTAATGAAATCATTTAAAGTTATTATTGTTGTAGTATCAAAAAGATTTACAAAATTCTTAATTTTTAGAAAAGACTGGGAAAGAGAATCTCCCCAAATGCATTGAATAACATTTTGCCTATGTAACTTACATAAATAATTTTATTTTTATCACTACAGGCTCTGTGTACTGAATACTTGGCATTCATTCACTCTATCCTTTATAGGTAAATTTGTTTTCCCATCTTGCTATTGTGTATTTGCAGAGGTAGATTAGTCCTCTTCAAATGCTACATTCACTTGAGTAATGTGAAGTGGGAGAGAAATGAGGCCACTACTAGCCTGGGATTCTTCAGCCTTTTCCCAACACCTGGTTGGAAGGCCTGTCTTATCCCATCATTGCTTTCTGTGTGAAAATCTTGAACCTTTGCTTGTTGCTCATGTGTGCTAAGTACTATGTCATTCACTGTTGCTAGACATAGAGGGAGGATGGGCATGGGTGGCGGGGGAACACAGTTGGGCTCAGCATGTTAGTGGCCTTGTTGTAGGTGACAGGGCTCTCTGGGGGTGAGATTAGCATGGGTTCCCACCATGCTCATGCTGCACAGAGGCAGCATGAAGGGTGTGGAGTCCTTGTCCAGGCATAGGTACAGGTTACAAAGTGTTGCCGTAGATGAGGCGGGGAAGAAGGTGGCATACCTGCCCCAAGATGAGCTGATTATAAGGAACTGTCTCTAAGACTGCTGTTTCTACTGAATTATATGATAATTTGTAAATTTTTAGCCTGGATTTTGTTGCTCCATCAAATGAAGTAATGGTAAGTTTGAAATTTCAATTTATCCCCAACCAAAATTCATATTAATTTCTTATATTCCTTCACTTCTCTTTCCTCTGTGCTCATGATTCATTAACTGTGTGTCAAGACATAATGATTCTATTTCCCACAGCACTGGTTCTGAAACATTTTTGCAGCAAACTTTGATCTTTTCAAACTGTTGTAGATTTGAAAAGTCCATTTAATCTTGAACTTTGCTTTATCCATAGTGACTGGCACATAGTAAATATTAAACAAATATTCATTGGATGTTATTTGGGTCTTATATCTATATACTCACATTTGATAGGGTTGAGTTAAAACCCAGTGAATATGCATTAATATCAAGTGCATAAATTCATTTTGGTGTATGTGGTTGGAGGGCCACACTTTGAGAAGGAACACATGCGCCCTTCATGAAGTGAATAGTGTAAATCCTGATAATGTGGGAAGGGGAGCCTAAAGAGTCTGGAAACATGCTGTAAGACTATCTCGTCTCGTGAAGGAGTCAGATATTGCTCCACCTCTTGATCAACTGTCCTTTGTGCAGGCCCTCAGGTGCTGGAATAAGTAGCCATGGCAAAGGAGGTATCTGATTTTACACTTACCTTAATTTGTATACAAGAATAATAGCTATCCATGTAATTTCATGTAAACAAAGGTTTAGTTCAGCTTAGTCTGCTAGCAATACCTAACATGATATAAATGTTTATTATGATTATTTATTTATTTATTTTGCTACTGGGGATTAAACCCACTGAGCCACATCCCTAGCCCTTTTTATATATTTTTTAGAGACAGGGTCTCACTAAGTTGCTTAGGGCCTCACTAAGTTGAGAAGGCTGGCTTTAACTCATGATCCTCCAGCTTCATCCTTCCAAGCTACCTGGATTCCAGGCATTCGCCACCATGCCTGGCTAAATGTTTACTCTTACTCAGAACACATAAGGGGCTTGGTGCCAAGCCACATGGCCTTCTTTATTACATTGCAGTGTTCTTGCTAATTGGACTTGTAACCCATGTCTAATCAAGTTTAAAATAGTTAAAATGAAGCAAACCATATAACTGCTTTTAAAGCTATCTTAAGTAGCTCAATAAAAATCAAGTCTTCTGTTTTCAAGTCTTCTAGAAACCTTCTGTTCCTAAATTTGTCTCTTTTCTGCTAAGTACAGTACCTGGAACGTAATCATCACCATTCTACCCGTTGCTAGACATGTTTGATTTCTGTAGAAATAACTAATAAGATGTTTGCATTTGAAAAGAAACCCATGTACAACATTTATGTATTACTTGCATTTGCATAAATCTTTTGAGTAGCAAATAGGAACAAGACTAGGTAGATCAGGGAAAACCAGCTGATAAGTCATTTATAGATTGAAACAGCAGAATTGAAATGTTTTGCCCTGAGCAAATTTATTTTACTACAGGGAAGTAACTGATTAGACAGAAACAATTTCAATATTTTGGATTAATGTGTGGAATGAGAGCAAATTATAGTTTGACATGCCTAAGATACAAAAAATTCCATCAATACCCTAGTGAGGCAGGAATAGTTGAATAATGATTCATTATTGTGGGTTGTACAATAGTTACCTATTAATTGTGTAAAACATTGTATGTTCTTTATTTTATACTGTTGTTTAGATTCTTTAGTCCTTCTATTTCTTTATTTTTTGATTTTTTAAAAAATAAATGACAGCAGAATATATTGCAATTCTTATTACACATATACAGCACAATTTTTCATATCTCTGGTTGTATATAAAGTATGTTGACACCAATTTATGTCTTCATACATGTACTTTGGATAATGATGTCCATCACATTCTACCTCCCTTGCTAACCCTCTGCCCCCTCCTTTTCCCTCCCACACCTCTGCCCTATCTAGAGTTCGTCTATTCCTCTCATGCTCCCCCTCTCTACCCCAGTATGAATCAGAGAAAACATTTGGCATTTTTTTTGGGGGGGGGATTGACTAACTTCACTTAGTATTATCTTCTCCAATGCCATTCATTTACCTGCAAATGCCATGATTTTATTCTCTTTTATTGCTGAGTAAAATTCCATTTGTATGTATGCCACATTTTTTAAATCCATTTATCTACTGAAAGATTGGTTCATCTATTTCTAATGAAGGAAAATTCCAGATACCTCCTTTTTATTATAAAAGTAATGTCTTTATCATAGACAAGCCAGATGATATAGATTTACATGTAGAAAATTAAATCGTTCCTGTATCACTCCTCTCGTATAACAATGGTGTGATGAGTAGATTCTTCTTAACTTTTTTTCTATTTATTCAGTTTTTGGCTCCTTGAATATTATCTGTGGTAAAACTACCAATGCATCTATGAAAAGCTAACATTGATTTGTGAACTCCACCAGATTGAAACAGATAACATTGTTGTGCCAGTGGATCCAGCCAGTCAAATCTTGGCAGTTCCATAAGCATAAGCTATATTGTTGGAGGAGTTTGTTCTTTGAAGTGACTTAGTAAGTGGTCATTGTGGTCAGGTTGAGGCTGAGATGTGGAAATAGCCCCTGATGACTTCTCTCTGCTAGTAAAGAAGTGATGGATAAACAGATTATTGACAGCAAGGGAGATGGTTGAGGTTGTAATTTCCAAAACTAATTTTCAGTACTTTGATGTTAGGGAAATCAGAGTGGGGACAAACAGGAGGAATGAATATGCAGTGAAATTGATTTTTTTGGTTCATCTCCCACCAGAAAAACTTAATTAAAAAGCAAGTAAAAACAGCAGACTTTTCTTTTAATATTTATTTTTTAGTTGTAGTTGCACACAATACCTTCGTTTTATTTATTTATTTTTATATGGTGTTGAGAATTGAACCCAGGGAAAGGTGAACGCTCTACTGCAAAACAGCAGACTTTTTGATGCATAACAATTTATGTGATAGTAATAAAGTATTCCTAACCTCTTGTATTGCCTTTTCACATTTGGATGACATCTGGTGAACAGCGTGCTGTAACTCTACATCCCGAGTGTGATTTAAATTGTTTTAGCCCTGTGTTTTGGACCAGCTATGACCTCTTTCCCCCAGTGATGCAGAGTTGACTTTTTGTATGTATGTGTGTACACAGGATAAAAAGTAAATCCGGGGTCAAAGACACTGCCCTACTCTTCATTAGTGTAAGTCTCCTCGTCTCTCAGACACAAGCAAGCTGAAGGAAGCTGGCGTTTGCACTTTCCAGACACTGAAGCAGGAAGCAAGAGAGATGGGTAGTGTGCATTTATTATCCCTCCTTTCCTAGTAGGATGTCAAATGGTGATATTGAAAATCACCTTAAATATCAAAGCTTTTAAAAAATATTGTTGACACTTTTTAGCTACTACACTGAGAACCTGATAAAATGAGCTTTCTCTGATTTTCCATATTAACTAAAAACATTTATTTTAATCAGGATGGGGTTGGATTTTAGATGAAATTCATCTCTTCCAAGTCCCAGTGGAAACTTAAGATGTTTATTCTCAGAGTGACAGACCACAGGGTGAATATGGCTCATGAGTGTATCTGAACCTTACTGCCAGCCAGAGGGAAGGCTCCCCGTGTCCATCTGTCCTCCTGGGACTTTGTCAAAGGCACAGTCACCTTGATGAATGGAATGTTTTCATTTTCTTATTGTTTTGATGTCATACCCCGAAAATTATTAAGATTTTTCACCCTCAGCCCTAATTACAAATCGTTTACATCATGTTCAATTGTACTGTTTTAATCCTCACTAGTGAAATTAATTTGAAATGTTGCCACATGTTTACCTCAAATTTGTGGGGAAAGCATGTGTGCTAGAATTACCAACGCAAATGTTGCAGGATTTGGTTTGAATATAAATGATGAGAAGATAACATGTGGAGTATTTATGATTGCATTAGGATTACATGGAGTACTGTTTTGACAGTGTTTGACATGAAGAGGGACATACTGGCTCCGGAATTTGTCAGTGCTAATCAATGGACAGACTTGGCATCCGGGAGGCTCCCTTGCCTTGGTGGCAGCAGGAACCATGGTATCTGGCACCTTGCTGTGACCAGTGGCTGCTGTGTTGTCAGCCTCAATGCCAGCCCTGTCTGTCACCTCCCCCAATGTTGGTAGATCATAGGCTGTTTTCTGCCCTTGAATGCCATTTTTCTGCCATCAGCTTTGGAATTAATGACTTTATCCTTTTCCAGCTATGAATCCATTATGTTAACCTCAGAAAAAAAGGGGCCATGCTTTTAAATTCAGATATTAGTGCTTATTTTACTGCCAATGTGTTTTAAAAGTTTGTATAAATGTATTCTTAAATATAAAATCTCTAATAATTTATACAATAGAATGAAAACATGGAGGCCTTGAGACTTCATGTAAAAGTGGTCAAAAATATACTACAAAAATAACATGACTTTTTTTCTATGATGCTAGACATTGTCAGGAAAAAAATGTTGTTTTTCCCCCAAGATAAATGATGGCAGGAATTTGATGTTACTGAAATTGTAGGAAAATGCAGTGGCATATGATAGGTATGAAGACATTTCTCTGAGAAATGAGAAACAATTTAAGTGTAAGTGGTTAGAGAAAAAAAGACAGTCATGGGGGAAATGGGAAAAAAAAATCTCAAGGTAAACAGTTTCCTATGTATGGGTTTTGTAGTGAAGTGGAAGCTTCAGTTCCTTTTTGGAGTTCTTATGTGTAAAGATGGATGTTCACTGAGCTTGACAACCTACATAATAACATGAACAATGAAATTGGATAAAATTACAAATATTTCTTTGTTGTAACCTGCTACTCAGGAGATCCTTAATTTGTTTCACCTGTAAACTTTCCCCCTCTGCACAGGCAAGGTATTAAGCACTGTACCTGGCCATCATTTTCAAATACCCTGTTGTGGCTTGAAATAATGGTCTCTGTGGAAAGTTGGTCTCAGAAGAGTAGTTCAGAAATTGATATCCTTTTTAAAATGAGCCAATGTGAGGTCCTTCCCCAGATTAATATCTGATGCTAGCTGTTTAATAAAAGTTTAATTGTTTAAGGCTGATGGGCTATTTGAATAATTAATTGACAAGACTGTAAATTATTATTATGAACAATACTAAGCTCTATGGTAAGTGTATAGTAGCTGCTTTTTCAAAGTTTATGCACAGTGATGTTATTGTAATTTTTGTGATTATTTTCTCACTTGTATGCTATAGAGGTCAGCTAACAGAAATTTGTTGATAGTTTTACTAGAAGCTTTTAAATGTGCAAAACTAACTCATCCTTGGCAGAAGTATGTGGGATGAGGGAGAAGGCCTCCCCACACTATTTGGATTATACTTCTCTGGCCTTCAAATTTGCACTGATGTTGCTGATTCAGTTTCAGAGAGAATACATTCTTGTCTTTTCATGTGTAAGTAGCCACACCAGCCAGTTGTATGCCGGATGGCCTTCTTTTGACCAATTTCATGCTTATAAAAATTTATTTTAGATTTCAAGATATAATATATTGTCCTGAAGCAGGTTTTCCTGGAGAAGACAACAGAATAGCAATAATAATAACAGCATGCTGGAACTGAACAGTCTATATGCTTTATCTTTGCTTCTCTAGGGAGTCTCCAATGTATATGGTGATTGTATGTCTGAAATTCATGCAATTTGAGTGAGATATTAAGTAACCTAGATTTGCATTTCTTTTAATATATTACAAAATGTGGCAATTTACTTTTTGATTTTTTAATAGACTTTATTTTTTCAAACAATTTTAGGTTCAGTTAAAATTGAACAGAAAGTACAAAGAGTTCCCGTGTAACTCATAGTCCCACATAAATTCATCACCTCCCCAACCATCACTCAGAGAGAGTGATACTTCTCCTTGGAGAGGAAATAATAGGATGGCACATTTCCTGCAATCACTGAGCTTATGGTGCTACATCACTGTCTCTCCAAGTCCATAGTCTGCACTAGGGTTCATTCTTGGTGTTGTAAATCTCTTTTTAAAGATATGTTATTGAGGTGTTGTTGAGTGTTTGTCACAGGATTGAGGTCTGATCAGGGCCACCAATGCCAGCAACTAGATTCTGAAGAAATAAATATTTGATGAATAAATGAATCATTAAAAGTTCTTGATAAAATAAGTTAAAAACATGTGCTTTGTTTTTCTCATTAGGTTGTTTAGATTTATAAGTAAAAACCAAAATCAAAGACATAGTGTTTTTAAAGTAATAAGAGGAAATTCCTATTCTTTGAATACCATAATAGAATGGTTATTGCTATACACAGAAATAATTCTGATTATTTTTGTTTTTCTTATGAATGAAGAGGATATTTTCTAAAATTAATTCTTGTATTTATGAGTATCTCAGGTATTCTTACATTAATGTAATAAGGGTTTTGGTTATTTAAAAAGACAGGTTACTTGCTTTGCACAGTATTATGATTTACATATTTTCCCTTTTATAATTTTTTATGTAGAATTAGAAAAATGAAGACTAAATACACTACCCAAATTTAATAAGTAATGTCTTTAACCCCAAAGCTCAATTTTTAACAATATATTTGAGGGAGATATTTCAAAAGAAGAAGAAAAAAATGTTCAATTATATTTTTTTGATATTGTTCATAGAAACTGAAATTTTTATCTGAAGGATTTTTTGTTCATTCGTCTGTTTTTTTAATAAAAAGCTGAGCAATAGTAGAAAGAGCCTGATTATCAGGGTCAGGGTTGTCTCATTTCTTAATCAAAGGAATGGGAGAAGGAATGGGATTCAAGAGGCAGGACTAGGTTTTCCTTGCTCAAGTTGGGAAATTGTTAACACTACTGGCTGGAAGATTCCCAAATTAGGAACTCAATCCTCTAGATAAGTAGGATTTGAATAAAGTAGCCCACATCTACACAAAACTGCAATGAAGAATGAGACAAAAGGAATCTATGCATTTTAGCTGATAAAAACTTCTTAAGGATCAACCATGAAATTAAAAAAAAACATAAATAGCACTGTAATATGAATTAATATTCTCATTTATCCTTTGAGGATTTTTTAAGCAAACAAACAAAAACCCACATGGAATTGGACATACAAAAGTTAAGCAGGGAAATGGTCAAAACCAAAATGAAATGAGTTAATTGAACTCTTGAGAAATATAGAAGACAAAATCAAATCAGAAATGAAAACTGAATCTTAAGGTGCTCATGGGAAAAACAAATGCAAATAATAGGTGACCCCACATATTAATATTTATATTGAATCCAAATAGCCTAAAATATCTATTAAAACACAGAGATTGGTAGAATGAATTTTAAAAGATACTTGATCTGACTATATGCTGTCTGTAAAATGCTTACTTCAAATATAGTGAAATTGGTAGAATAATAGAAAATGGCTCATAAAAGACACACAATGTAAACACTAATCAAAAGATAATTGGGGTTACTCTCCTAACGTAAAACAGCAGATATAGAGCAAAAAATTTCCAAGAATGAAGAACAACATTGTTGATAAAGGGGTCTATTCGTAAAAAAGACAGCCATCTTAAATGTGAATCCAGTGTACAACAGAGCTTGAAAATGTAAAAAGGAAAGAACTAGAGAACTCAAAGCATAAACTGATAAGTCCAGCTGGCAACATCAATATTTCTCACTTCGTAATTGGTTGAACCCCACTATTCAGAAAAGCAGCAAGGATTTAGAGGAACTCAGTAGCATCATGAAACAACAGGATCTAGCTGCATTTATGGGACTCTCCACCTAGCATCAGAATACTTATTTCATACACATGGAAAATATGCTAAGGTAAGCCACATCCTTAGTAAACAATCCTAAGTAAAACAAACCTTGAAAATTTTAAAAAATTGAAATCAAACCAGCTACATTCTCTGAACATTATAGAACCTAACCAGAGATTAGTAACAAATGGCAGGTGATAAAATTGGTGGGTTTGATCTAAATGAAGGCCTTTTTGCCATCCCATGATTCTGAATTTGGAACATGGGAAAATAAATACCATTTATCTGACAATGGGCCAATGTGATAATGCAACATATTAGTTGATGGTTAGCCCTGAAAAATTGTCTCTCTGCCCTTTTTATTTTACAGCTTCTCTGTTAAAAGGACTAAAACATGCGAACATAGTGCTGCTTCATGACATCATCCATACCAAGGAGACCCTGACACTGGTCTTTGAATATGTGGTAAGAAAAATAAGAATTCAGACCTTTAAGATATGAACAACATTCCTATAGTTTTATCATAAGGTTTTGTTTTTTCATTGTCATATTGAAGTGAATATTTTATATGAGCATTGAGACATAATTTTGCATAAAATAGCAGCTCCATAAGATATCTTTGAATACAGTAAAAAATGTTACATTAAATATTTGTGTGATGTATCAACTATTTATAGTCTATTTGTTACTAGCATGTATTGTAATTTTTGTTTATGAAACAGGATTAAACAACAGGAAACTATCACTATCAAAGGAAATTCAAAGAGGAAGTGTCTTTATTTGGGCTTATAACTTGGTTTCACAAAAGCATCCTTATGAAGGTTTTTGATTTTTTTTTTAAGGAAACCTTGTTACTTACAATTTAGGTTTCAAAGTTTTCCCCCTCAGTTGGAATTTCAACTATTAATTAAGACATCCAATTTGCCTAGCACACAATGTAATGATCTTATTGTGTTGAGAGTATTACTGCTGGAAGACTTGGACTTGAACTCATAATTAATCTTTCTTCATTTCCCTTGGAAAAACATATGGTATTTGTGTAGCTCTACTTCAGCATTTAACTGTGGAATCATGAACGTAACCATGATAATTAACATCCCAATTTTCACAGATGGATCTGAGAACATGTAATTTATAAGATACAAATGACATCAGTGTAGTTTATTGAGAAGAATAGCTATTGGTATTGTGAATATATTAAGATTCCATTTAGTAATTGCCACAATACTTTTTTAAAAAATTGAAATACTTTCCATTTTTCCTGATGAAATGTAAAAGAATGAATATTTGAAACATTTTTATCTTGCTAATGTCTGCCTGTGTCTGTTTGTCATTTTAAAATTGTTGTCTTATGAAGAAGCCATTCATCTTGTCTATTTACATATAAATGATAGATACATTTGAATAATATGGTAATGTGGCTACAAATACAGCTAGAGCTGAGCAGTTGCATATATTACATGCTACCAAGAATGGATGCAGATTCACACATCAATGCAAATATAATTTCTTTTGTTTAATCCATGATTTGGAGTCAATAATGTATTCAGCTGATTTAGACTTAGAACTTTTCATTTATGTTTTCCAGTATGTTTAGTTCACATCTCTCAATGAAATCTAAGTTTTTCTAACTATTCTAACTAACTTTTCACAGAAAGGATACTTTAAAATGTATTTATTACCTCCTTCAAATTGTACACTTAAATTAAAAGGAAAAAAAATAGTTTGGGCATCAAAATCAGTCACATTGATAGAGAAACTGACAGCAGTAATGTGAAAATATGTCCCCCGGATCTTAAAAGAAAACAAAATTTATTTGTGAGGGTAAAAACTGTGCCTGGTCAAAATGAATTTCATTTGGTGATTTTATATTTTGTGGAGATGCCAAAATAAGCGAAGAAATTCATTATGTTGCAGTATTTGCTGATTAGGACTGACTTTGAAATGCAATCATTTTTCTTTGTATGAGCGAGATTTTCCCTGATCCCAATTGTTGTACAGATATCTAGGTCTTCTTAAAACAGCCTCATAATAGCATGATGCATTGTTCTTCCAGTGTCATTTCATTCCTAACATCTCTTGTGGAAGTAAGAAATGCTGTTGCTCATCGTTTTAGAAAGTGAGACGAGATGCCACTCATGGCTTATGATGCCCCTGCCTCTTCATTTCTCCATTTCCTTCCCTTCCTGTTTCTTGCCTGTTCTTTTTGGCTTCCTTTTCCTATTTTCTTTATCTCTATCTTTTTGCTCCTTCTAGTGAAGCACTGTTGGCTGCTATGCCTAAAATTGGTTAGTTTGATTTTTGTTTATTTTAAGTATTAGATGTTTCAGCGAGTCTCTGAAATCCAATTTTTGGGAAAAGAAGAACTTTGGGCTCTAGAGGATCTTGAGTTTTGCCAGGCAGGGTAGAGAAGGTGTACACTCTTCAGCAATATTCGCCTGATTATGTGGCAGTTGTCTAGTACAAAAATAACTTCCCTGAGTAAGGCCCAAAGTTTTTATTTTCTATTTTACAATTGATTGTACTTTAGAAATATTTTATGTTTTAAAAAGAATTAAGGTTCTTATGTACTTTAATGAATGAATCAGATTGTTCTCCTCACAGTATTTAGCAGAGATAAACTCTACCTTTTCTTCTTCCATGTTTCATAATGGAAGGTGGAAGTAATTTTGAACCATGAAATGCTTTGGAAATTGGAGCAGATCTCTCTCTCTCTCTCTCTCTCTCTCTCTCTCTCTCTTTTATTTTTTTTACACTGCTGATTTATTTTGTTTTATTTTTTTCATTTTTAAAATTTTAATTGTCATATATGACAGCAGGAAACATTACAATTCATATTACACATATAGAGCACAATTTTTCATATCTCTGTTGTACACAAAGTACAGTCATACCATTCTTGTCTTCATACATGTACTTAGGGTAACGATGTCCATCTCATTCCACAGTCTTTCCTACCCCCATGCTCCCTCCCTTCTCTTCCATTCCCTTTTCTCCTTTGCCGTATCTGGAGTTCATCTAATCTTCCCATGCTCTGACCCCCATGGTGAATCAGCATCCTTAAATCAGAGAAAACATTCAGCATTTGGTTTTTTGGGATTGGCTAACTTCACTTAGCATTATATTCTCCAACTCCATCCATTTACCTGCAAATGGTGCTGGAAAAACTGGAAACCCATATGCAACAAAATAAAATTAAACCCCTATCTCTCACCATATGGAAAACTCAACTCAAAGTGGATTAAGGATCTAGGAATTAAACCAGAGATACTGCATCTATTAGAAGAAAAAGTAGGCCCAAAGCTCCATCATGTTGGATTAGGCCGCAGCTTCCTTAATAAGACTCCTATAGTGCAAGAATTAATATCAAGAATCAAAAATTGGGATGGATTCAAACTAAAAAGCATCTTCTCAGCAAAAGAATCAATCAGTGAGGTGAATAGAGAGCCTACAATTTGGGAACAAATTTTTACCCCTCACACATCAGATAGAGCACTAATCTCTAGGATATATAAAGAACTCAAAAATCTTAACACCTAAAAAAAAAAAAAAACCCCACAAATAACCCAATCAATAAATGGAGCAGATCTTAGTAGGGAGAGTGGGGTGGTGGTGAGGCACTGTGGTATTGGAATGATGGGTGGGAGAGACAGAATAGGGTGGAGTGAAATAATGTTTGGGAGGGTGACCACCAAACTGAAGAAAGTCAACAACTGTAATCTATTGGATTTTGTGCGGGGCACTGGGCTGAGGGCTTTTGTTCATGATGACACATGTTTTCCACAGCACAT
Organism: Marmota marmota marmota; assembly: GCF_001458135.2. Lineage (NCBI taxonomy): Eukaryota > Metazoa > Chordata > Mammalia > Rodentia > Sciuridae > Marmota > Marmota marmota. The sequence continues at coordinate 2,605,894 of NW_026000137.1, read as the reverse complement.
GGAGCTACGACTGTCACCAATTTATGAAGGAGAAACCTAAGGGTTAAGAGAGTCTTACAGTGTGTAAGCAAGATAGACCTGGGCTATTCTTAATTTGAATCCTAATTGGAATATATTTCCTATTGATTTTTATAGGTTAAATTAGAGGAGCCCTGGGTCACAAGAGGGAAAGAAAACTTCCCTCTTCTTTCCACAGCCTTCCCTTACTCTGTGTTACTCTGCATAATCCCAGTGGCTCAGGAGGCTGAGACAGGAGGATCACGAGTGGGTGCTAAGCAACTCAGTGAGATCCTGTCTGTAAATAAAATACAAAATAGAGCTTGGGGATGTGGTTCAGTGATTGAGTGCCCCTGAGTTCAATCGCCATTACCAAATAACAAAACAAAGTAAAACAAATAAACAAACAAAAAAATAAGTTTAAACTTCTTTACAGTGTAGACAAGGCTTGCCACCTGGTCAAAAACCTAACCATTTAAACTATTATTTCAATTGCAAAATGTGTTTTAAATTTCCATAAAGGAGATTTCTAAATTACTGTATTGCCCCATAGGGGTGTACTTAATCATGTATACATACATGTAAAAATAGAACTTTGTAGTAAGTTCTAAAATCAGTATCCACTATTTTAATCTAAAATCTCGCAAATTTAATGGTGCTATTACCATGTTCTAAAGTTGTTAAAATCAAATATTATTTTCTAATATTTACAAATGAAAATAACATCAAAATATTATTTTCTAAGTAATGTTGATTTTGTAGTTCCACATAATTCATATCACCTCTTTTTGAAGATAACAGGAGGGAAGATAACAACTTAAACAGTGTAGGAAAAATCAATACCTTGTGCCCAATAAACCCCAAATGTGAGGGAGAGCAAAATATTATAAGATCTATTAAGCACAATTGGATTTTTCCTTTTGGCTTCAGAATTAATTAAGTTTTCAAGGGCTTTCTGAGATACCTGTGCAATATGAGACTCACCAAGTGAAGGATTCTTATTTATGATGATGTACACACAGTATAAATACACTTCTGTTCTTTGCTTTAAAAGAGAATTCAAATGCTAGCTCTTTTATGTTATTTCCATGAATGACATTTTAGGTTTTATAAAAGCCTTCTGAGAATCAGAATAACGAAATAAGTAATGAAAAATTAGTGATGTGGAAGAATACTCAAGGAAATGACTTCAGAGGTCATTATTAAAGTAATTCAGAGGGTAAGAGGATATTGTAAGCTCTCTCTTAAGTACTGTGAAAAGTTTCTGAAACACCCAGACATTTAGGTTCTTACGCATTCTACAGTGTGTAGATATAACAATCTGTAGGCTTCAAGGTTGGGGACATGGTGGGCAGTGTGCCCCCAGGTTGCTCACATCTCTTGGGAGAGAAATCCAGAATATAGCTCAGAATTATTGACTGTAGAATGTATTTTCCTGTGAAAGTGTTAACAGTTTCTCCCACTAGTTAAACAGATTTAGTTTGTGTGCATATTTACATACACACAAATGTGTGTGTATGTATAATATGGTTAAATATATAATATATGAAGTTTTTATGGATATATATAAGTTTTTTCCCCCAAACAAATGAGTGCCGCATTATCCTATTTAACACCAGGCTGAAAACTTTGAGACTGATTCTTTATGTGGAAATGAGAATGTTAATAGTAAGCATGATTATGTATATGTTGCCATTAAGGTCACAAGTATTGTATTGTCTTAAATTACAAAAGAGCGAAGCATGTAGAGCATCATTTTTCATTACATATTTAACACCTACATATAAAAAGAAAAGCAAAATAGAATGGTGGTTACCAGGACAGGAGGGAAGAGGGGTAAATATGAAGTTGTTCATTTGGTATCAAGTATCAGTTTAACAGCATGAATCAGTTTTAGAGATTACTGTGCAATATAGTACCTAAAGATAGCAATATGATATATTGTGGGCTTAAAAACTTGCTAAGAGGGTGGACCTTATGTTAAGTGTCCTTACCACCAAAAAAAATAAAAATAAAAGAAAAGGGCTACAAGAAATGGAGGTGATAGATACACTTCTTATCTTGATTATCTTGCTCATGGTGATGGTATAAATGTGTGTGCATATGTCCAAACTCATCAAATTGTAGAATATATGTAAATTGCTTATATTAATTATACCTCAGTAAAGCTGTAAAAAACAGAAACATCAACAAACTCACAGATAATCATGGTATTGCTAGGAACAATCATTTTATTTCTTATTCTATGCTGTAAACTAATGAAAAAAATCTTATATTCTCTATTAAAAAATAAGCCATCACCAAAAATGATATAAAGTATTATTTGGCTCTTCAGACATCCAGTTAGGTGGTTTTAAAGAGCTGTATGTATATTCATCAAAACACTCTCATAAATGTTATTCCGTTAGATTCTATCTTACCCCTTTGAGGTGTGTAGGGTAAACATTTTTATACAGCATTTTTTTTTTTGATGAGAAAAAATAATGCTTGGAGAATTTAAACAGATTTACTAAATTACTCAGCTAACTTAAAAGGATGAAATAAAACTAAAGCCCCAGTTCCCTGTACCTGAGACCTCTGTTACTCCGTTTCACCCTGGAGGTTGCTGTGTTTATGCCTTCATAGTTTTATATGATGATCTGAAGTATGTGTAATATGGACCAGGAGGCTGAAAGTTATATTATGACTTTCGGCCACAGAATTTACCTAGCTATGTAATTTCTCTGCCTCATGCATTTTGATTTCCAAATCTATGACAAATGCTTTAATTTGCTTGATCTTACATCACATCTGTTCTTGAAAAACTATAGCTTTCTATTAATATTCTAATTTCCAGATTAAACTATCTGGGGGCAATTGAGTATTTTTCTGTTCTCATGAGATTAAACCTGTGTGCTCATGAACATGCATATGCAACTTTAAATGGGGGTGATCAGGGTAGGCCTCTTTGAGAAGCTGGGAGGTGTTTAGGTAAAAATCTGAAGAAGAAAATTTGGTAAGAGAAAATTCCAAACAAAAGGCTGTGGGTTAGTAGAGATACTGTGGCTGGAACTGAGAGAGCCAGGAAAACGAGAGGAAGAGAAAAATCCAACATACTTGTGGGTCCAGATTGTGTTTTCCTTACAGATCTTTGTTTTACCAAGTTTCAATTTAACTCAGAATGAGGTGGAAAGCTGCTAAAGAGTGCCAAGCGCAGAAATATCTGATCTGATTTACATTTTAATTGGGTCTATATGGACAAATTCTGCAACAGGAGTCCCATTAGGAGGCTGTAGCAGCATAATTTAAGGATAAGATGATGATGTTAGCAAAGGAGAGGAGGTAAGTGTTTGGATTCTGGATTTATTTTTAATAATATAATATTTGATGTGTGATTTGAGAGACAAAGAAAAGTCAAAAATAACCGTAGGCTTGGACAACAGTAATAGTGGAGCTTTCATCAGGAGTGATAGGAAAAACTAGAAGAGGTACAGTATGGAGAAGATAAAACTTGATTTTCTTTTTATTTTTGACATATTATATATATGGACTATATGGAGTATAACATTCTCATTAGGATCCCATTTTTGTGGTTGTTCACTGCTAGTGTATTCATATATGAACATAGGAAAGTTATGTCCAATTTATTCTACTGTCTTTCCATTTTCCATCTCCCCTCCCTTCCTTTCATTCCCCTTTGTCTAATCCACTGAAAGAGATTAGAGAGAGCCTATAGAATGGGAGAAAATCTTTGCCACCTGCACCTCAGATACAGCATCAATCTCCAGGGCATATAAAAGAATGCAAAAAAGAACTTAACACCAAGAAACCAAATAATCCAATCAGTAAATGGGCAAAGGAATTGAATGGACACTTCCCAGAAGAAGAAATATGAATGGTCAAAAAATATATGAAAAATATGCTCAACATCTCTAGCAATTAGAAAAATGCAATTTTAAACTATACTGAATCTCATTCCAGTCAGAATGGCAATAATCAAGAATACAAATAACAACAAATGTTGGCTAGTATGTGGGGAAAATGTACATTTATATATTGTTGGTGGGACTGCAAATTGGTGTCATCACTCTGGAAAGCATTATGGAGATTCCTTTGAAAACTTGGAATGGAACCACAATTTGATCCAGTTATCCCACTCCTCAGCATATACACAAAGGACTTAAAATCAGCATACCATAGTGACACAGACACATTAATATTTATAGCAACACAATTCATAATAGCTAAGCTATGGAACCAATCGAAGTGTCCTTCAATAGATGAATGGATAAATAAAATATGGTATGTATACACATATTTACTCAGCTATAAAGAAAAATGAAATTATGGCATTTTCTGGTAAATGGATGGAACTGGAGACTATCATGCTAAGTGAAATAAGCCAATTCCCCCAAACTGAAGGCCAAATGTTCTCTCTGATATGCACATGCTAACACACAATGATGGGGGTGAGGGATGGTGAGGGACGAATAGAAGTTCAGTGGATTAAAATTTGATTTTCAACCCTTGAAGTTTGAGATGCTTATTGCATATGAAGTACAGGTGACAAAAGCAGTTGGGTATGAGAATCTAGTATTTAGGAGAGAGGTCCAGGACAGAGATTTGGAAATTGTCTGGACTATAAACATTTAAAACCAGGGTATTGAATGAGATTACTAAGCTTGTTAGTTGTTACATTGGTTCCCTTAAATGAGCTTTGCCTTTCAATACTACTGTCCTTGACTTATCTAACCAATAAAGCAAAATGTTGAAGGGAACCCTGTGCCAGGTCTGGGCCTAATGCTTGGAAAACCTTTACAGTTTCTGCTTTGCTCTCTTGAGAGTTCTGACCAGGCAGGTAAAGAATTCCTGATGTCCCATTAGAAAGAGCATTTGGAGAGAAAGAGAGACCCTATTCAACCTGGAGGAGAACTGAGAACCCAGTAGTCAGGGTGAAATTGGGTTCCAGAAATTGGACCTTAGTCAGTTTACCCAGCCAGTCTAGCCAAGGTCCAGACACAGGACTGAAAAAGCCATCTTAGGTAGAAGTTAGAGACATGTTCCAGACTCTCATAAACCATGTGGAGCCTCGATAATTTGTTCCAGCTATTTCTTTTCTGAATTCCTATCCTACAGAATTGTGAGAAATAATATAATGGCTATTATTTTAAGCTACTAAGTCTTGGGTTAGTTTGTCATTTATCAGTCAATTTGTAGTGCATTATATGGGTAAATGGATATACAGAAGGGAAGAAAGATCCATGTACTGAACAGTGGAACACTACAAAATTAAGGGTCCAAGTAATAAGGAATGGTCAGCAAAGGATTTTAAAAAGGATCTGTCTCTATAGAGGAAATTATTCATTATTTCAGATAAAACTATTATATTTGATACTCAGAGATCAATGAACTGGGTGTCACAACGGCAAAATCTGCCTAATTTCTACCAGAGTAGTACCTGGCACATTGTAGGTGCTTATCAAATATATTTGTATGAATGAGAGACACCTGGAGCAGGAAAAATAAGAGTTTACTATGTAAGACAAGCAGCCAAGAGAAAGAACTACTGTATTCATATTTAATTATTTTTAATTTCTCTATGTGTAATTTTCTAAATATAATCTTTATTTATTTCTACCAACACAAATGGTCTTTCAAGTAGAAGATTTAGAACAAATTTGACTCCATAGCAGGTAGTTAGAGCAGGCCTCAGATAATGGCATAGTTAAAGATACCTAGTTGTCAAAAGCATTAAGAAATCTGGCTTCTCTGAGTGTCAGTCATAAATCTCCATAGCAAGCAACAGAAATTCTCCTGGCCTGCTTTAATAAGAAAATTTACTGAGGTGATATTATATGGGTGACAGCCCTGCTAGAAAGACTTTAAAAATGGGCAGGAACAGTGTGAGTTTGGACAGTCTGAACCAGAGACAAAATCATGCCATAGAGCTGTCTGCCGAGTACCCTCCTGCCACCAGGAATGTTGCAACTGGACATTGGCTTCACTTGCCTGCCTTCTCTGGGTGACTAAATTAAATGTTATCGTTCTTCAAATGATGGCAAATGGCCTCTACATTCTCATTGCTTTGGGGGGTTTGCCTTTTAATGGGAACCTGGACTGCTTGTGTTTGGTTAACAGAAAAAATCTCATGTCATGTTTTGACTAAATTGGACCCTGAGGAAGTATCTAGTATCTTAGCTTTTGTAATGGCGGATGGTCCTGTCTCCCATCTAGGTTCATAAAGCAAGGGTTTTTCCAACCATAAGGAATATTTTCAGATAAAAGGCATGCTTTTCTTGGTTCCCTGAACTATTTCCTAAACATTTACTGGAATAGCTTAATTCTCTAGTCCCAGATAAATGACATCTGCAGTGTGGAATAAATTTCAGGGGGCATACTCACGGATCTATTGCTTATGATCCCTTTGAGAAATCATCAAAAATGCAGATAGGCAAGAGTAATGCTGGTTTTAAAAAGGTGGTGGGGCAAGAAAAAACCAAATAATATAATCAATAAATAGGCAAAGGAACTGAACAGGCACTTCATAGAAGAAGAAATACAAATGGTGAACAAATATATGAAAAAATGTTCAACCTCTCTAGCAATTAGAAAAATGCAAATAAAAACTACACTGAGATTCCATTCACTTCAGTCAGAATGGCAATTATCAAGAATACAAGTAATAATAAATGCTGGTGAGGATGTAGGGGGAAAAGATTCACTTATACATTGCTTTTTGGACTGCAAATTGTTGCAACCACTCAGGAAAGTAGTCTGGAGATTCTTTAGAAAACTTGGAATGGAATCTCCATTTGATCCAGTTATCCCACACTTCAGCATATACCCAAAGGATTTAAATCAACATACTACATTGATACAGCCACATCAATGTTTATAGCAGCTCAACTCAAAATAGTTAAGCTATGGAACCAACCTAGGTGCCCATCAACAGATGAATGGATAAAGAAAATGTAGTATGTATACGCAGTGGAATATTATTCATAAAGAAGAAAGAAATGATGGCATTTGTCAGTAAATGGATGGAAATGGATAATATCATGCTAAATGAAATAAGCCAATCACAAAAAACCAAAGGCTGAATGTTCTCTCTGTTGTGTGAATGCCAACCCATTACAACACAAGGTAGGGAGGGTGAGTGTTGAAATTCACTGGATTAGACAAAGAGGAATGATGGAGAAGAGAGGGGGTTGGGAATAGGAAAGACAGTAGAATGAATTGGACATAACTTTCCTATGCTCATTAATGAATACATGACCAGTATAACTCTCCATTATGTACAACCACAAGAATGGGATCAAAATTGGAATGAATTGCACTCCATGTATGTATAATATGTCAAAATACACCCTACTGTCATGTATATCTAAAAACAACAAGTAAAAAATTAATAAATAAATGAAAAGTTGGGGGGAACAAATCTCTGCATCTGTAGATATATAAGCTTAATTTAGAGTATTAGTGAAATTAAAAACTACATATCTAGACCTTGAATTCTAATAATCTTCATTCTTTTATATAAGAAAGTATTTTTCCTTGATTCTAGAAAATTTTTTCCCAGGGACCCTGAAAAGTTCCTTCAAAACAGAATAGAAATGAAACCAAGTTAGAAGATTGTTATTAGTTTATCTTTGGTTGAACAACTTTGCTCAAAGTCTATTGATTAATGAGTTGACATCAGGGAGGAGAAAAGTCAGTTGGGGTATGCTAGAGGGTATTGTCCTTGACTTTATTCTACATGATATTTTATTAATGACCCAGATGAAGGCATAGTGATGATCTGTTTGACCTATTTGTGTATGTGTCATAGCTGAGAGCCATAATTAACACTCCGGGTGATGGAATCAAGGGTCAGAAAAGAATCTGATGAAATGTTGAGTCTAACCCACAAGATGAATTGCTGTGGGGGTATGTAAAACAGTATATTTGATATTGAAAAAAAAGGCAGTTTAGCCTAATATAGAAGAAGCAGGGTGGGAGAAAATTAACTTAAAAATAATTCAGTAAAAAAGACTAGTAATTTATTTGACTCAGTGTGAGTTAATACCAAGATGTGACTACTACAGAAGATATTGTAAATACCCAGCAAGAGAGTGGTACTGTTACTTTTCTCTGCACTCATGCCCCATCTATGAGTGGGGTATTTTTGACAGAAACTGAAGGAAACTGGAGTGTGCACTAAAGAGGATGAATAGGATGGCAAGATGGTCCCAGTAAAGGTACTGAGAGGATTATTCAGGAGAATTAATGACTTACTAGAGGAAAAGTAGCATATATATTCCAGAAAGAACGAGAAACCAAGTGTGAGAGTTTGAGGAGGTTGGTTTTAGCTTAGTCCTGGGAAGAATGTTCAAATGCTTTGTTTTCTTTAAATTAAATTCAGTGTCTCGAAGCATACATAATGAGCACCTTATCATTAAAAATATTCGAGTAGAGGATGAATGGATCTACATGAGAAATATAGTAGTAAAAGTTCCTAACCTGTACTCCATGCATTGCATTGAAATATGTATAACTTAGGTGTTTTATTTCATGTAGTTCCAACTGAAACCATGATATAGGGATAAGTTCCCTCCCCATGCAGATGAACAAATTTGGGCTCAGATGTCAAAAGCCCCTATGAATTCCCTTTCCAGTGACTGCATCATATTATTTCCTGAGTCCATTGTCAATCCAGATCACACCAGCTATATGCAGCAATAAACTGTCCATGTTTTTGCAGCTCACATAAAATTGTACCATTTGGCATGATTTTTGGAGATGGAAATGCAACTTATTATCGTTATTCACTTGATCATTTATTAATTTATTCTTTTTTTCCTCTAGAATATATAGACCTTTCTCTTGCCGGTGAATATTCTTAGTTTCTAGAGGTGGAAATATGAAGCCCTTGATTTAAAAGAGATTGAAGCCTTTTGATTTAAACTAGAAAACCACCATGAGCCATTTGAGATACAAATTATTGTGCCAGATCTACATGTGTCAAATGTGTTTTAGTGAAAACAATTGGAAAACTAGATTTGACTCATAGACTTTTTTTTTATGAAAGGGGTTCAGAGATGTTTTTGTTTCATATATGGAGAACTAGCTATTTCGTGTAATACTGTGATTACATGTTCCAAAGAGGGAGGTTGTCCAGAACCAAGTACCAAATATGAACAGATGTAAGCATTGTGGATGATTGAACCGTACAGGCAGTGTCGGATAGAATGCTGAACCATGAGGAGAAATTAAAGAAATGAAAAGGCAACAGACTGGTTTTCATTGAGTGCTCTCTTATGAACTTCTTATTTTCTTTAATTGGTAAGCAAAAGCTATTAACTCCTTCTGTCCTTTCCCCTAATGACTTTTCCACATCTAATAAAGAATCCTGGTTTCATTCACTCCTTTTGAAATGTGGGTTCGCTATCATTTTGGGTACTGAAATCTTGTCTTTTTTATATATATATACATATTTATTTTTTAGTTGTAGTTGGACACAATACCTTTATTTTATTTATTTATTTTCATGTGGTGCTGAGGATCAAACCCAGGGCCTCGCATGTGCTAGGCAAGCGCTCTGCTGAGCCACAACCTCAGCCCAATCTTGTCGTTTTTATTTCTTTCTGTTTATATCATATCTATATTCTCCGTAGTTCAATTTTATTTATTGTTTTTGCCATTCTTATTAGGTACTCAGAATCATAATTCAGTATTTGATTCACATGGTCTAAGATGTCTGATTTTTAACTCGCTATGATTATCCATAATAATCATGCCTGATTATCCATAAAAACAAAGTTATGAGTACATTCCACCAGAGAGCATACTGTTTTGAGAGTACTTTACAAACCTCTGTGGATTTTTAAATTTTAATTATTTTTCTCACTTTATTTTAGAATTTCTAAACTATAAACATTTAATATTATCAGAGGGAAGATAGAATAATAATGAAAAGACAATTTCTTTGGAAAGAAAAGAACATAGTTCTCATGTTATTTCTATACAGAAAAATTGTCATATTTCTTAAGAAAACGAGGTCTTTAAAAACTGTCCACGTTTGAAAGGGTGAGAGAAGCAGGAGAATGATGCATTAAGTGTAATAAAAGTGACAATAATGATCACTTTGGAGAAGCTAGAGAAAAGCTTTGATTAAAGTATAAAAGTTGCAATTTGTAAAAGTATCCAAGATCAGCATGAAGATGATCAATAATTCCAATTACCTACACATTAAGTCTGTTTAGGTCTTTAAGTAATTGGAGAAAAAATCATTAGCAAATTCAGCTCGAAGTAAAAAAGTATACATTATTATATATCAGACAAAATGAAATGGTTAAAACTTCTGCCCAGTGTTCAGAATCAGTAATTTGATAAAAGTATTTCATTAGAATGACTATTCAATCTTATTTACTTTTAAAAATTATTATTGTTTCTATTATTTCTTGAATTTCATGAATATTTCATTAATATCACATGTTTTAGTTTAATGTACATTCTTTCCTTTGATAAAAGAATATTCAACCACTCTAGTTTTAAATCATTTATTTTGTTGTTATAATTGCTTTTATGCAACTTAGACTTGCAGATTAAACAATCCATTAGTTCTAGCTTTGTTATGAGAAATAGAGGTTTTAACCTTTACCTTTCTACTGCTTCTATTTTTTCCCCTGAATATCTAATAATTTTTTTCTTTCACAGTGTTTCCTTCCTTATCTTTGGGATTATCTGTTGATTCCAGAAATACAAACGGGAATTCAGGAATTTTTTTTTTTTGGCTGTTTGTTTTTTCTCATTCTTCCACTTAAAAACAAATAGATCCATCTCTCCCATCTTCCCAAACTCCTAACCCTCTCTATATAGTTGTATTATAATTTCAATTAGATGAGAATTCAATATTTATACTGTTATTTCAATGTAAAGTGTTATTTCTGAGGCATATAGTATACTATGATTACTTTTCCCTCTCTGTTGAATTCTTGATTTCCCTGGAGCTAATAATAATTTCCCCACTTTTTGTTTCTGTTATTAATTCATGGCCTCCCAGAGCCTCTGCTTGGAGCATCTGCTCTGATTTTCTGGTATACCCTCCCTATTTTGTCTCAGTCTAGAGCTCTATTCCCCATCCCTTTTTTGTTTTATTTTTGGCAAACGCAGTTTCTAATACCTTCATGTGAAAAGGTGTGACAAATATTTCTGAGACTATCTTTATGGCACTATGCTTGATTGACATTTTGTCTAGATATAGAATTTGGGGTTGGAAACAACTCCATTAGAATTTTAGTGGGATTATTCCATTGCACTCGAGTTTCCATTATTTCTGTTCAGTCTATTTATCTTGATTTTCAGTGTCCTGAAGTTTTATGTAAAAGTAAAAGTAGAAACCAAGGCAAAGCTTTAATTTCACTGGGTACTTCTTTTCAATCTGGAATCTCATGTCCTTCTATTCTCGGTTCTTTTTGTCATCATGTAACATCTATATGAAGATGTAATTCACCTAACAGAATTTACACTTATATATATCTGGTTTGAGTACATTTCATTTCCTTAAAAAAGAAGCCCCCAACCCATATCAGTCACTAAAAATTCGCCATCCCACCCTGCCCCTAGTAACCACTAATATACTTTGTTTCTATAGATTTGCCTGAACATGTCATGTAAGTGGAATCACATTGATGTGTGACCTTTTGAGACTGACTTCTTTCCCTTAGCATGATGTTTTTGAAGTTTGTGCTGGAGCATGTATTAGTAACATTCCGTGGCACGGATGCACCATGTTTTGTTTATCTGTTCATGTATTCATGTACATTTGCCTTTTATTTTAATGTTTGACTATTCAGAATAGTGCTGACATGAACATTTGTATATAAGCATTCTTTTAGAGTGATTATTTTTAGTATACCTGGGAGTAGAATTGCTGAATTATCTTATAATCCTAAACTTTTTGAGAGGCCAACTATTTTCCAAAGTGGATATATCATTTTAGATTCTAACCAGGAAGTGGTGGGGGTTCCCATTTTTCCCTATTCTAACCAACACTTGTTATTATCTTTTTTTTAATTATAGTGGATGTTTAGTGGTATTTGATTGCCATTTGATTTGCATTCTTTTGAAGACTAATGAGCATCTTCCCTATTCCAAAGAAACTATCTCAAATTATTGTCTTATGATTTTCTTCCTTCAGCTTCTCTTTTCTCTATTTTTGGATCTTTTGAATATTTGACCTCTGTATTGCTTTTCTAATTGTTTTGTCTTTTATCTTCCATTATCAAATTCTTGTACTTTAGCTCAGCAATGAATGAGGACTATTTCCTCAACTTGGTTTCATAAATTCTATTGAAACATTATGTTTCATATATTCCATTGAATAAATGAAATTCTATTCATGTTCTCTTCTATTTAATATTTAATTTTGTTAATACTGTTGATATCTAAATTATCTTTTCTTGGAATATTCCATTTATAATATCCTTTTTCTTTTTTTTTGAAGTTGCACAATCTTTCATTTTACCAAATATATTAATAGACTGTTTGAAGTTTTTATTTTTTTAATCAGTAAAACTGTTTTTCCCACATTATTTATTTATTTATTTATCTTCACTTTTAGTTTGTTTTGGTCTGTGTCTTTAATATCACATGCCTGGTGTTGAAACAACCTGATGTGGAATTCCAGGTATGTGAGTAACTGATACCATGAATTTCACTGTAGAAACTATCCAAGCCATTTTGTTGAGAAACCCTAGATACCAGTGTTCATCTTCCCTGCAATGCTGTTAAGAGAGTCAAGTCTTTTAGTCCTGCCTGGAGTTTAGCTGTCAGTCTTCTAGAAGCAGCATGGGGTTAGAACCCCACACAGTTCTCCTGTTGCAGAATCTATCCTTGTCCTTAACTAGTTGGGTTTCCCAATTCAGAACACTCTGTGTTTGGGAAGGGTACCTGTCTATATAAGAAAAGCAGGAAAGGGTATCCCTAGGATTTAAACAACCTCTGCAAAGACTTTGAACCTATGTTTTGTGTCTTAGACGTCTATGTGCAGACCCTCAGTTAATTCCTCCATTCTGATCCACCAATTCCTGAGCCTATTGGATGTTCTGTGTATAAATAGGGTTACTTACAGGCTTTCTCTATTGCCAGCAGAGTATTCTATTTGTTTGTTTTTGCTCTGATGTGATAATCTTGCTACTGACTGTTTCGGAACATCTAAAATTGGTGAGTGTGGATTCAGCAGAGTACAAAGTAGATGCATATGTTCATTTGCCATCTTTATCTTGGAATCTCATCCATTCTTGATAAGTTTAAGTATAAATAAATGCTTAAACTTGCTATTGTGTAAACCACTGTGTAATTATGTAATTTTTTCACATTAATGTTGGTAGACATGTCTTAACATTTATCAATTGTGACAAGGGGAGGGAATGGGGAAATAGCTAATTATTATATTGTTGTCCAATCATCAAAATTTTAGGTACTCAAGGAAGGACTAAAGTAAGTGTGTCTTTATCAGGATATTGTATTTTAATGGAAAGATTTATGCTTATTAATTGGTTGATTAGTCCTTACTTTGGTGTTTGCTATGATTTGTTCATGATGATTATGTGATAATGACACACATATAGATATACATGCATACAGTTGATAGCATTACAAAAGCCAGAAGGACATGTTTACCATATAAATTAAAATGTGTGGAAATATATATAATGGTTTGATTTTAAAATTCAACTGTAAAAAATATAGACATTTTTCATTTTCAGTTTTTATTATGTGTATTATTGAAGACCTCATTTTTTGAGAAGAACTTGTGTTCTGAGTTAACATCCAGTGTCAGTGAGTAATTTACTCCTTTCTCATCCAGCCCAGTTATAAATCCTTAACAGCTGCTCATGCTTCATTTCTGTTCCATAATTCAGGATGTAAAACACTAATTTGTCATGGCAGCTATTTACTAAGTAAAAATTTTCTATTTTGGATTCCCTCCCCTTTTTTTTTCTTGAATCTTTGTTTTATAGCTTTGAATTCCAGTTATTAGCTTCTGTTTCAGCCATTGTCAGGGACTTCGGAAGATTAAGTTGGTTTTCTCTCCTTTACTCCCCCTACCCTTTTTTTTTTTTTAATTACTTGGATCAGAAATTTAGAAGAAGCAAGGAAAGGCAGATACTGCTAATTAAGTTAGAATTTTAGGAAGTATATTGAAGAAAGCTATCTAAATCTGACAAGATAGAATGTCAACAGTGCTTAAGGAAAGTGGTACGTGGAGAATATGATTAGGAGTAGAATATTTATAAGGGGAAAATAAAAGAATAGGATCTTCATTCAAAAAATAAATGAGATGTTAGCTGACTGAAAAACACCATGAATTGAACAGCAAGTTGTAAAGTGTTCAAAGGGAAACCTGATCATTCTTGTCTGTCATTATGGAGTCTGTCTGTATGTGATGAATGGGCGGCTAGTCTCCCTGAGGGCTGGGACAGATTTTTTTATTTTGTGTACCTTATAGTACCAACGGCAGTGGGCACTCTATAAATCTTTGCCAATTTGATGTGAATATTTCCACAGAACAGAAACATGGATGTGTGTGTGTGTGTGTGTGTGTGTGCGCACACACACTTGTGTGTGACAGAATATAGAGTCATTTTTCATGGTTTTCATTAAAACACCCTTACACAATGTGGCAGGCACAGAGTTATGGTTACCATGTCATCATTTAAAGGAGGAACATGCTGCCCAGTTTCGAGAACTAATACCAGTAGAATTCCTCCAGCTTTTGGCTCCTCCAGGACCTGTCCCATTGGCAGAATGCACCCTGAATGAGGTCATACCCATGCATCTTGTATGTGGAGACTCTGAAAGGCAAGGGTAAAGACCTGGACATTTTGTACCAGTGCAGGCTGTTTTTGGTGCTAGGTTGGGCAAAGATTTATTAACTAACATCTTAGTTTGACTTCCTTTATCCAGGCTCACTTCCTTCTCTTTCATTTCAGCTAATAAACCTGTTTGATTCCTTTTTTCTAATAAACACAGTATTCCAACCTTCAATTGGAGAACTCAACCTCTATCAAAGAGTCATAAAGACTAATTTATCAAGACTGACTTTCAACTGGTATTTTTAGCCATGGCATTAGGAAAGCATTACTTGAATTTATCCAGATAGACTACATGAGGTTTTTATTCTTTCTTTTGAAAAGTTTTTTCACTAACCTTTTCATGGCAAATCACACTAAGTCAAGAGAATAGAAGGATATTTTTAGCTCAGCTCCACTGACTCCATGTTGGCATAAAAGTCTGAAACATATAATGAGGGGCAGTAATAACAAAACAGCCACTGTATCTGCCAAATATGTCAAGTGTCTGACATTGAGGGCTTTCAGAGGACTATTGAGAAGAAACTGCTCTTTTCTCCTCCACCCCACAAAGTGTCCAATTTCATATATACACAGAGCCAGGGATTAACATGTTTTCTTCATTCATGGGTTGTGCAAAGATAGTAGCTAAAAAGAAGAGAATGGTGACTTAATTTTGGGCAAATATATTTATTTTACCACAGATTAATTAGCAATTTGCCTTTTGGTGGTAGCTGTCTAGTGATAATTTGGAATTTCTACTCTACTTTAGCTTTTGTAAGTACTTATTATAAAAGAATTCATGAGATTTTTGTTTCTCCCCATTCTGTGATCTCAGGAGATTTGTTTGTTATTAAAAAAGCTACTTGAAAGAAATTTTTTACAGTTTTTGTATTCTTTCCAGATTATTTAACTACTAATAAATATCTAGTGCTTCAGAGCATTGTACTCTGTAGGAAATACTTGAATTGAAACAATAGTGTGTGATGATTTTGAGAAACCTAAATTTTGACCCTTTATGCATACTGTATTGAAAACTTTAAAAAATAAAGTTTTATTTACAAAGCAATATCTTTAACTGAAAGTACTTATACTTCAGGTACACTACAGGAATAGAAGAATAAATGTCCTCTTTAATCCTATACATAATAAAGAGACATTTCATATACTTCATTGATTGTCAGGACTTTCTCTGAAACTTTTGTCATTTTATACTACTGTGTGTTATCTCCAGCCTGGAAGATTTAGGTGAACTCTCTATTTGTAATATAAAATTATTTTTCAAGTTATTTCTCCAACTCAAGAGATTTTTGATTAGTCCATATTGTAGTCTGTATTCTGCAACCTTTATCCCATAAATAATCATGTATTCATGATCATGTTGAAGAACTTCATGGAATTTTGCATTGCAAAATCATGATATTTTGCTTCTAATACATTATTCTGTATTTATTGCCTAGGGAAAAAGCCTCCGCAAATTGTTATCTCTGGGTCAACTGATATGAACAAGGTTGTAGGTGTTTCATTTTACTTAAGAAAAGGATGAATACATTGGCATTTATTTTACTGTCATTTATATTTTCCCCAAGGTCTTCAATATGCTCCTGACTAGTGAATATTTTTATTTATCTTTATACATTTTACAATTCTTCATTCATTATACGAATTTGAAAAGTGATAAAATTTTTATGCCAGAAAGGTGGCTGAAATATTACCAAATTACATGTTTTAAAATATTTTCCTTTTGATGATATGCTGTGGAATTATAGTTTTTAAAATTAAGAACACTATGTACCTGAAGCTTATTACAGTGTAGTTCATAGTTTTCTAGGACACATATTCTGGCCTGACAGTCCCTATGTGGGTATTACTCTTAATCCCTTAGCACCAAGCTTATAAATAAGACTCATATCTACTGTGTAGCCAGCAAAGTTACTCCAGAGTGGTCACCTTTGTTTCCTCTGTCTTCCCTCCCTGCTCTTTATTTCTTCTCTTTTCCTCTTTAATTCTTGGGTTTTTAGTTCCTTTCCTACATGTTTCTCCCACCTGTAATTTTAGGGTTTTCCATATTTCTAGCAGAGCAGCTCCAGAAAGTCTTTTCAGAGTGAGAGCTATTCCTGTTCCTTTTTCTTGTATCTTAAGTACAAAAAAACTTTGTGTGGCCCATTTTAACCTGTTTTTCTCTTCTTTCTTTCAAATTCTTGAGGAAGTTAGATGATCAGAACATTCCATTCCTTATTCTCTTTGGCTTTTTATTTTTCCTTTAAAAAAAAATCAACTAGATCTCAAAATAGCAAGAACATCTTCTCTACATGGCTATTTAATATTGACACTGTTAAAATTTGTTATATGGCTTAGGCTTGTAGATGGCTTGCCCCAGAGCATATAAATGCTGCTGGATAACCCTTTCCTCCACTGTTTCAATAGGGCACATTTTACACATTCTTTTAATGCTGGAATAATGTATGGTTCTGTTTGAATGTCTTTCTAGAAAATTTCCACCAATTTCTTGAAACATCCCCAAATTATACATTGAATTTTTTAGCTTATAAAAAGAAAAATTATTTGTACCTCTTTGAAGTTTATAAAATCAAAAATAAATTACGTAGACAAAGATAAAGGTAGTTACATTTGGGTTTAAGAATTAGCCCCTATGATGTGAAATGACTTCAGATATAACCATTGGAACATGAGTGTCTGCATTCCTTTTTATCAGAGAAGAATGGCTTGCAACAGTCTTTGCCTTGCAGAACTGTCCAGTCTGTCTCTCTATGATGTCATTGCCAGAAGTCAAATAGTACTTTTTTTTTTCTGTTTTGTTTTAATAGAAGAAAATTTTCAGGTTGCTGGTTTTACATGATGGGAATGTGGTTGGAAATCCTTCCTGTTCCAGTCACCAGCCTCAGGCTGCTCATGCAATTTGGATTCAGAAATGACAGCTGGAACCATTTAAGCAGAATTATGGGACAGCCACATATAGGTTTTTTATTCCCCAAAAGGAGAATACATTATATGATTAAAAAGAAATGGATGATTTAATTAGGAGTAGACTGTAGCATTGTAACATTGTGATTGTTATGGAAGAATTTTTATGTAGTGTAAACTGCTTTGTGGGTTAACTCCCCTTTCCCTCTCTAGGGGGTATGTATATGGTTTTACTCATAGAATTTCAAATATTTTCTATGTGGCTTAAAACCAAGAAAAAGGCTTTGATATATGTAAAATAGTGCAGGCACAGTGAAATATTGGGGATTAATATATCTTTGATTATGTGATGATGGAATAGATTGAAAGGCCACATCATCTCCATTGTCATACTGTGTCTTATGATGTAATTTGAAGCACAATACTTTAGTTGAAATTAGAGTCTCCACTTCAGAGAGAAGAGATAACAATTTTGTACAGGTTTATGAATGTCTTGTCTTTGCTGTTAAAAAAGGTGGGGTTTTTAATGTATTAGCATGAAGCCTGGCTAACATTTGATTGAGTACTTACAAAGTTTTTTTTCATAACTATTGTTTTAAAAATGAGCCCCTCTGATATGTAGTAGTTACAGATTTCCTCTATTAAGTATTCTAAATGACTGTGATTTTGTTTTAAAGGATAGGTTGATTTTCATTATTTCCTTGCTAATGAAGAAGTCTTATGTTTTGGAACTCACAACATTATGATTTCATTAATTATGATTTGGGAGTGAAATGGATGAGTACTTTAAATCTGAACAGGGAAAAATACAATTTCAAAGTCAATTTAAATCTGTGGACTGCCTGTAAGAGCAGTTTGAATCTAACTGCTCAGTAATTTGATGTTTAATTCTTACAACAATGTGGGCTGATTAAAATGGAGATTATACCTAGAGGAAAATGGCTATGATTGCAGCAGAAGAAAGCAGAAGAAAGTACGTTCTCTTCAATTCCCTGTAGCAGTTACAATTCCCCAGTGAATTATGACTATAATGAGCTACAGGTGAAATATATTAAAAACTACAATGTTAGTACATTCTTCCCATGTCCATAGCCATCCTTTCAGTGTGGTTTTAGAGTGCAGGTGTGTGTGTGTGTGTGTGTGTGATGTCATTTGTGTCCCAGACATGGACAATAGTAAGAAAAGTGACCTTAGCCAGTCATAGAACAGTCTGTCTACACTTGCTTTCTCAGTCACACTAAGAGTCATTGTCATTGCTTAAATTTGGGGACCATATGGGACATCATAGAAGAATGGAAAAATTGCACTTTTCTTTCAGAAAATTGGAAATCACTTGGTATGATCTGTTGCCATTAAGACTATCATTTAAAGATTCTCTATAATGGGCCACTTGCCTGGATCAGACTGGGGGATCTAGAGTCAAACTTGGATGTGGACTAGACAACTTCTTAAACAAAGATCAATGAGGCAAGGGAGGGCTCTGTGTTTTTATGCTTCTAATTTGCACATGTTATCAGCTAGCTCTTAACACATTCTAGCTGTCTAAATCATATGTTTCCACTTAATTTTTTGTTGTATTTGGTTAGCTAAGGTTTGAATGAACTGAACTTCAGTGTTTAAACATAAAATAATCAAGCCCACCTATTAAAAATTAGGTTGGAATTGATTTTATCTTCTGTAATCTTTCAATTTTCTTATGCTTGTGAAACAGAGGTCTTTAAAGTGTTATAAAATCTATACCAAGCTTGAATACACTGACTGTCTTCTCCCCGATAAATGAAAAATTAAGTGAAACAAAAGTAAGGGCTATGGAGGCTCTGCTACCAAACTTCAAAATGAGGGCTTCTGTTGGCTATCTCCACGAGAAGACCTCCTTATTTTTAGCCTAGTTGCTTAAAAATAAGGCTGTGCTATTTTCAACCTAATAATTTGGCAGGGCTTCTGAAGACATCAGAATTAGCTGACAAGTAGTGGAACTTCATCCTTAACATTATAGGAAAATGGAAACAAACACATGTGTTCTGAAAGGGATTTATTTGCTCCATGAGAAAAGTCCAATATGAAAGTCAAAGTTATTGCAAAATCAGAATTACTCTGAGGAACTTGATGCCTCTTGAATAGGAGGTTCGACAATTTGAAGGGAAATTACCGGAAAATCCCTGTTCATGAATAATGAGTTAGATAAAATCAAAAGACACATAAGTATGCACTGAAGGGCTAAGCCTACTTTACACTTGACACATACTTCTTTCTGCCATGGAAATTAGGCACTATTTTGTGTCCAAAAGATTGTTTGGGCTTTATCTAGCTTTCTTATTGGTGGATTTATGTAGAGGGATATTGCTTCTTTCTTCTGACCCAGGTAAGATTCAAAAAACGTAAGGGATGTGGAGGGGAAAATATGGAAGTCAATGTCACAGTCCAGCTGTTGCCCATCTTTTCCTCCTGCTGGCCTCTTTTTCCTGGTCCTCTTCAAAAGAGGTGTTTTCCATGGTATACATTATTAAAGGTTATCAGGGTATACATAATTTATCTTTGGTGCTTTCTTCCATGTCTTTATGTTTAAGCCACATGGGTACATGCAGCTTATAGCTAGTGTCAGTCATTGTCATTCCCATTCCTGCCTATGATTAAAATTAACCAGGACTATACTGTGTGAAAATGCTTATGAGTAAAAAGACTTTTCAATTCTCCATATTATTTCTATGTCCTGCCCTTTCTGAAGGGAGATTTGTCTTCTGCCTTCGAAATTGATCCAGCCACAAGAAATCAATATGAGGAAACAAATTCTAAATCTTACAAATTATTTTACAATAAACATTTACCCTCCAAGGGATTCTGATTTCAGATCCTCTCCTCAAATTCTCTCCCCCTTAGAAACATTTCTGCACCTTTGTAAATAACCAAATAAATGCTACCCAGTGGGTAATCAACAAGGAGAATATGTGCTCATGTAGGGATTGAGACTTAGAGCTACTGGCTGCACTCCCTCTGTCTTCTGCTTGGTTTGTAAGTGTAGCCACCCTTGATAGCTTCCTTCAAAACCACCCACTCTATGGAATACTGATGTGCTGTTTCTAGGCAGTTGTCAGACACAAACCTGTCAGACACAAGCACTTCTACTGCTTCTAGTGGTATTATGCTGAAGAACAGTGGCAGTGATGGAGTGAATGAGAGGAGTGGTGTGGGTGGATGAGGTGAGGCACAGTGCAGTAAGGGAGGAGGAGGTGTTAGCTCAGAGCCATGGCAGACACTCTTAGGTGTTATCAAGGAGCTAGTCTATCTGTGCATGCTCCTTTTGATATTAGAAACAAGAAATAGTCAGAGATCAAGCCAAATGGATCCAAGATTATCAAGGTATTCCAAGAGAGTGATCTGTTTGTTATATGTTATAGGGGCCTTCTGTTCAGAACTCTTATACCTACAATGACTTTAACACTGAAATGACTAAGGAGTGCCTTCTGGCATGCTTTGTTAGGTTTTACATTTCTAGACTACTGCAAATCATAAAGGTCACATAATCCAGTTAACAGAACTAAAGAAAGAAGTTGTCAAGAAAGAAGAGATGTTAGCCAGGCATGGTGGCACATGCCTGAAATACCCATGGCTCAGGAGACAGAGACAGGAGGATCGCAACCTCAAAGCCAGCCTCAGCAACTTAGGGAGACCCTATCTTAAAATTAGAAAGAAAATGGAAAGGGCTGGAGATATGGCTCAGTTGTTAAGCACACTTGGGTTCAATACCTGGTATCAAAGAGAGAGAGAGAGAGAGAGAGAGAGAGAGAGAGAGAGAGAGAGAGAAGAAGAAGAAGAAGAAGAAGAAGGAGAAGGAGAAGGAGAAGGAGAAGGAGAAGGAGAAGGAGAAGGAGAAGGAGAAGGAGAAGGAGAAGGAGAAAGAAGAAGAAAGATGTAATGAAAGTTGTAATTTGGACACATCTAATGCAAAGCCAAATAGAGTACTGTGTATTTCAAGAGAAGGAGGGCATATGTACACATATGAATACACATAGTGAATCTCACCATCGTGTACATCCACTATAAATTAATTTTAAAAAATAACTATGGTAAATGGCAGAAAGATCAATAGAGGGAAGGGAGTAGGGGGTGGGGAAAGGGAAATAAAAATACTGGTGTCAGAATTAGAATAATTCCATGCTTGTATAATTATGTCAAAATGGATTCTACTGTCATGTATAACTAAAAAGAACCAATAAAAAATTAGTGGAAAGAGACAGTTTTTAATGTAGGTAAAGAAGAAATTTGTGACACATGGATATTGGGGTACAGAGTATGGCCTTGTACTGCTTCCTGTCCCTTCTTCTATCTGAATTTCTCGGATTCTTGCTCCTAATCACCCAGAGCAATCTGAGGTTCCTGTTGTGTTTGCTAGATGTGCTTTGAGAGGAGTGCAGGAGCTGAGAAGGGTGAGTGAGATGTCTAGGCATGCAGGTGGGAGAAACATGCACATCAAGGTGAAGTACAGTCCGGAGATCTCTCTGTATAGATTTAACATTTGTTTTATTAAATTGCTATCCTTTTAAATATTTCTCCCTGTTTTTCCTCCTAAACACATCATAGAAAATCATCATCATCATCTATAGTATCTACCAGGTATCAGGAAAAGTTCTCAAAGTATTATGGCTATTTGCTCATTACTTTCCCCCCAAGCCATATGGGGTAGGTGTACTAGGATTATCATCATTCCACAGATGAAGATAGTACTTATATACAGAGGTTATGTAGATCAGGGCTACACAGCTAGTGACAGCCATGTGTGTATATATCTGTTATGTGTGTACACAAGTACACACACACACACACACACACATACATTTTCATACCCTGAATCTAAAGAAATATGGGTTTTAAAATTTAAAATGTTTGGAAAACTTTTTATCAAAGTTCCAAAGAACTAATTTCTGGAGAAGGTCTCCACTACAATTCATTATGCTAATATCATTGGAAATATACTAAGAACATCATCCCATGTCTAGAGGAGCAGAAATGTTTTCCCATTTGTGTTAATCAACTTTCCATCATTTTTCACAATTCCTGAAAATATCAATTTAAACAAGAAAAGGTGTAATTAGGCTCACAGTTTAGTTCATGGTCCTTTGGCCCTGTCACCTTGGACCTTCAGTGAATCAGACCATCGTGGTAGAAAGCACATAGTGGAACAGAGCTGCTCACCTTATGGCAGCCAGAAATCAAAGAGAAAGAGAGAGAAAGGAAGAGACTGGGGATAGAATAAACCTTTCAAAGCCATACCTCCAATGAGCTACTCCCTTCCAGTAGGCCCCACCTCTTAAAATTTCCATCACCTCCCAATAGCACTGCCAGCAGGGATCAAGCAAGCCTTCAACACATAAACTTTGGATGTGGTGCTACAATAGGCAGTTAAGTGTCAGAATGTGTCTACTAGCACTTATTCTATCCTGCATTATTTGGCTTTGCCTTACATATAGCAGGGGGAACATAATATAGTCTAAAGATTTCAGAAAGGCCTCTAGAAGAATAAGTAAGACATGAGCAGCAAAGGATGAAAGAAGTTTACCAATTGTAGAGCAAAGCCAAATAGAACATTATGCAGCACCGTTCTTAACATAATACGTAGCTCACTGTACTATTTCCTGGTGTGTCCATTCTTTTCCCCTGTACATCTGTTTTATTCCATCATGTCATGGTGACTAAGTATGATGCCTAGAACATAGCAAGGGCTCAAGAAGTAACAGGATAAATGATTGAAGGACAAGTTCTGCTCTGCATCCTCTGTATCCTCAACACTTACCATGGAGCATGCAATAACAACTCAGTAACAAAATTTTAATTGTCTTGGTGGCTACAGCAAGGTTCTTGAATGTATTATAAAACTCATAATTCCTCAATAAGTCAAGCCTAATAATGAGACACAAATGCTCCTGTCCATTGGCTTTTACAGGATAATTAAATATTTCAATTTATAGTAGCCATAAGAGAAGAAAACTTTTAAATTACAACTCTACATACTTTTTTGAAAAATTGTGTGTAGTTCACAATATAAACAGAAAATGAATTAAGAAAAAAATATAATTATTGTCAAGTTGAACTTGCCATATTTAATAGATTAACACCATAAAATGTTATCTGGGGATATTCTTGTTAGTATATATTTGAATATCTTTGCTTTATAATTTTAAATGTATTTCTGTAATTTATAGAGTTTATTTGCTCACATATATTTAGGAGGTGTGGAAACTTTATTTTTTGTGAATATAGTCATGAAAAATTTAAATAAGTACAGTGATAAATTTTACTAGAGTAATAGATTTAGAATGTTTTTGTCTCATATGAAATAAATAATAATAACCTGCATTTGTAATTGGAGAATGTGAGTTAATTAAAATTACAATTTGATTAGTTGGCTTTTATTTTTATTATTTTAGTCAAATTTTGGCAATATATATTTAATGAGGAGGAAATTAAATGCTTGACAAATTATGGATATGTATTCCTTTTAATTCATAGACATGTTTAACATAAAACTTAGAGGTAAAGATAATGATTCAATTGTGGTTAAAAATGGGGGTGGGGAGCATACAAGTGGATGCACTAAAAATCCACCCACTTGTCTTGTATTTGCTTTGTTCAGAAGGTAATGGTGACTTTGAAGTAGAAAAATATTGATTCATCATGTTACAGCCAGAGGGATATTAATACATTTTCCCTTTTTCCTTCTAGCACACTGATTTATGTCAGTACATGGACAAGCACCCTGGGGGGCTCCATCCAGATAATGTGAAGGTAGGAAAAGAGATTTCTCAAGCCAACGGTTACCACTTTTTATGTGCATTTTACTGAGCCTAAGTCTAACATCTCTAACCATAATTTAAAGTTAAAATTTTCTGTGTAAAGAAAAGTAATATAGTCATTGCTTCAGTTTAGTTGGTAGAAACTTTTATCATTCAATATTTTCACTGGAGAATATTTATTTGGATCACATTCTGTTTTTTCTTCATGGAGAAGCATTTGCCAGCAGTGAGTGGGATACACTGGAATCCTATTTTAACACTGTTTTCAGTAGGGGAGTTCAGTATCTCTTAACTAGAACCCCACACATAAGTGACATTTGATTTCAACATAAAGCGTGGTTATGATCCAAAGTGGTGTTATGATGTGTTCATAGTATATAAGTTTTCATTCATTTTTTAAAACGGTTCTGTAGATTGAACCCAGGCTTTTACGCATGCTAGCACTCTACCACTGAGCCAAATCCCAGGCCCCTGATTTCTCATTTGTATGTATAAAACAGATAAAAGTTCTACTGTCTACTGCTTCTTTTAATTTCCTTTACTAGAAATTTGATGACTCTGTTTCAAAAGAATGAAATTCTGAGATTGGGCCATCTTGAGAAATCATTACAAAATTTCAAGCTTAATACAAGGGACTCTTCTTAGCATATGTTATGGATTAGAGGATTCAAAAACTATATCTGAAGACTTAGCATGCTTATATTTTGTAATTCAAATGGCTTCATTTCTTGATCCTAAGAACCAGTTGAGTATTATGCATGCATTTGAAGTAACATGATTAGTCTCCATTCCTTCCATTTGTTATTTACATCAATCTTTGTAACATAATGTATTTTTTTGTTTTGTGCTTTTTACTTTGCTTTTATACCTATATATGCATAAATGGTATTTTGAGTATTTTTTTCCTTTAGAAAAATAATACCTAGGGCTGTGGCTTAGCGTTAGAGCACTTGCCTAGCAAGTGCGGGGCCCTGGGTTCAATTCCCAGCACCACATAAAAATAAATAAAGATTTAAAAAAAAAGAAAAATAATACTTATTATCTTTTTTTCACTTAAAATATACCATGGATAGCTTTTAAAATCAATTTATTATGATGTAACAGTCTTTCAGATAGTTGTACATTATTCCATACTCTGAATAAACCATAATTTTAACAGTTCCTTATTTTGGAATTTTAAAATTATTTACAGAATATTGCTCTTATAAATGGTCCTAAATATTAGTATAAAACCATTATGATTTTATTTATCTTGTATAGATACTTAATGATCTTGCTTGTTAAGGCAGAGATACAGTTCCTCTATTCATGAGTTTGACTAGAACTTTTGCCTACAAGACTATAAACCACAGATGGACTATTTTCCTTTACTCTTCCCAGCATTGAATATAGCTGATCATTTTAATTTTTTTCCATTCTGATTAGTAAGACTAAAACGTTCTTTATGTTGGTGTTTGACTCCTGGTGACATAGAGCATCTTTTTATGTTTCCTTACCATTTATAACTCACCTTTTCTATATTGCTTATTCTTATATATTGTCCATTTTCTTACACATTTTCTTACTAGTTTGGTTTTGGTTTTCTTAATAAATCATAGGTGTTTTTAATATTTGTGATTATTAATAACAAAGGCTTTTATGGTGGCAAGTCACACAATTTAAAAACACAGAAACTTGTAGGAAATTGGACAAAACAGTTTTTTTTTAAATAAGTAATTGAATCAATGTGGCACTTATGTCTATCAGTCTATTGATTTTTATATATCCCTCTTTTCTTGAAAGATTTCCTTTATTTATGAATTTATGATTTATTTTTTTTTCATAAAAATCTGGGTTTTATGAAATCTGTTGCCATAGTTTTTTTTAGTAGTTGGGGAAGAAATTTTAGCAGATGAAAATACTTACTTTAATATTTTGCCCAGATTCAAGTCTAACTGTATCAATAACGTGCAATATCCTAAAAGTATCTAACAATATAAAACATGAACATGATTTTATTATTTAACATTTCAAACACTCAAGTTCTCTCATTTATACATTTACATACTTTCTTCTGATTAATTGGGTTCAGAATCAACAGTACAAATGCATTCATACTTCTTTTTACCACTCTCACCTAGAAATCTGTAGAGAGGTATTTACCTTTAGCTCTGGGGAGCCTAAAGGTCTAAGAGCCACATTTGGAATCAGCAGGTATTCTGAAGTACCTTTGACTTTTGGACTCAAATTAGTGATTGGATGGAATTAAAGAGCTATAGATTTTCACAGAGTCATGATATCACTGGGTTTTATTATCCTAATTTAGTTTTCTCAATACCCCTCTTGTTGTTGTTAGTTGTGGCTAAGTGCTGTAGAGAATTTTGTTGGTGAAACAAAAAAACAAAACTCATTTCACAAAGCATTTTTTCCTCTATACCCTCAAGCCATCATCACTAGTGATAGTTACATTTTTACTGTATATTCTTCCGTTCCATTTTATTTTTTCTCTTCTCCTCTGGGTGGCTGTTTTTCAGTATAGTCTCTCAAACTATAGCAGCTCTTATCCATGTTTCACATGTTTTTCTTTCATCTCATGGCCCTTCACCATATTTCAGATACTTAATATTTACTAGTTATTTCAAGTCCACGTTGCACTGTGGCAATAAAAAAGCTTCAAATACTGCAAGAGATGCTTCCTTTTAGGGTCAGTGAGAAACAATGCTGAATGAGCATAGAAATAATGTTGAAAGAATTAGGTGTGACACCTGCAATGAATCTGGGTATTGGTTACATACAGCAGGAATCATTTCCACTCACAAGTTGTATAATGCAGTCACAGATTGATGCTATACTATATATTTTTGCCTCTAAAAGAATATGATGTGATTTACCTTATTGCATATAATTTTGAATAACTGAAAGGCTGCAACATAACATATATTGTATGGGAACCCCTTCCCCCATAGTTAGTAAAATCATAGGTCCATGAGGATTTTCCAAGACAGTTCTGAGTACTTTAATTCTTGGCATGGTTAAGAGTACCAGGAAGCCTCAGTAATCATAGGATATACCATGTATAATGTAATATAATGTAATAATTACATATATTTGATATAGATTCTCTTTTTACTGCACTGAACCAGAATCAAAATTTTAAAACTCTGTAGGTTGGAAAAGTGGGCATTTACTCAGACTAAAGGAGAATCCAGGGATCCTCTCATGACCCACAGAGCCTTCTTGCTCTCTGAAGCCCTGCAAGGCTCAATACCCTCTCCCTCAACCCCTATCACTCTGCAGACTGGAGGATGTGTGTGATTAGATGATCCTGGTCTGTTGCTCTCCCCATAACCCTGTAGCCTGCTGACTTCCATTGCTTCTTACTCGGCCAGCAGGGGAGGGAAAGTAAGTTGACTTTACTTTTTGCAACCTCCATATTAACAATGGTGGTGGGCAAGTGGGAAGGTACCTGGGAGAATGAGAGACATGGTGGTGGGCAGGTGGGAAGGTACCTGGGAGAATGAGAGGGTTTGACCTGGGTGCTTCAGAAAACAGTATCATGCATCTAGGTAGAATATTGTAAGAGTCTTCTTTGGAGAATCTGATCAGTCTAAGAGAATAGACCAAAAGAATCCAGACAACTGTACAATAATTATTCTAGCTAAATAAATAAATTCATCAAAGTAGTAGGATATAAAATCAACACCCATAAATCAATGCATTCTAATACACTAGTGATAAGTCCACTAAAAGAGAAATTAGGAAAACTGCCCCATTCACAATAGCCTCAAAAACAAAAACAAAAAAAACCTTGGGAATCAATCTAACCAAAGAGGTGAAAGACCTCTACAATGAAAACTACAGAACTCTAAAGAAAGAAATTAAGGAAAACCTCAGAAGATACTGGATACCTTGGATAGGCAGAATATCATCAAAATGACCATACAACTCAAAGAATTATACAGATTTAATGCAATTCCTATTAAAATCCCAGTGAACTAGAAAAAGCAATTATGAAACTCATTTGAAAAAATAAATGACCCTGAATAACCAAAGCAATCCTTAGCAAGAAGAAGAAAGCAGGAGGCATCACAATACCAGAAATTAAACTATACTACAGAGCCACGGTAAGAAACATGGCATGGTGTTGGAACCAAAACCAACACATAGAGCTGTGTTACAGGATAGAAGACATAGAGACAAACACACATAAA
Organism: Marmota marmota marmota; assembly: GCF_001458135.2. Taxonomy (NCBI): domain Eukaryota; kingdom Metazoa; phylum Chordata; class Mammalia; order Rodentia; family Sciuridae; genus Marmota; species Marmota marmota. The sequence continues at coordinate 2,577,181 of NW_026000137.1, read as the reverse complement.
TGCAGTTATCTGGACAAAGGTGTCACAAATGTTCATTGGAAAAAAGATAGCCTCTTCAATAAATGGTCCTGGGAATACTGGAAACCCATATGTAGCAAAATGAATTTAAACCCTCTCTCTTACCCTGCACAAAATTTAACTCAATGTAGACCAAAGACCTGTGCTTAATAAAAGAAAAAGCAGGTCCAAATCTTTACCACTTCAGCTTAGGAACTGACTTCCTTAACAGGACTTATAAAGCACAAGAAGTAAGATCAAGAATCAATAAAAGTAAACTTTTTTAAAAAAATAATTAGGAGTACACTCTAAAATAATGAAAAAAAAGTATAGCATAGTAAATACATAAACCAGTAGCAGCCTTTTCTCATCACCTACAGGATATACTATATATAACTATGTGCTATGCTGTTATACAACTGGCTGTACAATGGGTTTCTTTGCATCAGCTTCAGCACAACCCCATGACATTGATTGCACTGCCACCTATGCCAGCCACAACATCCCTAGGGGTTGGGAATCCTTCAGCTTCATTATCAAGTTTACTGTAATACAGTGTGCCATGTGATGCCAATAGCAATGTCATGCACCTCGTGTTATTGTATCTCTTCATTGCATCACTTTTTCTTGTGTTTGGTTTACTCTTGTAGTGAGTTGTTTACTTAGGAGTGCACACACACAGCCTACATGTGGAGCAGACTAAATACACTCTGTGATGTTCACAAGACGATGATATTGACTAACAATGCATTTCTTAGAACATTAGAATATGTCCTTAAGCAATGAGTGACTGCATATTATATTATACACACACACACACACACACACACACACACACACACACACACATATATATACATATATATACATGCATGCATGTATATATTTAGGACATGCACATATATATTCAAAACTTATATGTGTGTGTATACACATTTGCAAGTGAGATAAATATTTACAAATAGTGAACCTCAGCAGACCATGTGGGGAAGTTGGCTTGCTCTTGGAGAGGGAAAAAATGCATCAAAACTGGTAACAGAAATTCCCATTTTCAACTGTTAAAATATTGGTTTTGATTCAACAAATACTTTCTTGAGTACCAGACATCCACTGTTCTACTTAAATCAATTTCTTGAATACAACTGAATCTCTAGCTGATGATTCAGATTTCGTTGTTAAATATTGAACTTCAGTTAAACACTGTTTTATCCTTTTTCCCTGAAAAAAAAAGAATCAATAAGAAGGATAGATTTAAACTAAGAAGTTTCTCCTCAGAGCATACAGAATGGGAGAAAAATCTTTGCCACATGCACCTCAGATAAAGCAGTAGTCTCCAGGATATATGCAGAGTTCAAAAAACTTAATGCCGAAGAAAAAGAAACCCAATCAACAAATAGGCTCAGAAACTGAAAAGACACTTCAGAGAAGAAGAAATACAATTGATCAACAAAATAATGAAAAAAAAAAAAGTTCAACCTCTATAGCAATTAGAGAAATGCAAATCAAAACTATATTTGATCTCACTCAAAGTTATAATGGCAATTATCAATAATACAAGCAACAATAAATGTTGGTGAGGATATTTGGGGAAAGGGGTACATTCATACATTACTTTTGGGATTGCAAATTGGTGCAACCACTCTGGAAAGCAGTATGGAGATTTCTCAGAAAACTTGGAATGAAACCACCATTTGACCCAGCTATCCCACTCCTCAGCTTATACCCTAAGGACTTAAAATCAGCATACTACAGTGACACAGCCACATCAATGTTTATAGCGGCTCACCTCATTATAGCTAACCTATGGGATCAACTAAATGCCATTCAATAGATGAATAGATAAAGAAAATTATCTATTTTAAGGCTAACGGAATATTAGCCTTAAAGAAGAATGAAATTATGGCATTTGCTGGTAAATGGATAGAGCCAAAGAATATCATGTTAAGCCAAATAAGCCAATCTCAAAAAACCAAAGACCAAATGTTTTATATGTGGATGTTAATTCACAGTAAGGGGTGGTGGGGGGATGGCTAGGGAAGGATAGAGGTAGGTAGGATTAGTCAGAGGGGAGTAAAGAGAGAGGAGGGGCTATGAGAATAGGAAAGATAGTGAATGAATTGGACATTATTACCCTATGTGCATATACGACTACATGAGTGATGTGATCCTACAACCAGAAGAAAGAGAAGTTATACTCCATTTATGTGTAATGTGTCAAAATGCATTCTAATGTCATGTATAACTAATTAGAACAAATTTAAAAAATAACCTAGCTAAAAAATACATAAATTTGAGTAGGCAAAGTTGCTCCTATTGATTGGATTTAGAAAGATACAAATGACAACTTTGAAATAAATTTTTATTTATTGTCTCAGAAGTAAATAAAAAATCATGCATCAATTAAAAAAAAGAACTTTTTTTCATTTTTTTATTGGTGCATTATAGTTGTACATAATGGTGGAATTCATTGTTACATATTCATACATGCATAAAATATACCAATGTAATTTGTCCAATATCATTCAGTATTTACCACTATTCTCCTTTCCCACCACCTGATCCCGCTGCGTGCACATACACATGTGTGCCACATTTTCTTTGTCCATTCATTCACTGACAGACCTAGATACTGGTTCCATAATTTGGCTATGGTGAATTGTGCTGCTATAACATGGGTATACATGTAGCACTATAGTAGGATGACTTTAATTCTTTAGAACAAACATCAAGGAGAAGTAAAGCTGGGTCATATGGTGGTTCCATTTTTATTCTTTTGAGGAACCTTCATACTGATTTACATAGTGATTGTACTAATTTACAATCCCACCAATACTGTGAAAGTGTTCCTTTTTCTCCACATCCTCCCCAGCATTTATAATTGATTACATTCTTTAATTTTTTTTAGTTGTAGATGGACACAATACCTTTATTTTATTTATTTATTTATTTATTATTTATATGCTCAGGATCGAACCCAGTGCATCCTGTGTGCAAGGCAAGTGCTGTACCACTGAGCCACAACCCCAACCCTTGTTTACATTCTTGGTGGCTGCTGGATTGAGATGAAATCTCCATGCAGTTTCTATTTGCATTTCCCTAATTGCTAAAAATGTTGAGCATTTTTTATATATTTGTTGGCCATTTGTGTTTCTCTTGAGAAATGTCTGTTTAGTTAGTTTGCCTAATTGTTAATTAGATTACTTGTTTTTTAGTTTTAAATTTTTTTTAGTTGTTTAATATTCTTGATATTTATCCTCTGTCAGAAGAATAATAGCAACGTTTTTCTCCCATTCTGTAGGTTTTTTCTTCATATTCTTAATTGTTTCTTTTGCTGTGCAGAAACTTTTAAATGTGATGCTATCCCATTTTTTAACCCTTGGCATTGTTTTCTGAGCTTTAGGGATTCCATTGAGAAAGTTGTTGCCTGGCACCAATGCTGGATGGAGTGTAGATCCTATGTTTTTTTTTCTGGGAGTTTCATAGTTTCTGGTGGAATTCCTAGGTGTTTGCTCCATTTTGAGTTGACTTTTGTCTAGGGTGAGATACAAAGATCTAGTCTCATTCTTCTATATATGAATAACCAGGTTTCCCTTTTTTAAAAAAATATTTTTAGTTGTTGATGGACCTTTATTTATTTGTATGTGGTGCTGAGAATCGAACCCAGTGCCTCCTACATGCTAGGCAAGCACCCTACCACTGAGCCACAACCCCAGCCCCCAGGTTTCCCTTTTAAACCATTTGTTTAAAAGGCTATCTTTTCTCCAGTGTATGTTTTGGTACCTTTGTCAATAATCACTATGGGGTTTGTCTCTATGTATTAACTTCTGTATCACTGGTCTATGTGTTTGGTTTTGTTTTGTTTGTTTGTGGGGATTTTTTTTTTTTTGGTAGTGGGAATTGAACTCAGGGGCTCTTAACTACTGAGCCACATTTGCAGCCTTTATTCATTTATTTATTTGTTTGTTTTGGAGATAGAGTCTCCCTATATTGCAACTCACTAAGTTCCTGAGCCTGTGATCCTCCTGCCTCATCCTCCCAAGTTGCTGGGATGATAGGTCAGTGTCACAGTGCCTGGCTTATATCTGTTTTTTTGTCAGTACCATGCAGTTTTTATTACTATAGTTCTGTAATATAATTTGAAGTTAGATTTTGTGATACATCTCATGTTGCTTTTATAGCTTAGAATTGCTTTAGCTATTTTGGGTCTTTTATTCTTCCAAATGAATTTTAGGACTTTTTCCCCTCTGGTTTTGTGAAGAATGTTTTATGAATAAAAAAGATTGGATTGAATTTGCAACCTCTTCAAGGTGGTTCCTGGACTCAGTTCTCTGCTTGCCAGTTGAGAAAAACAGAACACTTTTCTGACAGCTGTCACTTTGTAACCTCTGGTTCAAGCTACTTTTCTTTGCCAATTCTGTCCTTTTGTTTCTTGGTGCTTTAACCCTCCTTTCTGTGGTGAACCAGCTTGCTCCAGTGTACTCTCTTCTTGTTCTTTGTTTAATGCACCTGAATTTCTGAGTCTCTAAGTGACTCTGACTTTCCAGTATTGAATTTCAGTGAGTTCCCTTTTACCCATCTCTCTGAGATTCAATACTCCCGCTGCTTGAATCCCAAACCATGGAGCAACTGGAAATGCAACCTTCCTCTAATCTGCCATTGGTATGTCATATTTAAAAAGTATAATTTAAGAGCTCTTGGAAATTAAGAATATAACAAAACAACAATTGAAAGATGGAGATTCAACAGTTTAAATATAAAGATGAAGAAAGATAAAGATGAAGGATCTTACATGTGAATAATTTGAGGAATAAAAATAGATGAGGGAATCATTGAATAGTTACTAAAACTATGGCTTTTCCAGATGTGAAGGGTGTGAATTTTTAGATGGGGAGTGTCCATTAAATGCCCAAATCATTTCAGATATTCATTATTGCAAAATTTCAGAACACTAGGTTCAAAGAAAACTCCTGCAAAAGGAAAACAGGTTTACTACATAGAATCATAACGGGCTTAGGTTTTTCAAAAGTAACACAGGAGGGGAGATGGCTGTGGGACAATAGCTTGAAAATTTGGAAGTAAAATTATTTCCAATCTGGTTTTCTACAGGACCATTAATGAAGTGTGACAGTAAAATTATCACTTCCAGTTTTGCAAGGCATTGGAAATTTTGCCTGTCTTACATCCTTTCTTAGGAGGCTACTTGAGATGTACTTTACTTAAACTCAGCGAATAAACCAAGGAAGAGACGACCAGGAAAAGATTTAACAGAGTCCAAAATAAAAGAGAGGTAAAGAAAGTCCCTAGGACAGGGATCAAGGGATTCTAGGTTGACACTTATGCTGGGAAAGCAACCCCCAGTGGAGACAAAATCTAAGCCACCAGGAGAGATTTCATCAAGAAAAAATTATTAGGTGGGACCCTCATGTGTCTCATCAGTATTACAAGGTGGAAGAGAAGTTTAGTGTTAAATTGGTGAATAAGCACAAAGAAAACTAAAGGAAAACAAGCCAACAAAGAAAAGAACTGGCTCTTTACTAATAATACCAGGACCAGGAAAAACAAATTTTGGGGGGTGGGTAGCAAAAATATTCATACCAAACTTCATTAGTCAGCTGTAAATAATGTTTTTTGAATCATGATTTAGACATTAAATATGGACTTAATTCAAAACAAAGCAAAAAAAAAAAAAAAAAAAACAACCAAACAAAAAACACCTTTTTAAAGGACCCTACTATAACTAAGCCCAGTCCAGGACTAGTGTCCTGGGGCCGTGGTCCATTCTGGCTCCTTCGTTTCATAGAATGTAATTGTCAGGATCATTTAGCTGAAGGAACTTGTAAAAGGGCTTTTTGACTCTGTGTCCAGTGTTGTTTTTTTTTTCCATATACTACATGATTAATACATTAAATTACTATAATTACCTTGATTACTTATGATGTTGTGAGTACTCAGCCATATAGTTTTATCATGATTTTCATTTTAAGATAATAATGATGCCTTTTCTGAGGGTATGAAAAATTTAAAAATAGATGGATGCAGCCCGTTATTGCCTTGTGTTTTGGCATCTGAATTGCAGAGCATGGAAGCAGACAGCCCTCATTACCATGTTGGTTTCCGTGGGAGGCCACTCACCTAATTATGCATTGGTTTTTCTTCACTGTTTGCTAAGAGACAAGGCACTCCTCCAGGGTTACATTTAGGATCTGTACTGCAGGTGAAATTGTTTTCAAAGAAGTCTGACTATGACATAGTGACAGATGTCTCATGGGTATTTCTATTTGATGTATTAACATATTTTTTTCATGTGGTGATATTTATTGTCACTTAAATCTATGAATACAAAATAAGGAACATAAGAATAATATTTAATAAGTTAACAGCTGTTTATAATGCTGTGCTAGATATTAATTGAAAGAAAACTAATTGAGTTAAAATAAGACAGCAAAATTGTTCTACAAAAATTTAAATAGATGTGAAAACTAGGTGAGATAAGCTATTATCTTTAAAAGATCATGCCCTTTTAGTAGTTCTGAAGCTATATGTTTGAATACTTCACAGATCATTAAATGATGAGATTGTAATAAATATTGGATATTTATTATGGTGATCAAAAGAATAGCACAGTGATAAAATTCTTTTGTTTCTACATTTGTCAGTTTTGACTTCTAGTTTCACTACCATGTAATATAGAAAGATGATATATAGAAATGTTTTTAAATATTTATCTTGGGTTTTGAAAATTTACATATTTTTCTGGGTTTCTGTTTTGTACATAATTGTTTGTTGTAAAAATGTAAATATTGTGCACTTGAGACTAGATTGTCCTTAGTGTGATGTGGGCAGAATTTCAAGCATTACAAAGGAAGGATGGAAGCAAAAACAAAAACAAAAAAGCCCAGTTGGAACAGCATAGAGCTCCTTATTTCCATAGTAAAATATGGAGCATTTTGGCTAATAATTTTGTACTAATTTCCAACAAAACATTTTTAAAGTTTTTTCATTTTTGATGAGTATTCCTTTCTTGATGAATATTTCCATTTTTGAGGAATACATACAGGGATAGATAATTTATAAGAAAAAGAAGTCAATATTAAAAAATTTCTAGAATCATTTTGCTACTTTCATTAGCTGCATAATGTGTCTATTATCAATATGGCATTCTGAAATAAATATTCACCATAAAGTAAATGTTTCTTTGTAAGCATTGTACCAATTTTTTGGCAAATGAGTAATTTTAGCAATTAATTGCTTGGAGGGCAATTTAAAACCTGAATCAGAAGCCTGGGGACATTGTCTTTGTTATAAATATTTATGATGATTAAAGACATAGCAACCAATGTCTAGAAGATAATGGGTATATAGGAAACTGGTTAGAATTATTTTTTGAAGGAATAGTTAATTTTCCTCTTTTATAAACTATTCATTCAAACTGTATTTAAGATTGGCTATCATAGATGAGTTGAGTACAAAAATTTTATTAGTTGGTAATTTTATAATTCTCTTATAATTTTCAGATTGCCTATTCAAGTTTTTTAAATGACCATCCTGGTTAAAACTTCCTCCTTTTTAAAAGTTTTTTTTTTATATACTCTTTAAAAATTGATAAGCATGAGAGACTAAAAACTAAGTTTCATGGAAAACAGAAAAAGATTAATTGATTCTGCCTCCAGTTGATATCCAGAAATGTGGGTGTTCAAATCTTATTACCATGATGAGATTGAATCTTCCTGTGTTTCTATGTATTATACTTCAGTTTCCATGGTATAATGACTTTTCTAGAAGGTTCCCTGCAAAACCACATTTGCTATTTTTTGAATAATTGAAAATGACCGAAGATTTTGAACTCCCTGCTTTATTCTCTGAAGATTCTGAACTCGTATTGGCATAAAGCTGACGTTTGTCTTTTATTTCAATAAAGATACTAATTATAAAGATCTGAGGTTTGTTGTGGTTGAAAAGTTTCTATTTTTTCTTTCATAGTCCAGAGCACAAGCAGGTGTATAACAGACAGAATAATGTTATGCCAAATTAAGATTGTCTTATACAGATGGCTCCAAGAATTGATTCCTAAATGAGACTTCCTAATGTTCAGATGGAAAATCAAATGACACTGGATTTTCTCCATATTCTCCATTAGAGCTCTCATTTAGCTCATAATGATTTCCTCCTATGCATAACTGTGAATATTTCAGAATCTTTCTTAATTCTGCCTGTTAGGAAATAGTACTGTTTCATTTGGCCATTAAAGAATGTTTTTAAAAATTCAACACCCTGTCTCAGCACCTGTCCAGGTTTCTTCTAAATATTTTCATCCTATTTTTTTTTTGTCATAAGAAAATACCTTCCATATCTAGAAAGTGGGGATCAACAACAAAATAAAAGCAAAATTCTATAAATCATTTCAAAATGTGTTAGACATTCTGGGGGAATGAGTAGATCATTTTCAGGTTTTGATGTGGGACCAGCCTTCAGTTATTTAGAATGTGTCTTTTGCATCCTTGGCATCATTTGCTGATCTGCTTGTTAACGATTTGTATGCAATGAAAGAATCAAGGGCAGCTAATTAAACAGTGCACTCTTCCCTAGAAGTGCTTTAAAACCCAGGTTGATATTATCCCAGCTACTTGTGAGATTGAGGCAGGAGGGCTGCAAATTTGAGACTAGACTGGATACCATAGTGATACCTTGCCTTAAAATAAATTAAAAAAAAATACAGGGGTGTAACTCAATGGAAGAGTACTTACTTGGCACTCTCAAGGCCCTGGGTTTGAATCTCAAACAAACAAACAACAACAACATAAAAAAGAAGAAGAAGAGGAATAGGAAGAGGAAGAAGAAGAGGAGGAGAGGGGAAAGAGGAGGAAGAAGAGGAAGAAGAAGAGGAAAGAAGAACCAGCAGCAGTGGCAATTTAGACATGGACCATAGAATGGAAAGAGGGAAGAGACTGAAGGCAATTCGAAGGTATGGAGAAAAGAAGGTCACAAAGCTCTCAGAATGACCAAACTGAGACCTTGAACTTTCCACAAATATGAGGAAATAAATTTCTGTTGCTAAGCCACCTACTCTGTGATACTTTGTTGTGACAGTAATAGCAAGTTAGCACCTGTGACAGTAATAGCAAGTTAGTTGTATTATATTGTATTAAAGTATGTAGGAACAAATATCTTGTGAAAGGCCTAGAAAGTAAAAAAGGGAAAAATTCATATGATTATACCAATTATATGAACAGAAGGAGAGGGAACCTAGTTCTTCTGTACTTTTTCATTCATTAATTTACTTATTTCTTCAGTGAATATTTATGCTTATTATGTACTAATTATTTTGTTAGATATCATAAGCAAGAAAAGTAAATTTGGTAGATTCTATACCCTTAAAAAGGCCAGACTGAAATGGTGGAGATAAAAAACTAGACAAATCTATTTAAAAAATGCTATGATAGAGACATGGGGAAGATGTGCCAAATTGGAGAGCAAACAATTAAATTTATATGGGGCAGACAAAGTGATTTTTGCAGCATTTGATTTAGCTTAAAGGAAAGGTAACTTCCATGCCAGATGGAGAAAGTGTCAACAATATATGATCAAAGTTAAGGGAATAAACAAAACAAAAAATAAGTAGTACATGGAGACCTTGACAAGATCTGTCAAATAGGAGCTTTAAGGAGCATGTTAGGGGAGATATTAGGGGTTCCTGGAGATGAGAACCAAAAGACATGTATTTTTAGGTAAACATCCAAGTTTCCTTGAGTGCAGTAGGATGACACTGATAAGAGTTTGAGTGGGATATGATCAGATTGATTTTTTTGAACATGGATTTGATGCCATATGAAGTTAAAACTAGAATAGGGAGCACTTAGAAATAGGGAGAACTGTGAGCTCAGGCACAAGGTGATGAGGCAATGGCCATTGGAATAAGAGGAAAGCATTAATATGATATTTGTTTATAAGATTAGTATTTGATTGGATATTTTATTAATTGGATATTTTCTTTGAAGGAGAAGAAAGTTTTATACGCCTTTTAGATCGGGGAAATGGTTAGATTATAATGCTGCTAATTATAAATGGCAATATAGGAAAAGAAACAGGTTTTGCAGGAGAAAACTATTTAGATTTTTGTACAATTAGATTCAGGTAGTTATGGAATTTTCAGATGGAGAATTTGCCTAGTACAAATTCATATTCAGTCCAGTGGCAGCTTGCCCAAGCCAGCAATATGTTATTAGACCCCAAAGACCATTGTTAAACCATCTGAAAGTGAATCTAATGGTGTTATTAATTTGATGAGAGATTCTTATTCATTAGCCAAAATATCTTACTGGAGAGATATTAATTTTATAACAGAAACACTGAGAGATAGTCTTGCACTAATTTATTGAGTATATAAAAAGGCTGACATCTATTTGTAAATTTAAAGCCATTTAGAATAACTGAAAGATTGATCAATATTTGGAGTTGCTTAAGGAAAACTGTGATTAAAAGTAGGAAAGCAATTCTTGGGTAATAATATTTCCTCATTTAGAGACAGTCTTTTGGATGCTTAATATGACAGTTCAATTCAGTTCAACAAACATGTGGTGAACACCAACTATGTACGAGGCATTGTAAAGTAACTACATAGGCTTGTCCTTAGATACTTATATTCTCAAAATATTTTTATGTCCTCTAGTTTCCCCCTTGAGTATTCTGGTAGATTACTTTTGGTTTCTCAGATATCTGTAGGACATGAGTTAATTATTTCAGTTGTAAGGATTGCCAGAACATAGACATCACAGAGATTATATGTGGCACTTTGACAAAGGAGGGCACTTTACGTGGGCTCACAGAGATCTTATGGAGTGGTTACACAGGGGATGATAAGTCTTTTAGAAAATCAGGGATTGGAGACCCTAGCTGTATGTCTTTTTCCTGCTATAGTTAATTGTTTTAATATCTAATAGGAGATTGCTTAGTGTAATGGCAAAGACAAATAGTGATCCCACTTCTATTTAGAACTACTTAGCAGTGATTCAATCTCATTGTTTTCCCATCCATTAAATGAGTGACTGATTACCTCAGCTTTTAAGCATGCGCATACAAAAACTTGCAAAAATTCATGCAACCTTTGAAATGAATTAACAGTCTATCGATTTGTGCACACTGAGCTACATGACCTCTTAGGGCATTTTCAGGTCGAAAATGTCCTTATATTCATGCTTGAACTCCAGTGGTCCTTTCTTATTGTTTGGCAGTTGTTAGAGGTGGGGCACCTTTGGCTCTTCCAGGGTGGCTAATGAACAGTCAGCAGGCTATCTGTGTTGATTTGTTCCTTGACCTCATTAGGCATCCCTTAGTAGTATTTCCTAGCTTAGTCTACGTACACACTATATCTCTGCTACTCGGAAGTTTTCTTGTTTGATATACTATGAAAAATGGGTACATCTCAAAGTCCTGAGTGTTTCAAAAAGAAAATAGAACTTCTATTAGTACTTTGGCTGTCTCTATGTTAACATTAGATGTTAATATAGTTGGTCATATTTTTGGTTGTTTTCATGATTTAAACTATGGGGGCTCATTTTTTCCTTGCCTGGATTATAGGTTAGTGAATTCTTATGCCAGCTTATGTTTTCATGCACATGCGTATGTTTATATATATATATATAATCTTTTATATCTCTCTATAAAAGAATTAGGTAAAGGAAAAGATTATTCGACCTCCTATTTATGTTTTCATCTGTTCAAATCTCAAGGTTGGAATTATTGATCTTTAGAGTATCCTCCATTACAGCAATGTTAAATCCTAAAAGTTTTCATCTTAGCTTATTGCTGTTCTTGACTTCGATATGGTCATTCACAGTTCTGCTATTATGATGGATAATGAAATGATAGAATAATTAAATAACACTACACCCAATTGTGTTAGGACACTTCTATAACTATTCTTCTCTAACTTTTTAACCTGGACAATTTCTGGGAAACTCTTTGAAGCCTGTAAAACATCAAGTTAAATATAATGTTTTCAGAAATATGATCTATACTGGATATATTCATTAGTACATTAATTAATTCATCATAAGTTATAAAAATAATAACAGCCAGCATCCGGATGTATTCTCTGTTCTACTCTCACTGTTTGCACATGGCATTACATGTTCATTAATTAAAAAGTGTGATTATCTATTTAAGCTAGTTATTTGTGAAATCCTGTACCGTTGGGTTCTTATATCTTCTCTTAATATTTGCATATCAACTATTTTGTCCAATATTTTAATATTCTGAAAGTTCAGATGGTATATAAACAAATGAGTTTTCAGAACCATCCATTTTCTTTACTTATGAAGGCTGTCATTATACTCCCGTATCCATTGTGTTTCTTACCCTGAACTCCCTAGGTATGCTTCATTCTTGGTCATCTTATGCCTTGGACATACCTCTACTTCTTTATATTTTGTACATCCCATGTTCATTGAAAATTATCTTCATAAATGTTTATTTTCCCTGATATAGCATGAAATTCTTTATGGTCAGAAGCAGTCTTATTTATCTGTTTATATTTTGAACTTAGCATGGATTCTCAACACTCACTAAATATTTCATAATGAATGAATGATAGTTCCATTCCTTGTTGATTGCTTTTGATGGTTTTGGATTAAAGGGCTTTGAATAAAATATATGTCAATATATTTATTTATTTAAAAAAATAAAACCCAGGTTGAAAAGAAATCAACCCCAAAGATTGATGAAATGTAGAACAACACAAGAAGTATGTTATAGGATACTTTCCTTATAAGGTGGAAGAACCCAGCTTGGAGATTACCTGTTGGGAATAGAGAAACACCATTATATATTCTAGCTTCAGACCAGCTGCTTTACCTTGCCTTTCTGCAGACTTAAGGTGTAGCTGCACCTTTGTTTGCATGTTTACCTAACAGATATGACACCCCAGGAGGAAAACCAGCCCATGGAATATAGAGTGTACACACACTTATAGGAATTTTTTTTATGATTATCATATGACTAGGCAGTACAGCTTATAGGTATTTTCTCATTGATGCATGAATTCCTATTACTTCACACCTCTCTAAAAGGACATGGACAGAGGTTGTTGATCATATGTATCTAAATTCGCAAGTCTTTATTACATTCCTTTTGAAATTAGTTTTTCTCTACATACAGCTTGCTTGGGTGAACTTTCTCTAAGACCTGTAGACTCAAGATTCATCACCTATTTTCAGGCTGCATCTCTCTCTTTTTAAAGTTATATTAGACTTCTCAATTAATATTAAGACATTTCATGATGATTTAAATATCTAAGAGATTACTTTAGGCAGTAAAACTATTTAAAGTCTAAAAATATTTGTTCATTTTCATTGTGTGGGAAAAGAATGTCTCTGTATTTGAGGAATGTAGCTTACATTCCCAAAGAAATTTGAGTAGAAAGAATTTCTGACTCTTCCTTTTCTAATTTGTATTTTGTTATGATTATTTGCAGTTGTAAAAAGCACATAAAACAGTCATGTCAACTGTGTAATTCTGACAGAAAGTTGACAATGATGAAAGATATTATGTTTTTTGAGTCTCTTAGAAAAACTCTTTTAGTTTTTCTCTTGGGAAATGGTTTTGGGTCAGTATTAAATCCAACAGCTAAAGTTTGATCATCTTGTCCTCAAGAGTCACTACTCAGCTAGAATACTGTTTCTAGTCCTAATACGAAGTTTAGGCTGATGACCAACTTTATTAAAGGGAAGGCCCAGCCTTCCCTTCATTCTTCTCCAGACATACAAATCCTAACATAGCTTGGAAATGTGTGTGCTCTAGGTCTGCTTTCACAGAATGTGAAAAAAACAGGATCTGTCTCTCAGCCCCATCTGACCCCTCGTAAGACTCCCAGGTTCAGAGGATATAGACTAGACTGCCTGCTCACTGTGGGCACCGCCATGGGCACCACCAAGCTCAAAGCAATACCTTGCTTGCTATCCACCATTGCCTTGAGGCAGGAAGGAAGGTGGCATGGGAGGCCACCTGATTTGGCAAGCCCCAGGATCATGGAAGCTGCAAGCAGTCATTTCAGGAGTTTGTCATGTACCGGAACGTCTCATTTTTGGAGTTCATTATCCTGAAAAAAACTGTCATCTTTAGGAAAAACATGTGGTAATGTTCCAGGATCTTAGAGATATAAATTAATTTTTGTTACATCTATTTAGAAATTATGGTATGTTGTTTATCTCAGGACCTGGAGGGAATACAATGAGAAAGCAGAGGTAGAATGAAAGAAATTAAAAAGGGCAGAAAATTGCCAAGACAAACTCTATCTGCTACACACATTTTTCCAAAGAGCTGGATTTATAAGTGTATTGCTAAAAAATACACATGTGGCATGATGCCCTGGCATAAATACTGTCTTATACCATCTCAGTAACACACTTAATGCTGTCAAGTAAGTCCAATGTTGAATAGCTAGGTTTTTACTTCTGCCTCCTTTATATATCTGTATGACTTTTTAAGTATTATTCACAAAATTTAACACACGAAATTGCAATAATGCTTTATAAAATAGAAACTATTTAGATGCATATTATATGTATTGTATAATAATACAAATTAGGATTAAATATTTGCATTAGGTCTTTTGAAACAAAGTAGACTGAATCATGATGAATCATGCTGGGGCTTTTAAAAATTGAAGAAGACCTGGTGTTGCAATAATGTTATTATCTGATACATATTATAAAATATTATGACATTCATTAGATATTTTGGGAACCCAGAGTTTCTAATTAGCATTTCTAGAAAGGTAGATATATTGGCAGTTTAATGTTTGTGACGCCTATGGATTTTTAAATAATGTAATATTAAACATAGAACATTTATTTGATGTATTATCTACATATAATTTTGACTTATCTGCCAGTGTCACATTTTGAAGCCTTGCACTCATACAACTTCTAACTAATCAAGTAGTATCCATATTTTTGAGTAGCAGTCCTTTTAATTATGGTATCTTGATAAGACAAACATGGATTCAATTATCAATATTACCACATATTTTCTATGTGTCTCTTTGGCTGATTAATTTCTCTGACCCTTTCTTTCGTTTTTAACTATGAGGATGTTGTGAAGATTGAATTATCTGATAAATATAAAACACTTAGCTGCAGTGTCTGTCACATTAAGCCTTCAATAAATGGTACTTACTATCATGGTAGTGCAGTTGTTTGATTTACAGAGTCTCTTACATTTCTATTATTCAAAAATTATAGAATTATATAAATTCACAATGTAAATGGCTATTATAGACACCTAAGATGCAACCAGTCATTTTGGAAATGAGAAACCTAAGATAAGGGATGTTTAGCATAGCCCCGAGATAATAGAAAAGTAGATTAGCTGTCTTTGTAAGAAATAGTGCCATCGTGGTAGGGTCCGTTGCTAATAGCTCTTATTAGCCGAGTCATTAATCTCCTGCAATCCCTAAAAGACCTTGGATATTCTTTTAAGGAATTCATGCCTTGAAAATCTGTAAGATGTTCTTCATCTCCTATCAAGTGGAGCCACATATATTAAATAATCCATATATTTCTGACTATTCATGGAACCTAACCAATCTAGACATTGAGAAAAAGAACATCTGATCTTAGGTCTTTAGACATGGATGGGAGGGGAGGTTATGAAGCTTCTTGCTCACTGTGCCAGAGGTTATTTGGGCAATAAACATTTTGAATCCAACAATCTATTCTTTTTAGCAGTTTCCCTTAAAAATTGTGATGAAATAACTTGTTTTTTCTTTTTCAACCTGCTTAAAGTTTAAAGAGTTTCAGAAGGGAATAGATGAAGTATTAATGGGTTCTCCCAAGAAGACTATATGCTATGGCACTGAGCATGGGAACTGCATCCTGCAGGGGACGGCAAGACAACTGGGCTAAAGATAGATGACAAAAGTGTCCCTGCTCATCATGTCATTGCTTTCTAAGGCATTTTTCTCTGGCATTTTTATTGCAGAAGTTGAACATACTCAAACTAGAATATAAATCATTAGCGATTATACTGATGGATTGGGAGGAATCTCCTTTTATAAAGATTGAGTAAAATATCCTGAGGCAACAAATTGTTCTTAGGAAGACCTTTTGGCTATTAGAGTAGAAGACAGGAAGATAGTTCCAAATATAATTTATCAGTCAGTACATGACACTGCCTTCTGCCATATTAGTTATTTCTAAGAAGGTTTTAAATAGCAAAAACAGATATTCAAGAATTTGTGTGTGGTGGTGCATGCCTATAATCCTAGCAGCTTGGGAGGCTGAAGTGGGAGGATAGTGAGTTCAAAGCCACTCTCAGCATCTTAGGGAGCCCTAAGCAACTCAGAGAGACCCTGTCTCTAAATGAAAACTTAAAAAGGAATGGAGATATAGCTTAGTGACTAGGTACTCCTGAGTTCAATCCCTGCCCCCCCCCAAAAAAAATTTGTGAATTCAAGAATCATTATATGACATGTTAATTGAGACTTTGTGTACTTGAGTTCACCTTATAATACAGTAATATTTTTAATTCCATGCACTTAGCAAGCATTGACCTTGTTTTGGAGGAGATGTGGTGACATTCAGGAGCACAAGGTGCTGGAGGAGTACCATGAGGGCATTTCCTTTTCCTTTAGAGCTTTAGTTTTCTCATTTGTTTAAAAGCAGAACTGCAGGATTATAGATGGAAAGGTTAAGTAATATATGTAAAAGTCTTTGCTCTAAGCCTTTAGTCACTATTGGTCTCCTTTCTTTCCTTTTTAGCACTTGAGATTCCACAGATATTTACCAAGTTTTAACAGTAAAGCTGATTTTTACTCTGAGTGTAGCCTTCTCTTTGTGGTCCTATTTGTTCTCATTGTGTCCTCTGATTTTTCACAAAAGACCAAGTATAGCTTGTTGTGTCATTGTTTATACCCCAAGCAAGAGAAGTAGCTTTCTTAAAAATTTAGATGATAAATTTAGGTTCTTGCCTGCTTAGCTAGAGGAAGAAATCCCCAAGTAAGACTCAGGTTTTCTGGATGGATCTTTCCAAGTAGACTACTTGGACATTTCATTTAATTCAGCAAGGTGCTGATTCCTTAATGCTTCCTACCCCTACCCTTACGTTATATGCTATTAGTCACCTTAAAACATTATTTTTCAAGTGTCTAGTTTTCTAATAGTGAAGTCTTTAATTGCTTTTATGATGATAAGTTGGTCATTTCATGGTTTCATATATTGTCTTATTTGTTTAAGTTTTTCTTGTGAATTTATGTAATGGCTCGTTGTTTCGTCACCTTAATTTTTCCCCTTGGTATAGCAACAGGGGTTTTACATATCTTTTCTACTTCTGTGTCTAGTGAATACTCAATTCAGTTTCCTTTTTAAATATTACAGGTAATGAATTCTGGTTTTGGAGTGGCAAGTTTTCTGGTTTACCATTTTTTCAGTCTCTTCTCCCTATAATGTTAGATCAGTTTTAATACTTCATTGTCATTAGATACCTCTGTGCTTTCAGTTTACTTGCTGTGCATCACCTTTGTCTGTGATCTGTTTGTATGTTTGTCATACTTAGCACACTGTGAGTTCCTCGAGTCCAGGAACCACATCTTATTTCTATTCATCTTTGCATTCCCCTTGCATGACAGCATGTGATACTTTGGTTAGCACTTTATAAACCCCCAGTGAGTATATTCTATGGAGATTTATTCTGACTTACTTTCTTCATTGCTCAAAGAACTAAAAATTTGTTGGGGCTCTATTTTTCATGTTTGGGGCTTGTGTACACTTATAACTGGAGTGTTTATTTGCATCCTTTCCTAATACTGACTTGCCTAATCTCCTTTAACATGATATCCGATTTGAATAGCTCTGGATTAGCATAAGGATTATATATTTTCACTAATTAGCAAAGGTATTAAAACAAGAGTCCTTTGATACTGCTTGATCTACCCACTTCCCTTAGCTTCTAGAAAATTCCATTCTTGGGTTTCCTTTCTGTTATTTTTTTTTTTTTATCTGCCACCATCCAGATGTCTCTAAATTCAGTTCAATAATCCTATTACTGGCACAGGAGTGCTGACTGTGTACATAGTTTATGAAGGTGGTAAATTTGACTGTGCTAGATGTGTGTGAAGCTGCATTGGGAGCACAGAGAAGCACCTTGTGGCAACCTGTAGGCATGGGGCTGAAAGCCTGAAGAGAGGGATAGGGAGGAGGGCTCCAGAGAGGAGGGATTCCTAAGGAGAGAGTGAAGTGTACATGGAAATTAGTATATCAGGGAGAGAGGGGGCTTTAAAAGCAAGAACAAAAGTACAGAGTTGAGAAACAGCAAGCTGTATGTGTGTGTTGGGGTGTGGGGGGAGTGGAGGAAGGTTGCTGGAAGCCAGGAATCTAGAGTTACAATGACTGAGCACCAATATGGAGTCAGTGCTCAGCTCAGTAGCCTTGGAAACTGGGCTATTAGATATCCATGTTCTGTCCTAGCAGTTGGAGGAAGTAGCTTCTATATTAACATATTGTCTGCATGTATTGATTTCTGGCCACAGTTCCTATAGTGGGGTGGTTCAGGGCATAAACTTTGTAGTAAAGTCTGAGCCCTGGCTCTGCCACTTAATTGCTGTGTGATCTTCAGAAACTGTACTCAGTTTCCTTATCTCTAGTATGGAGATAATAATAGCACCTACTTCATTAATTGTCACTGAGGTAATAGTCACCTTTTTTCCTTTTTAAACTAAATACATATTTTTTTTCTTATAATATTTTAAACTCTAAGCTTCAGGATGTGGGGTGGACTAAAAGTGAGGAATGAGGCTGGTGTTAACTTAAATCTTTCCATCCACTATTCAGAAAGATTTGAGAGCAAGAGAAGTCCAGAGAAATGTTAGTCCTTCAGCCAGTATTTTAATATAGACTAACTGAACAGACTTCTACTTCTTAATACTTACACTCTGAAATATGATACCAGGCCATCACTGCCTGGTATGCAAATTGTCACACACAAAGATTTTGTGAAGAATTAATCTTACTATTATTTCAAGGTATTTTTCCCTCTTAAAAATATTACTTGGGCTGGGAATGTGGCTCAAGCGGTAACACGCTCCCCTGGCATGCGTGGGGTGCTGGTTTCGATCCTCAGCACCACATAAAATAAAATAAAGATGTTGTGTCCACCGAAAATTGAAAAATAAATATTAAAAAATATTCTCTCTCCCCCCTCTCTCCTCTCTCTCTCTCTAAAAAAAAAAAAATTTCTCTCTCCCTCTTCTCTCTCTCTTTAAAATATACATACATATATATAAATAAATAACTTGGTTTTCATTGACTCTAGTTAGTTAGAACATTCCAGAAATGCTAGGTCCCAGGGCCAAGGATTTGGTAATCTTTTTCATTTGAGTATTTCAGAATCCTTATACTATCTTTTGTCTTTAAAACTTCCTTGAAACTGGCTTGTTAATACCCAGTATATAGACTTATCAACATATTGTTTGCATGTGTTGAGTTCTGGCCACAGTTCCTATAGTGGGGTGGCTCACACCATAAACTTTGTACTCAAGTTTATGTGGGCAGAAGTAAGAACATTGGTTTTTCATTTTTGTTTTAGGAGATTGATTTTTTAAAAATACCATGTCAATTAGAATAATTTAGCAAGTACATAGTTTTACAATAATCTCTTTTTCATAAACAGAATACTGGGAAGTCTAGCAAATCATACATTTTGTTATCAAAATATAGACATTTGATAAGATGCAATTTCACAGAGAAAGCCATTAATCATTTAAGTTATTTTTCACCCAAATGTTGCCTTTGAATCCTTTACGTCTCTGTTTTCTATTCCTTCCCCCATTAGGATAGGGCTGCTCTGTAATTAGTGAAGGTACATGTCTGTCTTTAGGCAATAGCCTAATCTCTATGGCCATATGTGCAAGAGCAGTATAATTACAGTAGAGTATTAATTGGACCATGTGACTGTTTTTGTTTTAATTATTTAAAGTCATCTTATCTTTCTCTTCCTTAAAGCATGTTAATGGGTCAATCCATGGGCGCCATGTTTATGTCATTTCTATGGAATTAAATATGTACACATTTACATAAACAGTACTCTTTTATGTGTTATAATATTATGGATGTCTCTCTTATACATCATTTTAGACCTGGAAAAATAAAATATTGTAAAGAATTGATTTTTTTTTACATTTTGCTCAATTTATAGAGCATAGATGAGAATGCAGATCTCTCCAATATAATAGGTTGTTAGCAATTTCCAGACTTATTTCTTAGTGGATTAGGGATTTACATGCTAATCCTGGTACATTCTATTTAATAATTTGGTAGAAAATTTAGTGATAGGTATCCATTTTCTCTAAATTCAAGTATTTGTCAGACTATATATAGAAACTGGCATTTGTCTGAATTCAGGTTTTAACTTTTGTCTCCCTATTTTTTCAGTTGTTTTTATTTCAGTTGCTGCGAGGGCTGTCTTACATCCACCAGCGTTATATTTTGCACAGAGACCTGAAACCACAGAATCTTCTGATCAGTGACACGGGGGAGTTGAAGCTGGCAGATTTCGGTAGGAAAGCAGTTAATTACCAGTCTATTTTGTCACACGGTGAAAGTGCCAGGCAGATGGTGGCACTGCATTTGTTAGGTACACCACTTCTGTCATCATAGAGCATGGTAAATTTTTTTCTGGAAAGAAGATTTTTTTTCTTTTTTAATATAACATAAAACATAATGGTGGATGGATTTTTTTAAAAATCTAGGCTGCTTACTTAAATAACTATAAGCATCAGATCTCAATATATGTTTCCAAAGGAAATGGCAGTAAAATGTTGAACATAAAATATACTCAAGGACATCTTTTTTTTACTGTTTATTATGATAATGTCAAGTATACTCAAAAATAGAAGGATATGATAGTTCATCACTGAACTTCATCAATTACAAATATTTTTTTCAAAATTTAAGAAATTTAAAGTCAAATGAGCCATTTCAGGGCATTGTAGGATATATAGTAATCAATAATGTATGCTACCTAAGGATCTATAACTTAGAAATCTAGGGACAGCTTGACCTTTCCAAAAATTTGACTTTTGTATCAAATATTTTTTTACATTATAATTGTAGGCACATTTCTATTTAAAAGTTGGGGTTCTAATGGGCCTATTATAAATCAGTCCTTCCTAAGAAGTTTTAAGATTGGCCTCTTCCAGCTTAGACACTTTCCTCCACACATGGCTTTGAGCATCTGAAGGGGTTCAGAACTCTTGTGTCCTGTTTGCTACCTCCCTTTTTATTTTGGCCAAGGCTTATGTTGCTGCATTGCTCAGGCTCTGTTTCCCACCAGACATTCTGTTCAGTTGACTCCCAGCACTGGGGGATGTTGCTTGATGACAGCATCACGTGTTGACATTGCATTACCTCAATTATGTTTGAATACATATTCTGATTAGAAAATAGTTCCATTAAGAATGGAATAAAAATATTACCCTTGGGACATAGATGCCTGAGGTTGTGATATGGGCTTTTGCTGAAATAGGATTTTGCTGAAGTTAGGATTTCATATGCTTGATGCATGTCCTTCAATCTCAATCTTTTCCCAGTCCAAACCCCAATAAATAAAAGAAGGCAGAAATGATTATTTTTGTATTTCAAGGTTAGCAGATGGTTGAATGACTTTGGAATGAATGTATTCTGTTGGGCTTTTTGTATTTTTTTCTTCCAAAAGTGAAATAAAGGGAAAGTTACCATTACTAGTGATATATTAAAACTTTTTTGTATTTACCCACTTTGATAAAAAATGATGAAACTGTGTTTGTATGTTTGTGTGTGTGTGTGTGTTGTTGTTTCTAGATTTAGCATCAAGATTATTCTAAGTGGCTAGATAAAAGGCTACTATACTGTAGAAAATAATGGCAGGGTAGATGCATTGGGGTGAGAAGGTTTACTTTTCCTCAAATTCAGAGGTATTAATTTTCCTGTGAATATATTTTGTGATTTGTCAGTGTGAGTAAATTACAAGGAACTTACAGTGATTTCTTTATGGCATGCCA
Source organism: Marmota marmota marmota (assembly GCF_001458135.2). Taxonomy (NCBI): domain Eukaryota; kingdom Metazoa; phylum Chordata; class Mammalia; order Rodentia; family Sciuridae; genus Marmota; species Marmota marmota. The sequence goes on along the minus strand of NW_026000137.1, from coordinate 2,555,157 downwards.
ATATACTATAAGGTGTTTATTGTAATAAATTATTATATTGACATTTAATTGTATTGAACATGTTTTTGTGTATTTTTAAAATATATTTTCATAGAATTGGTTTGTCTGTATAGCCAAGGATACAATAGGATTGTATGGTTGTGCTTATTGGAAATTATTTTTAAATTTTAAAATGATGATATTATAATAGCCAGGTAAGTTTGTCTTAAAAGATTCTAATGAATCTTTAAAATTGGATAACATCATGCTCAGTGAAATAAACCACATTTAGAAAGTTAAGGGACAAATGTTTTCCCTCATATACAGAAGCTAGAGAGAAAAAAAGGAATAAAATGAGGGATCTGATGAAAACAGAAGGAAGATCAGTATAAGAGAGGTAGGAGATCAAGAAGGAGGGAGGAAGAGAGGAGAAAGGGAAGAACTGGAGAATAAAATGAATATACCACACTGAATTCACTTTTATGTATAGTTGTAATGCAGCAATGAAAAACAATATATATGTAAATTAGTAGAATAAAGACCAGAATTGTAGAGGAAGGGAAATGGAGGTATGAGGGGAGGGAGGGGAAAGTACTGAGGAGTATATTGAAGGAAATTATTTTATGTATATATATGAATGTCAGTGAACCCCACTGTAATGTATGATTATTATATACTAATAAAAACTGATGTTTTATAATACTGGATTGAGAAACAACTTAGAATCTAATTTTTAAACAATGTTTTTAGAAAATTTGGAAAGTATGAACAACTCAGAAATGACAATATTAACAATTTTGTTTATGAATTTTCCAGTGCCTTTCTCCTCCTCCTTCTATTCCTCCTCTCATTTCCTGCCTCATGTGTTTATTACCTATCCTTAAAAAATGAAATACTGTTTTTCAAGAATTTTTCATATAAGAGTATGCCTTTTCTTATGTTATTAAGAATGGCAGAATTGTCATGCTTATTGCCCACAACCTAGTCAATCTTCAATCCTTTATCAATGAGAATTCTAGTTCTTTCTAATTGGCACAATCCTTTACTGAGCATCTTTGTAGTGAAAGCTGTATGTGCTACAAGCATTTGGTTCTTCCGCCCAGACTGCTCTGCAGAGGGTTGAGCCCAGGCCCCTCCCCTTCGTGTCTTGGGCTGATTCTTCTAGCTTGGAATGCTCACTCGGCGTACATCCTGTTGCAGGGAGTGTAATGAGCGAGACTCATTCGCCAACTGACAATTTCTCCCAATTAATTGTGCATTATTTTTGTCTTTTAATTTAAGACATGCAATTAACTGTGATTTACTGTGTTTGGGCACGTGTGTGTCTGAGATGAAGGAAACACACTGAAAACTATAGAGAAGCAAAACAGTCAAAATAGGATGGTTCCAGGCAGCAGAACAATTAGAAACACAAGGTCTTAATTTAGAATTTGACATATAAAAAGCTTTAGAAACCATTTCTTTGTCTTACCTTTCTCTCTTATGTGAGCAGCACCATGAAATTTTGATTAAGAGACAAATGCAATCTGTATAATTGTATTTTTCATATTGTAGTTACTACTTTCTTATTAAAAAAATACATTGGAGGAGTAAAAACACTGAAATTTACTATGTTTGTTCTTTGCATTAGATACTTAGAAATTCTTGGTTCATTTCCTCCTCAACCATAGTATACCAAAGCATACTTACCTATATTTTTGAGAAAAGACATGAGATTCAAGGAGGATTAGAAACTTGGTAACACAGACAGCTAGTTGCAAAGTTAGGATTTCATATGCTTGATGCATGTCCTTCAATCTCAAGTGACCCATGGTCTTTATTTTTAAATGTATGGACATTTAACCTAATATGGATACCTAATTCTCTAATAAATTATTTATCTATTTATCTATACACACACACACACACATATATGCTGTTTTTTACATATAACAAATATGAAGCCCATATTATATAAATAGATTTCACTAATGCAAAATAAATGCATATCATTGAAAGAACATTTTGTCATTTGATTAGGTTCAACTTTAATATGTAGCAGATTTTAGAAAATAAACCAGACAGTTGTATATTTATAGACCCATTTGGCTTTCAACAGAATGCAGTTATGAGTTCCAGGTGGTCAAAATGCCTTAACTGTTGTTTTTTTTTTTTTTCTTATTAGCAAAGACACACTTTAGCACTTACCTGAACAACTTTATTTCCCATATGCATTTGGAATAAGTATATTACACTTGATTTTGAATTGCTGTGCTTTACTATTACAGAGGTTTGTTCTACCTACATATAATAAAATCAAGAGTGGGTATTCAGTTTCATTTCCTACTTGATGATTTGTCTTCCTCATCTTAGGCAAAATAATTCAAATCCTTTATCAGCATGTATCTCTGCCCCCTTGCTGCTTCTTGTGCACTGTGGTGCTGCAAAATCCCACATTTGTTCCCACATCGTTACCTTGTGCATGGCCTTTCCCTTTTCCTGGAACGCTCATCCGGATTCTCATGTGGTTGTCTATTTCTCATTATAGAGGTCATAGTCTATGTCACATTGCTACAAATAGAAACTCCCCTTATTACCCTCCAACTTAGCTTCTTCAATAGCGCTCTGGTACACTGAAATTATTTGATTCACTTGTAAAAATATCTTTTGCTTCAATTACTTGATTGTAAATTCTGTGAGTGCAGAATTTGACCTGTGTTTTCTCTGTTGTTCCTAGAAGCACAGAGTAGATTGTTTAGCATCCAGTAGTTGCTAAGTAAATGTTGGTTGAATGAGTAAAATACAAGCATGACTAAATGAGTGTGAAGACTAAAGCTCATCTGAATTGACTACTTTCTGTTCAATTAGCATTGGCAAACTCACAGCTCATAGTTTTCTCTTTAACAATGATGTGCTGGCTGTGTGTAGTCAAGAGTGCAGATGGAATTGATGACTGTAGGTAGTTCTAACCCTCAGAATTCCTTTGAGTCTGAAATAAACACCACTGAGAGATTGTAAACATACACAAAAGATGCATAAGTATTGAAGTTTCTACTCTGAAGACCCCCAGTGGTTGTCTAGTTGAACTGTTACTGAGAGCAGCGTGTTAAACATTGAATTAGGAGATCTGGCTCTGGCTCTAAGTAGCTTGCAACTTTTAAGAAGTTGTTATTCATTCTGAGCTTTATACTGCTTGTCTGAAACGAGGAATAAAAGAGCATTGTACAGCTATTTCCTAAGTCCTTTTAGTGCTGGCTTTTCATGTTAAACATTTCTGATATTATTAATCTATATTCTAAAGGCCAGAATATTTTCTGTTGGGTAAAAAAATATATCCATTGAATCTGGAATTAATGCAATCTTATCCCTCCCTAGAATCTAATTTTTCATTCAGTCTTGGAAGTTCAAATAAATGTGAGTCCTGCTTTTACAGTATACATTGAGAGCACATTAAAAGAAAATCAATGAAGCGTAACATGTAAATGCAAAAATTCACCAAGAACTTGTAGTTTGTTTAATATGAAAACTTGAAGCTAATTTTCCATATTAAGGAGATTTAAACAATGATGCTAATATAGAATTGCAGCTGCCTTTAATTGATGCAAGATATTGGTGCCACCCACATTTCCCCAGCCGTCCTTTGGCTATTTTTAAGGGTCACAGTCCAATTGTATTGAAAGACAGTTGGATTAAATTTTCCCAGAAAAACAGAGACAGTGAGAAGTCTGTGATATAAACATTTGAAGTCTTGGCTTATGTTATTGACTTTCCTAACAGAGGAACCAAGTTAAACAGCTCTGTGGTTTTAATCAAGTAAAATTACACAGGTCTTTTTCTACTAGTGGCCTAAAATATTATCTTCCTAATGTTGATAGTTTTCTCCTTCAGGCTGTTCCTTGAATAGATTGTGGAAAGGAAATTATTGTAAATCGCATTTTAGATTAATTTAAAGAGCACATCAGCAATGTGACTCTGTAGAGGACATGGCAAGTGCAGGGTTTGTGTTTTAGATGCTTCTCAGAATTTACGTAAGAAATAGTAGAACCTGGAAAGAAATAGACTTCTTCCAGATGTAGAATAGAGTCAGTCAGTTTGATAAATATAAAGATAAAAGCCTAGCCGGGTGCAGTGGTGCACGCCTGTAATCCCAGTGTTTTGGGAGGTTGAGGAAGGAGAATTGTGAGTTCAAAGCCAGCTTCAGCAAAAGTGAGGTGCTAAGCAACTCAGTGAGACCCTGTCTCTAGATAAAATACAAAATATCACTGGGGATGTGGCCCAGTGGTCAAATGGTCAGTGGTCAAGTGGGTTCAATCCCCCGCCCCCAAAAAATGATAAAAGCCTTTTAGTCCCAAGGACCCAAGGGTAAAGACATTTACCTGTTTATTTTTTGTCATTCACATACAAAATTCAAATTGGAGCTATACATACAAATGAAGGTTAAATGTAACTTCATCCATTCACTGTGGCTGGTGAGATTTAATTTTACTGTATCTTTGTTTTATTGTCACCAGCTGGCCGGGCTGGCAACTAAAAAATCAAACAAACACAGAAATATCTTTTTTGGGGGGGTCAAGGACATTTCTGAGACCTCAGGTTTTAGCTCCCATGCTGGAAGGCAAGGGGAGCAAGAGAGGCAAGAGACTGGGTTTTGAAGGTGGAGTCTTGCTTGGTGATGTCTTGTGGTCAGCAGGTTGATTGACATCTTGGAAAGCCACACCCATCTCAGGTACTGTGTGGGATCACAGGCAGAGTGAGAGAAAAGGCACACCTGTGTTGCACAGCCCAATTTCAGGCAATAATGTCAGGCCAGGCCCCTCATATGCTCAAATGCGCATAGCTCACACACACAGCCCATGGATGGCTTGCGACATTTTATAATATGTTTTCTAATAACAAAATGTTCTTATCACCCAATGTAGTATCACTGCACTTTTTAAAGGCCCTGTGGACAGTTTAACACATAAACAGTCTTAATGCAAACTTGAGGCACTTGTTTTCATGTAGATTTGAAAGTGAAGGATATATTTAGAGTATCTCTAGATCTGCAATATGAACTAAAGAAAGTGCTGCCCCCCCACCACCAATTTCTCTAGGAAACTCCATTAAAACTCCAAATGAACATCTACATACTTTAAAATCTATCCAATAGATCATTGGGATTACATGTTAGAAATAATTTTGATTTGATGTGGGAATTAGACAGTTTTTACTTACATTGATCAATTATTTAAAGTGTATAGAGTTTTAAAAGTAATGTTGATACTTAACATTGTCTTCTCCCTGATCTTAAAATCATTACTTAGATTCATCATTTAAATTTTATTTAAAATCTTTAATTATCCTACAGCACTGATCTCCAGGATATATAAAGGACTTAAAAAACCTAACACCAAACAAACAAACAAGCAAACAAAAAACCAAATAGCCAAACCAATAAATGGGCTAAGGAACTGAACACTTCACAGAAGAAGAAATAGAATCAATCAACAAATGTATGAAAAAATGTGCATCATATCTAACAATCAGAGAAATGCCAATCAAAACTACAGAAGTTCTTTTTTTCCATTTAAGAGGAATGTTATTGATGATGATGGTGATGACAATGTCAACGTCTGATTCTATTGTTGTTTCTGATTTGTTTTATCATAGTATAACATTTCCAAGGTCTACTAACATGCAAACTTTATTTTTAGAACAGTTTTAAGTTCAGGGCAAAATTGAGTGAGTACCAAAAGTTACCTTCCTGTAAACATAGCTTCTCCCACTATTAAGATCTGAGCCAGAATGGAACATTTGCTATAATTGATGAACCTACACATTAGTATCACCAAAAGTCTGTATTTATTAGAGTGACAGGTATCTATTATTGAAGAACTGCCCTAAAACTCATCTAAATGGATTTTTTTAAAGCTGTAAATGGGAACAGGATGGATGTATATGAACTGCAGCTAATATCCAATTTATATGCATAATATATGAAAAATCTCTCTGTTCAGTCATCATAAACCAGACTGAAGCAGTGTGGATAGTGGTTGATTGCAAAGAATGGCAGCTTCAAATTCAGTGGAGATGAAGCAATTTTCATTGAAAGAGCATTAGTTCATATTCAGCCATATCATGCATGTAAGGAAATGAGACATCATCAAATGCAGAACCAATGGCTACAAGTAGGACGGATCATCTTATTATCCTCTGTTGATGAGACCTTCTGGGGTGAGGGATTGAAGTATATGAGAGAATAATTGCTGGTAATTATTCTCTACGTTAATATAAACAACAAGATTATTTTTTCATTTCAAGATCTTTTTTTATTTCAATGAAAAAAAGCAGATAAAGTGATAAGAATCTGAGTAGAGATATAGTCATGTATACTTAGGAAATATCCACATATGGACTGATTGGAACCTTAACGGACAGATTCTATGACTGGAGTGGAAGAGTGGTAGATGATGTTAAATAGGGTCACTCAGAATTATGAGCCATAGGATTATTTCATATCTAGGACTAGGAATGTAGCTCAAGGGTACAGTACCTTCCTAGTATGTGTGAGGGCCTTGGTTCCACCTCCAACACAACCAAATAAACCAATCAACAAAAAAAGATGTGTGTCACACCTACCTGCTTGAAGCCAGCAGTGGTTACACTTGAACATGAGTTTTGTTAACACAAAAATAAGTGTACAAGGTTGCCCAGAGGCACTAAATGTCTTCTTGATGGATCTTCCCACATCTCCAGCTCTTTAACTTCTAAGAAGTAAATAAGACTCCAGTGAAACATATGGAAACTTGCCAAATTTATATCAGAGCTTTGGATGACAGCAAATGAATCATTGCTTCTAAAGCACTTGTTTTTTAAAATCTTTATTGGAAGTAAGAAAAACTGACAGGCTGCTATGGGAAAGTTGAAACTGTAAATTGGGAAAACTAGACATTCTTTAAAAATTTGTAATTGTGAACCTTTTTTGTCACTTTAATACTATGTTTGATAGTTTTTTTTTTCCTTTTTCTTCTTTGGTTCTTTAGATTTTTTTCAAATACTATGTGTGTCATTTACTTTTAAAATAGTACATTTTTATATTAACATTAACATTTTCTTTCTCACTCCGGGTAATTTCTTCTGTGTTAATATAAACAACAAGATATTTTTTTTTTCACTTCAATGAAAAAAGTAAGTACAAGAGCATTAATAGTAAAAATCATTTAAGAATAGTAGTCTATGCTGCTGATGAGTTTTAAGTATATGTCTAAAAAACTTTGTTTATTTTAACTATATCCTTTAAAAATAACCTTAATATACAACTTTATAACTTAATTTATAACTGCTTGCAAAAACTTGAACTTTAAAAATGGATCGTCTCTCTTAAATGTCAAGTTATTTGACATTCTAATTCTTAATCAGAAAAGGATACTGACATAAAAATGCAGACTGAAGTGTTTAGTCCAATTATGGAGTAGACTTGTTGGTTAAGAAAATCTATCTTGTGAAACAATGACCAACCAGATTGAATATGCAAACTGTGCTTAGAACCAGCCTGGTAGTCAGAGTGGGGAGCAGTAGATGAAATGGGTCAATGCATTAGCTAAATGAATGTCCATATCATGAGAATGGGACAACAGAGGCATAATCAAGGAAGGGGCATAATCGAAGGAAAATGTTGGAAGGTATCAAGATCAGATGGTTATGATGGCTTTTGAAAGTTGCCATTAGTCTCAATTCATGTAAAACTAGTAGGGAATATATTTCTTTATAAAAGTCACTAATAAAAAAAATGTAAACAAAATACAACATGTAATCATTTTGCTTAAAGAATTGGAAACAGGATATGGTGTTACTGTTGAGGTCATCTTCCAGTTAGTAAAATCATATCATTAGGATATTTTGTTATGATTTTTTTTCAGAATACAGGCAGCAAATATGAGTGGCAAATAAAATAAACCCATTATAATTGTATAAAATAAAAGGAAAACTTACACTCACATTTTTAGAATTTTTCAATGTAGATTTTCTTTGAAAAATTTTTTGTGCTAGTGATTGAACCTGGGGCCTCACATATTCTAAGCACATGTTCTACCACTGAACTACAACTATAGAACCTCTCTCAATTTTGATAGGCCTTCAGTGATTATGTAATCCAAACCTCTGATTTGGCCTGGTGATTAACATTGTACCTGTTACTTAGTAAGAGATGTGTTAAATTATAATTAAAAATACCATATTGTTACCAATGTTTCTGGAACTCTAGTGTATTATCCAGTAGAAAATTAATAACTTAATTAACACATACAGGACCAGTTTCCCCAAAAGACAGGAGTGCTGACCCAGTGACCTAGTGAATGTCACTCATGTTGGTCTAATGTCCTACATCAGCAGGACAGTGAGAGTCCTGTCAGGAAGCTGCCCCCCAGAATGCTAGACTGGCACCAGAACATGAGTCCTGGGAAACCCTGTTGGATATATAAGTTGAATGGAGACTCAGTAATTTATGAATTAGAGAGCCACCCTCTTTAATGTCTTCCTGGGAGAAATAAAGCATTGAGAAGTCCTGCAGGCAGATGAAGACTAAATTGGCTCTAACCATATTCCTATTACAACTCAGCAGTATTGGGCAGTAGCTGAAAAATGCCCTTAGTGCCTCCCAGTGGGAGTAATTTCTGTTCAGCTCCTGCCTTTTCCATGGAACTGTGCTGTTTTTCACTCACAACACTTCCAACACCAACTTCTTTTTTATTCCCCACATCAATAACCAATTTATCAACACCCCAGACACCAACTGACTGTCTAAACATTGAGTTCAGACACAGATACCCAGAGTTTGCACAGACCCTACAGGTTACAGGGCTCAATCCCACAAGACTTCTCCCACTTCAGATTCCAATCACAAGCCCCAGCACTCCTGTACTTCTGACCTACCAGCTATAAATCAGGGGTTCCCAGAACTGCTGCCTATTGTGTACCTCAGAAAAGTTTAGGAGAATTTAAAGAGTTAGTACCTACTGATTATTTTGAAACAGTACCTCGCTTAAAGAGACTCTTATATATTTCACATCTATTGCCAACCCTTTAGATGTTCAAAGTGAGGTTTATTTTTAATATGCTTTTTCCTAAAATGTATAATCTACCTTTTGTCTTCTTGAACAAGGATATGATAAAGGAAATTATTCAGTAGCTCATGCAATGGATTTCTTAATGTGTGCACATCATATGCCCAGGCCTGTGCTACAGTGTGAATCTAGGAGACATGGTTTAAATCAAAGCACCCTGGCTCCTGCATTTCTATTTTAAGCTTCCTTGACAGCCTTGGGGGTCATTGCTTTGAATATCGTTTGTATTATACAAAGGTCCCCCTGGGACCTAATGAAGCTTTTGAAAATGGTTCCATTTTTAAATCATTTTTGTAGAAGTTATTATTTTGCTGTTTTAATGTACAGTTACTGGGCAAGGAAGATTTTTTAAAAACTATGTAATACCAACTTTCTGTTGTATTACATATTTAAAAATATATTGCTATCACATTGCTATTCAACTAACTATTCTTGCAAAAGTACTTAGAATGTTTTAATAGCAGAATTATTCTTTTGATAACATATTTGTGATAGAATTGTATCACTAGTGTCCTACTTTAAGAATAAAATTATACTTCATGTTTTTTCCCTTAAGACAGAGTACTTTCTTAGCTAACCAAGACCCCACTGTTACACGATGTCTTCTCATAAACATCAACTGAGTGCTGTGTCAATCATTTTCCTGAGGTGGACTTGTGAGATAACATAATTCCTTGGAATGCAAGAAAACTAAGTTCTAAGGAAAATTTCAATTATACCTTAGTGTATACAATTGACCCTTTATATACTGGGGGTCAGCATTTGAGGAGTCAACCAACATTGAATGGAAAGACTTTGAATTAAAAAATTTGCACCTGTACAGACTTTTTTCTCTGTTGTTATTCCATAAACAATAACAACTACTTATATAATACTTATACCATATTAGGTATTTTAAATAATTCAGAGATGACTTAAAGTATAGGGGAGATGTGTGTAGATTATATGAAACTACTGCACAATTTTATGTAAGCGACTGAGCCTTCTCAGATTTTGGTATCTGTGGGAATTCCTGGAACAAGTCCCCTAGGAATACTGGGGGATGGCTGTAATTTAAAAAGTGAGTAAGTCCTCATCTAGAATGAACACCACTGCTGCTCATTGTCAGTGTTTGTGGTCTCCAAGGAGTAAATATTGCAGCAAGTATTACTTGTTCATTGTCAGGCAACATAGAAATTTAAATGTGAAATGGCACATTGATTTCTAGGAGTCTTTGGTGGCTTGTTTTACAACTGTGATATTAGTTAAGAAGAAAACAATGTAAATACCACTATTTTGTTTTCTAGAATTTGGCAAATTTTTTTTTGTAGTTAGACTGAAAAATACTCATGTTAAAATGTCAGTCATTATGATGCCCAGGTTGAGCTATTAGAAGTACAAATCAGTGCTGCCATATTAGAAAGAGGGTTGTACTGTCTACTTTACAGAGTTGTAAGAATTAAATAAAAGAGCCAAACTGAATTCAGTGGGTCCAGAGTAATCCCAGTACAAATCCCATTTGTACTTCTAATGCCCATTTGACCAGTCTTTAAATCTCAAGAGAAAAGATATATAAGCATAAATATGCATAAACTAAGGAAAACAGTTGTAATCTTCAATATAAGCACAACAGACACTAGTATGGCAATATGTAAATCAATGGATGTGTAACTGATGTGATTCTGCAATCTGTGTATGGGGTGAAGGTGGGAGTTCATAACCCACTTGAATCAAAGTGTGGAATATGATATGTCAAGAAATTTGTAATGTTTTGAACAACCCACAATAAAAAATTAAAAAAAAAAAGAAAGAAACAGAAAAAAAAATTGTCACAATGATTTGAGATAATGGTAGATTATAGATTCTTTAGCAGATTCATAAATCAATCTGTGGCATGTGTTCTTCATTCCAATAAAAATATCAGGGCCCTACATTTTGGCTATGGACAGCAACTTAGTCACTTAAATTTTAAGGTTTGCTTGCTCACTTAATCTTGTATGGGAATGATATGTCTGTGGTCAGCCTTGGATGTGGGCGTCTGTGCCATACAATGTTGAAATAAAGGATGAGTGCCTTGCCCAGTACAAGACACAGAAGTCATTCCAGACTTCACTGCCTTGGAGCTTTCTTGCTTTTGAATATTTGACTTTAGCCTTTGGAAGCATTCTAGTTGTTGAATCAGAGAAGTATTTGGTGTATAGTACTTCACATTAGATGGCTTTTAGGACATGAATTTGACTCAAACCTCAGTTATTTCTAATAATAATAATAATCCTTTACAGTTTATAAAGTGCTTTCATAACTTCTTTTTCTTTTTTGTAGTACTGGGAGTTGCACCAGAGTTGTTCCACCATTGAGCTACATCCAAGCCCTTTCTATTTTTTTGTTTGAAATAGGGTCTCCCTAATTTACCAAGACTGGCCTTGAATTTATGATCTTCCTTCCCAGCCTCTGGAGTCACTGGGATTACTCTGGACCCACTGAATTCAGTTTGGCTCTTTTATTTAATTCTTACAACTCTGTAAAGTAGACAGTACAACCCTCTTTCTAATATGGCAGCACTGATTTGTACTTCTAATAGCTCAACCTGGGCATCATAATGACTGACATTTTAACATGAGTATTTTTCCTTAATCTGTAAGTTAGAAGATAATTTATCTTGAAATCATGTTATAGGATCATATTATTTCTTTTACATAAGAACATGAAGGATATTCAAATAGGTCTGAGTTGTATTATGATCAGTTAATATGAAATATGAAAATCTCAGATAAATGGATTTAGCTATCTGGGACTTTTTCAGTGGAATAGCTGTAGATGAGCTCTTTGATCTCTCTCAGTATTAGCATTTAAAATAGAAATTGAAATAAGTGATATTAAAATTCAGACATAGTATCAATTTACTTAGAAATGCACTTAGGTAAAAAAATTGAAATTGGAAATTACAAAGTGAACGCCAGAATAAACATGGCAGTTTTACCAGCCAACTCTAAAGGGTTTTCTATAAATTGAAAGCATAAACATGGAAGGCAATAAGACATTCAAACAGATAGCAACTTGCCCTTTCCTTCCCAAAGTTGTGAAATTTCTAGAAATCAGGAAGACATGAAAAAATTTTTTAAAAATCTCAAAACTTCTTTTTTTAAAATTTTTTTTATAAGTGGCAGATGTGATTGATGTCAAACAGGTTGCTCATTGGACTCTACTCCGCTGTTTTCCTTCCTCTTCCAAGCAACCCTGTCCCACCCCCAGCACACTGACTGTCACTGTTAGTGCTGGTGATTTTTACCACTGAAGTGTTGGGAGAAGGAAGGGACAAGAAAGGCCAGAAATGAGTATGGAAAAATTGAAAGTGAAACTTTGATTTTTAAGAGGAGTCAGATACATTCTTCCTCTGGTTATATGGCTGTAGTCCTTGTAACCACCTCTTCTACCTCTCTCTGAGACAGTCAGAACCAGATTTAGATTTCTTGGTCTTTTACTACTTCTGTAAATATAAAATGACTTTTGTAAAACTGTGGTCCATGGTACATTCATTGGTGAAAAATAATTTTAAAAGTTAAAATTTTTCCTTGGCCATGTCTATTTAGAGTGAGCTGCACTTGCCTGTCTTCACCTCCTTCCACACAGTAGAATCACAATGTGTATTGGCTCTAATGTCTAAAGGCTCTTGGTCTTGCCGCACTTAAAATGAAATCTGCCATTGCATTTCTCAGATTTATCGCTTAAGGACAAGTTTTTGACACTGTGGAACATTAATTGTGGGAATGTTGTGTTAGCTATCTATTGCTGTGTATAATAAATTATCATAAATCAAGCTGCTTAAAATAGCACTCATTTATTATCTCATTTATTATTTCTGTACATTAAGAATCTGGGAATCACTCCTGCAAGGTAGGCGGGCCTGCGACCCACCTGCAGAAGAGGAGCAGCGGCCTGCTGAGAGGCAGAGCCGCCCCCTCCCCCTGCGCGGCAAGGTAGACAGAACTGTGACCATCCACAGAGCAGGCCCAGTGGCCTGCTGAGGGGCAGAGCCAACCCCCACCCCCCGCGCCTGCCAGGTAGGCGGAACGGTGACCACCGGCAGAAAAGGCCCAGTGGCCCACGGCGGGACAGAGCTTCCAATCACTCCTGCAAGGTAGGCGGGCCTGCGACCCACCGGCAGAAGAGGAGCAGCGGCCTGCTGAGAGGCAGAGCCGCCCCCTCCCCCTGCGCTGGCAAGGTAGAGGGAACTGTGACCACCCACAGAGCAGGCCCAGCGGCCTGCTGAGGGGCAGAGCCGCCCCCCAACCCCCGCGCCTGCCAGGTAGGCGGAACTGGGACCACCAACAGAAAAGGCCCAGTGGCCCGCGGAGGGGCAGAGCTTCCAATCACTCCTGCAAGGTAGG